>NC_067400.1:593861285-594175035 GCF_016432865.1 Antechinus flavipes
GAGTCAACCTTTGGGAGATCATATATAAAGAAGCTCTTAGAGCTTCAGGCTAGTTAGTTCTGAACATTGCCCAGAGTGCTCCTCTGGGAGGAAGCCCACAAGCCCATTCTTGGAGGTGGAGTCAGATTCATTCCATCTTCCACCTTTGTGCTGGCTGAAGGCTGAAGAAAGCAGAGGCAGAAGCAAAGGACAAAGCTGCAAGAACTCTTAGAACCAAGGAGAGAGAAAGAGGCCTCTAAGAAAGCTTGGAAAGAGATAAGAAATAAACATTTGGATTTTATCAGCTGGCTGTATTTGGAGTGATTATTACTCAGAACTGAAACTAAGGCTGCCTCCAGAAAACCTCCCCAAGAAATCTGCTCAGAGAGAACCATTATATTTTAAAGAAGAGAATACCACAACCTACTAAGCCAGATACTGTGAATACAGAGGAAGGGAAAAAAAAAAATCCTGTTTTCAAGGCATTTAACATTCTAATGTAAATAACAATGGAATATATGTAAATGTATCTATATTCATATATGTATAGTATATATATACACTCACACTGTATATATATATATACATATATATATGTATATATTATAATTTTTCATTTGTTTTATTGTGTTTAACTGCATGGCCTGTAGACCATGGTACGCCAATGCTATCAATGGACTTTTCTTGGTAAAGTTACGGGAATAGTTTGCTATTTCCTTCTCCAGTGGACTGAGAAATACATAATACATACACATAACACACACACACACACACAAATATACATTTATGATCAATAGTAAATTATCTCAGAGAATCAGAGAGAATCACCAAGATTAATGAGAACTGGGAAAGTCTTCTTTTAGGTGAGACTTTAATTGAGACTCGAAAGAAGTCAGGGAAGTTAGGAGCTGGCCATGAGGAGGGAGTGTGTTCCAGGCCTGGGAAAGAGCCAATAAAAACACATGGAATCTGGAGCTGGACGGACCCCGGGAACAAAGACCCTGAATTAGGGTCTCAGCATGAAGTGATGAAAGCCTCCAGGGGGATGGCAGTGTCAGAGGAGAGAAGGGGAGCATTTGAGAAAGTTTATGAAGGTATAAAGGGCAACTAATTGGCTATGGGGGAGTGGTGAGAGTAAAATGAAGATGAACTGGGTTACAAGCCAAGGCCACTGGGAGCCCCTGCTCTGTTAGGTCCCTAGTTAATTCTGCTGTGGAGTTTTTTTTTTCCTTTTCAAGGTTGTCTTTGGTTGATGTTTATTGTAACTGAGCACAGCTATCCAAAGTAGGGAGAGCGACTTAATCAGGTAACGCTCTTTACTATTAGGGATAACTGGGCACTGGACTGGCTAGTGAATCAGGTGGAAGGACAAGGATATGCTGGTAAATATTTAACAACCAGCTCTTAGGTTTAATTTGCGATATTAACATTGTCTCCATCACTTTTTTGAGTTTAGACAATTAACAGAACAATAAATCAAGCCTTGGTTTGTGGCACTTGCTGCTGGTTTCTGAGGCATAAATGTTCATATTGATAGCAAAAAATCTGCCTTAGAGATGCCTAGTGCCAGTCTCTAGAGAGCTGACTAAAGCTCCAGCAGCCATGGGCATCTTCCCTCCCTCATGCTCACTTATTCATTCTAGGGGTCTCCTTCTAGCATTTCCAATTGAATCACCTAAGTCTGCTTAACAGACATGGGCGGATGAGAAGAGAAGGTGAGCCAAAATAGGGAATACACTGAAGAAACCAGTCTGTCCAAGACTTGGGAAGATCCAGGCCAAATTCAGTGAGTCTCTGGAGAGGGAAAAGTTTGCTTGTGGGAGGAACCAATTGGTTCCATTGGTCCTAGAATGAGCAGATCATTACCAGTGACCCAGATTCAAAGATTGTTACAGATGAAAAGGAACTTGTGAATAATCACATCCAACTCTCCCATTTTTACAAATCAGAAAACCTGCGCTCCAAGAAGTAAAGTTGTCTTGATGAAGATCTCACAGCCGATTAATAATAAGTAGCATTTATGTAATAATAGAATAATAATAGCTAAGATTACGCATAGTATTTTAAATTTTGCAAAGCTCTTTATGAATGTTACATCATATGATCCTCCAATAGCCTGTGAGGAAAGTTCAGTCATTTCCTCTATTTTGCTGATGGTTAGTTAGTTCTCACAACAACTGTGTGGGGTCACTAGGATATTACTTTTCTCACATGGCCTCAGTTTTTCATTTGGAAAATAAAGTTCAGGGCATAATTTGGGGGTCAATAACCCCTAAAGTTCTTTCAAGCTTGAAATCTATGACTCTGTGATCAAGTCAGGGACAGAGTAGGGAGTTCAACCACGTCCTCTACCTTCCAACGTCAGGCACTTTCCATTAGCAGGTGGGAGGGGACTTCCCACCTGAGATCTACTACATGTGAAGATTCTGGGACAAGTCAGCTTTTCCAGTGCCTGTCAATCCATGGAGCAGAGAATTCCCATATGGATGCTTGCTCTTGTTAGATGCTCCTCGGGGTCAGTGGTTTTCAAAGTATAGTCTGATTGTTGAGGTTCCAAAAGGATTTAGCCCACTTCAATTGGTGTTACAATTATAATAAACTTTGCCCCTTGACTTAGAGATGGATTCAAGCCTGAAAATTCTTTTGAGACACCTCGGGATGTTGATCTGCAACCTCAATCTTTTTGGGGTCTCCTTTTGAACCTCAACATTTGGTGGCCATGTATGGGGAGAGTCTGGCTTCTCCTGATTTTATCCCCTCCTTGTTAAGGTAAGCCCCCCTTTCTTTTCTCCCTCGATCCTACAGCTGGGACACCCCAAGCAATTGGAAGAAGGCTTGACTGGATCGTCTTGAACTCCACTCTCAGCAAAATTTCCTTCACTGGGGACACCCAGACTTAGAAATTCTTGCAATTTTTGTAAATTTCCTAGGGAACCTTTGTCACCTTTTCACCTTCTTTGGGATACCAGAGGAAATGAGGTGCTATAGGATGGCTTTTGGTAAAGAAATATATAACTATATTATTATATTCTTAAGGCCGAGAGACTTTAGGATCAGTGACAGGCAGATTGATAGAACAATAGCACTCTAAGGTCAGAGGACCTCAGTATTACTGCTATATTTCCCCTAGAAACTGCATTCCATGTAATTCATCATGATGACCCAGGGATGTCCTCTAAGACCTTTTTGGGAGCCTGCAAGGTCAAAACTATTCTTCATAATAATACTAAGGCATTTAAATTTCAAGTGTGATAAATATATACAGTTAAAAAAACATATAAACAAAAGGTCTTTGGGGTCCTCAATTTTTTAAAGAGTCTTTATACTCTTTGGTCTTGAGACCAAAAAGTTTGAGATTCCCTGCTCTGGATGTAATGATTCTTTTCCTCTCCCCTTTGTTGTCTGAGCAGCTGTAGAGGCAAAGAAAGAGGAAATTTTATTTGCATTTTATTCCCTGGTGCTTTTGTGGGGATAATTACTCCTAATTAGTCCCAGGTGTCTGGATCAAATCAAAGCTTAGGAGGCTGAAGAAGGAATTAGGAGGGAGAGGGAAAAGGGAAAAAAGGAAGGGATTGCTCTAGAATTTGAACCCAATTGGAAAAGAAGGAGGACCCTGTGTAAGATAGACTATCTTCTAGTTTGGCATCTTGGGTCCCTGAGGTGGAATTAAGGAACCAGGGGACAGATCATGAGCCAGGAGCCAGATTTGATGAAGGAAACAGAGAGGTTAGTGGTAGCCCAAAGATGACCGCTCCATCTCTGACCCTAGTGGGCTCCCCTGGACAGTCCTCAGAGTTGGGGGTGAGATTTGAGAGGCAGAAAGCCCACAGCTGCTAAGCCTCAGAGTGAACCTTACCACTAGTAATCAAAAACTCATTTTCATCAGTGGAGTTTCATCAATGAATTGGTTTGAACTATGGTCCATCTGTTTTTCCAAAAGGGGGAGACATGCTGTTGTCTCTTATTCTCCTAGAAACACAGAGCTTGAGGCTCATTGGGAAAGGACTGTTATTTGCATTTTGTTTCAAAGTTGCTTTGTGGAAGATAATTACCCCTAATTAGGACAGGGAATAGATATAGAACAAAGCTTCAGGCAGAGGATGTCGGAATAAGGGGTAGGGAAATTGTTGGGGTAGGACATGCTGTAACTTTGATCAAATTAGAAAAGAATGGGGATTGAGCGCTAGACTTCAGAAGCCTGGTGGTGAAATAAATTTATTTATCTGTCCCCAGAGATATGGTGAACTGGAGATGCATAATGAAGCATACAGTGTCAAACAATGTACTGATGTGTTTTGCTTCGTTAAAAGAGAAAGATTTAGAAAGAGGACTATGGGGACTGGTTATGGATCACAACATAGTTTTTTTTCGCCTTTTTTGTTGTTGTTTGCTTGATTTTGTATTATTTCTCTTTTTTCTTTTTGATCTGATTTTCCTTGTGCAGAATGATAATTGTGGAAATATGTATAGAAGAATTGCATATGTTTAACCTATAGTGGATTACTTGATGTCGGGGGAAGGGAGAGAGAAAAAATTTGGAACACAAGGTTTTGCAAGGGTGAACATTGAAAACTGCATATATTTTGAAAAAAAAAGCTTCTTCTTCTTCTTCTTCTTCTTCTTCTTCTTCTTCTTCTTCTTCTTCTTCTTCTTCTTCTTCTTCTTCTTCTTCTTCATCTTCTTAAAGCAGGGTTTGCGGTGCTGTTATTGGGAACCCACAGCCACGTAGAAGTAAAGAGCACCAGTAAACATTTATATTAATTTTTTTTAAAGAAAAGGATGAGGAGGTGACAAAGAACGACAATTTTACTGAATATCCCTGATTCCTGAAATGGTCTTTCCCCCCATCTTGGTTCCTGGCTGTTTCTCGAACAAGATCCTCCATTTCCCGACCCAAGCACTCCCCTCAGACTGTATCTCACGCCTGGAATCCTCTCCTTCTGGGTCGCAGCCTCTTGCCTCTTGGCTTCTTCAAGTCTCAGCTAAAATCCCATCTTCTACAAGAAGCCTTTTCCGGTCTTTCTTCATTCTAGTGTCTTTCCTCTGCTGATTATCTCTAGTTTATCGCGTCTATGACTTGCTTTAACGTGGTTATGATACTGGAGTGCTTTGCCATTTATTTCTCGAGCTCACTTTACAAACTGAGACTGAGGTGGACAGGTTTAAACATTTGCCAAAGTCACACTATTAGTAAGTACCTGAGCTTGATTTGAACTCAGTTCCTCCTGATTCCAGCTCTAGAACTCTTTCAGCTGTAGCTGCTCCCCTTTTTTCTGTTCACAAAATCCCAGGACACCCTGAAAATGGGGCTGCTCTTTTTGGTGGGGCCCTCCCCATCCCTTGTCTCCTGTTCTGCTTCCTCAGGAGCCAGGTGACCATCTTCTTCTCAGACACTGTGGCTTTCACCAGTAGGGCAGCCTCCTGCACCCCCCTGCAAATGCCTCAGTTTCCCCATCTATAAAATGAGCTGGAGAAGGAAATGGCAAACCATCTTTACCAAAAAAAAAAAAAAACCCAAAAAAACCAAAAACCCAAATGAGGTCAAGAAGAATCTAACAGGATGAAACAACTTCACAGCAACTAGGGAGAAAGTCAGTAAGTGATTCACACCGAATTCTACTTGTAGGAATCTATATAGTCTTCAACAATATCCTCAGGCACAGGGGAAAGCTCTCTGCCCTCTTTGTTTCCGGCAGTCCACTCCTTTACAAAAGCACAATTATCTTTAAGATTAGGCTCCTCGGTTAACCTGCAGGGAAGACAATTAGAATATAGTATCTATTGCCCAGTTTGATATCTTTATCTTGGAGAATCCCAGTGTCCCCAGGCAAGCTTGATTACCAAACAGAACTACATCACTCCAGATCCCCGGTACTGTGATTGTCCAACCCTCTGTGACCTTTAACCTGCCTCAGAACTGAAACTGGGGGAGGGGGAGGTACCCAAGTAGTCCTTATCCTTACCTAACATAGTGTGTATGTAGGAGGCTGGTTGTGACAGTGATGATGAGTCCTTTGAATTTGGGGCTTTACATGAGGTTTGTCAGTGCCATTTGTAGGGTGCACATTTACAGCTCAGAAAAAAAGACTCTACAAATCAGATCTTGGTTTATTGTTTTGTTCATTATCTAAAGTTAAAGTGATGGAGAAAATATACATAATTCAGATTGAAGTTACAAGTATGCCGGGCATATGTTTTCAAAAAGCTGGTTGTTAAATATTTACCAGCATATCCTTGCTCCCAGGCCATTCATTTTGCCAATCTTGCAGAAACACAGAATCTCAGGGTGGGAAGGGTGAGATGTCAGAAGAATTGGGGGCTCCTGACCAGGAATCTCCTCTATACCCCATTTGAGAAGTGGTCACACAAACCATTCTTGAAACCCTTCAGGAAGGGGAAGATACTACAACTCACTCACCTTTCAAGAAATGATTCTTATTATTCTAAACTTACCAAATATCAACATGAACACTTCCTTACACACAGCAAAACAGAAAATGAGGATTGGACATACAACTAGAATCTCTATTATTTACATCTCGTGTTTCTTTTAAGCATATAATACATTCAACAAGTAACTTTTAAACTTCCTTATGGTGAGAGTCTCCCCAGTTTGCTTTCCCAGACTGTCTGCTTCCATTCCTTCTCCTTGCCTTCCTTTCTCTTCCCCACAGGCCCCTGTGGTGGGTTACAAAATGCCCCGCTACAGCCTCTTTGGAGACACGGTCAACACAGCATCCAGGATGGAATCCATCAATCTGTGTGAGTGCCTCCAGTTAACTGGCTTTCCCTGTCACCTTTCCTTAGACCTCTCACTGAGGAAATTAAGGTCCCAAGAGAAGAAGCCCACGAGAACTTGAACTCGGTGAGGTCCTTTGATTCCCAAAATCTGCCCTAATATTCTGCTCTTTTCAGGAGGCCTCCCCTCCCCAGTGATTTTATTTTCAATCCCCTCCTCAGTCTCCTTCTTGGTCTCTCTGCTTCCCTGAGGCAAAGAACTCTTTAGAAAGTAATCCCCACGGCCCCAGGCTGCAAGGAACTCTTGTCCCTTTCCTTGAACAGGAACACTCATTCATCTTCCCTGGGGCGTAATTGGGGCTGGGGCTAATAGTCCAGCCCCCACTAGCCTTTCTCCATTTGCTAATTTCTTTCCATGTGGCAGCCCCAAAGATTCACATCAGCTCAGTTACCTACCAGACCCTCCTGACTTTTAAACTTCCTGATGGTGAGAGTCTCCCCAGTTTGCCTATGAAACTGAGCTTCGAGGAGAGATTGATGTCAAGGTGAGAAGGGGCTGGGTCAGAGTGAGATGCCAGACTGGGCCCACTCCTCAACCCCAGGGTACCCAATGATCATGGCACCATATATGGTAAAACTGGACAGCACCTTAAGAATCATCTTATACACACCTTCCCCCATTCTCCTTTTACAGATGAAGAAAATGAGTCAACTTTAAGTGGTTGGCAAAGGTCATACAAGCAATGGCCCATCAGAACCCTTTGCCTCTCTAGCAGTCCTAAGGCTATTTTCATATGGGGATCCGTGTGGGGGATATCCCCTCAGTATAGCCAGAGCTAAGACTGAATGAATGGTCTCCAGTATTTCACTCACTCACTCATTCATTCATCCCATTCATCTGTCAAATATTTGCAAAGCACCAGCCGACTGTAAAAGGCTGATCAGAATACAGATATCTCTGCCACAAACAATCATTTTCAGGAGCCCAGGCAATGGAAAGATTGCTGGATTTGGGGGCAGAAATCTGGGTTTGAATCTAAAGTGGATCAGTGACTATCTGTGTAACTTTTGTTAGAAATATGTTACAAAGATAAAAAGGACTCGGGGGGAGGGGGTGTATGAAGTAAGTTGATTTATTCATGTTTCTTGCAAGAAGCAGTAGATCCCACCAGGGGTGAATTGCTCTTTAGAAAGAAGCCTTTTAAATTTTCTATTTTGAAGTGCAAAGTCCTTCTCTCATCACCCCATTGATTGGGGATAATGAAGTTAACAGACTTCTGGGTTCTCCCATTGCATGTTCCTCCTTGATATGTTTCCCCTCCCTCATCAGAGAACCCATGTTCAAAAATGGCAGAAAACTCCTCCTTTGGGGAGAAGTTAACTTTAATTAATTCATTAAACATGCACACTCCGTGTTTGCAGTTGCCTTTTACCCACTTCTTGTTTTTGGTTGATTTTATATATCAGTTCAGTGGCTCAATATCTTATTTTGCACAACTAACTAATTCAGCTGTCATGGCTTTTCTCTAAGTCTTTCTCCCTTTATGGAAATACAACCCTATAGGTTCCTCCCAGATTGGACAAGCCACTTCCCTTTCTTGGATCTCAGTTTCCTTACTTATAAGATGAGGGAGCTGGACTCACTGACTTCTCGATCCCTTCCATTTCTGAATCTGTGACCCCATGTTCCCCCGCCATCTCCAACCTCTGTTTCATCACCTGTAGAGTGATGGAGGGTCCTTTTTAGCTCTGCAGCTACGAGCCTACAATTGTATAAACTAAGTAGGAGAGAAGGCAATGAATGTCCGGGAAAGTCCTCCTGCCCATCCATTTGGGGATGGAGTACACCAGAGCATGGTTCTTCTCCGCTCTCTCTCGTGGAGGAATATTTCCAGTCCAAAGGCAGCTCTCCCCTTCTGCTCAGAGCAGCCCCAGCTCTCCCTGAGAGAGTTCCTGAGACAAATGAATTTTAATATTTGCCCAAGCTGTGCAATCTGAGAAAACAAATGTACCGGAATATGAGCATCTGTGGGACCCAATCTAAAGCAATCCCCCCTCCACCAATCTAGACATCATTGCTTTTCTCCTTTGAGGGAAGGGGACGACTGAAGAAGTGCTGAAGAAAGAAGGAATGACTGATGGGAGCTGGAAAGAGGCCAGGTTAGACTTGGGGGAAGGGAAAACTTCCTGATAATTGGGGCTCTTTAAAAGTAGAAGTGTTGTCATAGGGTCATCATCCAGGACTGGAAGGGACTAGTCCAGCCCCATAATTTTGGAGATAAAGATACTAAGGGCCAGAGAAGGTCCAACATCACACAGAAGAGGAAGAAATTTGCTTATTGTGAAACAGCTAGCAAATCTGAACCAGGTCCTTTCACTTCAGAGTGGGTACTCTTCCCATTATATAATTTCCCCTTCCTTGGAGGCCTTCAAGCAGAGGCTGGCTGCCTCTTTGGCTCTTGGGATGTTGTAGAAAAGATTCCTGACAACGATATTGTATGAGGATATATTTTGATGGAAGTGGATTTCTTTGAAAAAGAGTTTCAATTGATAAATGACGGACAAAAGCAGCTACACCCAAAGAAAGAACACTGGGAAACAAATGTGAACTATCTGCATTTTTGTTTTTCTTCCCGGGTTATTTATACCTTCTGAATCCAATTCTCCCTATGCAACAAGAGAACTGTTCGGTTCTGCAAACATATATTGTATCTAGGATATACTGCAACATATCCAACATATAAAGGACTGCTTGCCATCTAGGGGAGGGGGTGGAGGGAGGGAGGGGAAAAAAATCGGAACAGAAACGAGTGCAAGGGATAATGTTGTAAAAAAAACTACCCTGGCATGGATTCTGTCAATATAAAGTAATTATTAAATAAAAATAAAAAAAAGAAAAGAAAATTAAGGCAATATCCTTTCTGAACTTGAAAAAAAAATAAAGTCATGCCCCTTTGAAAAAAAAAAGAAAAGAAAAGAAAAGAAAAGATTCCTGTTCAGATACAAGTTGGATTTGATAATCTCCGACATCATTGAATTGAAAATGAACCCTAGAGATCATTTTCCTAGATAAACTGAAGTTAAGACCTTTCTTTTTTTTCTTTTCTTAACTCTTTTTTTTTTTTGTTAAAGCATTTTATTTTTCAAAACATATGCAAGGACAATTCTTCAACGTTAGCCCTTGCAAAACCCTGTGTTCCAATTTCCCTCCTCCTCCCATCCCTTTCCCCTAGATGCCAAGTAGCCCAATATATGTTAAACATGGTAGAAATGTGTTAAATCCAACATATGCATACATATCTATACAATTACTGTGTTGTACCAGAAAAAAAAGAGAAGCAAAATAAAATGCAAGCAAACAACAACAGAAAGAGTGAGAATGCTATGTTGTGGTCCACACTCAGCTCCCACGGTTCTCTCTCTGGGTGTAGATGGCTCTAATCATCATAAAATCATTGAAACTGGTTTGAATCATCTCATTGTTGAAGAGAGCCATGAGGGAGCTTTCCAACATCATCTAAGGAATAAGTCGCAGAGCCAGGATTTAAATGCAAGTCCCCCGATTCCAGAGTCACTCTCTTATGCTGCCTCTATCCCTTTCAACTTTGAGATTCTGTTGGTGATATTTTTTATTCATTCATTCAAAAAATAATTGTTGGGCAAGAGAAAGCAGTTGAAGGAAAACAAGATCTCCTGGACTCAGTTTAAGTCCTTCCCCTTCTTTCAGGGCAAAGGGAAAATGAAAACTTACTGGCTTCTGGGAAACAAGAACTACAGTGTGAAGAATGACAGCCTGGTGTGTCACTGGCAGCCACTGAAGAATGCCTCTGGAAACAAGGTGGCTGAGAGGAGTTCAAGCTCCTGCCTGAGTGTGAGGAGGGGAAGGGCTTTGTGTGGGGAAGGAAAGGGATCAATGGGGGCTCTATCCCTGGAGACTCTGGCAGTGGGACCCCTTGCCCCGACTTTCCAGGGAGGGACCACCACAGTCCTGCTAGCTGACCCCAAGAAACAGGCTGTTCTGGGTTAACCTGGAGCAGAATTGGCCAGGGAGAAGCTACTGAGGGGGAACAGAAGAGATGGGAAAGGGCTATTTTGAAATGAAAATAATTCTTAAGTTTTAGAGGTGGAAGAGATTTTAGAAAATCATTTGAAGAAAGAAGAAGGGAAGGGGAAATGATAAGATAATAAGGATAGGGTAAAAAGAGAGCTGAGAAGGAAAGTAACATGGAGGGAAATTCACAAAAAGTTGGCCATATATAAGAAAATATAAAAACCTGGCAAGATTTATATGAACTGATACATAATGAAGTGAGCAGAACCAGGACAGCATTATACTTAGAGCAATATTATGTGAATATTGAACAGTGGATGAATTATAATTGTGAAAGACAACTACTCTGATCAGTACCATGTTCCAAGACAGTTCCAAAGATTTCATGATGAAAATGTTATATACTTCCAGAGAGAGAGAACTGATGAACTCAGTGCAAATTGAAGTATAATTTTCTCACTTTATTTTTCTTGCTTTATTGTGACAGGGCTAATATGGAAATGTTTTACATGATTTCACATGTAGAATTGATATTGAATTTCTTGCCTTTCCAGTGACTGGAGTAAGGATTGCAGAGAGCTAGAGAATTTGGAACTCAGCATTTTAAAAAGACTGTTAAAAATAAATAAATAAATAAATAAAAATTTTCAATAGGGTCACAAAAAATTATTTAGTCTAATCCTTCATCAACAATAACATCAACTAGTATTTATATGGGCCAATAAGGATTACAAATCATTTCATAAAAACTCACTCCATTTATCCTCACAGTAATCCTAGAAGGGAGATGCTATTTATCATTTCCATTTTATAGATGAGGACACTAAGGCAGAGAAGGCTTACTCAGAGTCTCATAGCCAATCAGAGGACAACTTTAAAATCAGGACTTCTGACTCCAGGTCCAATGCCCTATCTACCTAGCTCTCTCTCCTCCACTCTATCTGCTGACCTCCCTAGCTTCCTCTGAGCCCCAATTAATATCCCACCTTCTATAGGAAGCCTTCCCCAACTCTCCTTAATTCTAATGCCTTCCTTCAGCTATATTATTTCCTATTTATCCTATATAAAGCTTGCTTGTCTATTTATTAGCATGTTGTCTCCCCCATTAGATGGTAAGCTTCTCAAGAGTAGAGACTGACTTTTGCCTCTTTTTATATCCCCAGTATTTATTATAGTATTTGATACATAAGTACTTAATTCACTTTTATCAATTGATTAAGTAATTTGTTTGAGTCATAGCTAGCTTTACTTTATATATATTATTCCAATAAATCTCTTAAATATCCCTATGAGATAGGTACTATTATTGTGCCCATTTTTATTTTTTTTATTGTTACAAATAAGAAAATTGTTGTTTTTATAACTATTATTTCCCTCATTTTACAAATGAGAAAACTGAGGGTGAGAGTGATTAAGTGACTTGCTCAGTAAGTGGCTGAATGTCCTTTTACTTCAAATCTAGTGTTCTTTTCCTCCCATCAGAGGGGTCTCCACTTTCAATGCACAATTCCATCCACTTTCAATTTTCTAGGCCTAGAGATGGAGAGATCAAAGTTGAGAGAGGTGTGGGTGGGATAGTTACTAATAATTGGAAAATAATTTATTGACAGCATAGAATAATAGAATACTTCATTATGTTTGTAATCAGACATCTGGGTTCTATGTGTGCCTCAGCTTGATTCTAGCTATGTGGAGTGGAGAAAAGTCCTTTCTTCCCACTCTGGACTTTAGTTTCCTACTCTGTAAAATGAGGATATTGAGCTGGATGGCATTCAAGAGTCCTTTCAGCAATACCATTGTGATTTTCTGATTTTGAGTTGTTGAGATGAGCTGGCTTTTTCTAAATGGGGCTGATCCATCACTCAGTCAATCAACATGAGTTTATTAAGAGTTTATAATATGTCAGCTCTGGACCACTTGCTGGGGATGCAAAGCCAAAGAAAAACAATTTCCGCTTCAAGGATCTTCCATTCTCCTTTGTTTACAGACAAGTAAATACAGGGTATGATAGTAGGTGGAACATCCCCTGGGATGATCATAAAAGACCCTCTGAAGGCACTTGAGCTCAGTCTAAATGATCTGGGGATCCCGGGAAAAAGCTGTGTGGCATCAGGGATAGCTTTTACAAAGTCTCAGAAGCAGGAGATGAAATAGGGAAGAGCCAACAGGCCAGTGGACAAAGTGATCTGACTGGGAAGTAGGTGGTTGGGGAGTATTTTAAGATAATCCACAACACAGCTCATCCCAGACAGATAACTGAGATCCATCTGCCCTGTCTAAAGCAGCATTCTGAGTTTATTGATTGCCTTTTTTTTTTAAGACAAGCTAATTACTTTTTAAAAGTAGGATCACTCACTGTGTTTTTTTTTCTTCTTTTTTTAAATTCCAATCTAGTGCAATGGAGGCTAAAACAGCCTCAGATAAGATCTCATCAATAAACACCCCAAGACCCCCTGAGCTGATATGTCCATCTGGGAGTAAGATGCTCCACAGACCTGACCTAGCTGATAGAGCCTCTCAACTGACATTCCCTTCTCTTGATCCGAGCACTCGGAATGGCAGCCAGGGACACCTAAGGATGGACAGTTTCCTTCCTGGTTTCATGGAGGAGACGGAATAGACCCAGTGGGTTTGTTTTCCTGAAGAAGGCATACCTCAGGGCTTTCTCAGGGCCCATGGATGGGTCACTGGCCCAAGGGCCGAAGCCTTCACTCAACACACAGAGCAGAATCTGAGGACAAAATCTGGAAGCCAAGAGCAGCCTTCAGTGCAACTGAGACTCCTTGTCCGTAACCTCAAGGTCGATGAGCTCCTTTGGAAGTAAAGGATGTGAGACTGGAGAGCTATATCTGGGCTAAAAAGCTGGAGGCTTCCACTTTGTAGAGTCTGATCTGTAAGGGAGCTTAGAGACCATTTATCCAGAGGTTCTTACCCTGGGATGGACTCTGGAATAGATTTCAGGGGGTCTGTGAATTTGGATAGAAAAAATTACATCTTTATTTTCTCTTACTTTTACCTGAAATTTAGCATATCCTTCAATTATGAATGAAAAAAAAACCCCAAACATTATTCTGAGAATGGGTCCATAGATGCCAAATAGGTCTGTTACACACACAAAGGATAAGAACTGATTCACTCTATGATGCTATTTTACAAAGAAAGAACTGATTTCTCAAGATAATGTTGGTATGCCCTTCTAAATCTCAATTTCTTCATCAGCACCCTTCTGAGATCTCAATTTCTTCCTCTTTAAAATGGGAGTAATAATAACACTTACCTCATTGAGTTGTTATGAGACTGAAGTGAGATGACATTTATCAAGTGCTTTGCAAATCTTAAAGTGGTATAGAAATGTTTATGATGATAATAATTAGTAGTTGTATTAATGTTACTAGTATTTATTAGTTGTTATTTTTGTAAGTGAGTAGTAGTAGGAAATAGTGGTAGTAGTAGTAGTAACAATAGTAGAAGTAAGGGTGGTAGTAGTAGAAGGAAGGGTAGTAGTGGTAGTGTTGATAGTAGTATCATAGTATAGTATAGTATCATAGTAATAGTAATAGTAGTAGAAGGAGAAAAGAGTAGTAGTAGTGGTAGTTGTAGTAGTAGAAGTAAGTAATAATAGAAAGAAAAATAGAAGTAGTGGTGATGGTGGTAATACTAGTAGTAATAAGAAGGAAGAAGAGTGGAAGTTGTAACAATAGTAGAAGTAGTAGCAGTAACAATTGTAATAGAAGAAAGGTTCTTTCTTAGCAGAAGTAATAGTGGTAGTAGAGGTAGTAGTAGGAGTAGTAATAACACTAATAGGAGAAAGGTTCTTTCTCAGCAGAAGTAGTAGAGGAAGTAGTAGCAGTAGTAGTAATAGTAATAGGAGAAAGGTTCTTTCTTAGCAGAAGTAGTAGAGGAAGTAGTAGTAGTAGTAGTAATAGTAATAGGAGAAAGGTTCTTTCTTAGCAGAAGTAATAGAGGTGGTAGTAGGAGTAGTCATAACAATAGTAATAGGAGAAAGGTTCTATCTTAGCAGAAGTAGTAGAGGTAGGTATAGAAGGTAACAGTAGAAATAGAAGGAAGAATAGCACCAGCAGTGATGGTATTAATAGTAGTTGTTACAAAGAGGAAGAATAGTGGTAATAGTAATAGTAGAAGTTGTGGTAGTAGTAGTAGTAGAAATAGTAGTAGTAATAGGAGAAAGAGTAGTAATGGTGGTGGTAGTAGTAGTAGTAATAATAAAGAGGAAGAAGAGTGGTAGTAGGAAGAATAACAATAGTAGAAGTAATTGTCATTGTAGTGGTAGTAAAGTAGTAATAGAAGAAAGAATAGTAGTAGTAGTGGTAGTGGTGGTAGTGTTAGTAGTAATAGGAGTAGGAGTAGTCTAGATGACCTCTAAGGTTCTTTCCAAATCTAAATGGAAGATCCATGATCTTTGGATGGAAATAGACTGAATATAAAAATGGTTACCATAGAGTTCATACCCAAGATAAATGAGAAGAGAATAAGAAAGTCTCTGGCTGTTTTAAAATATGGGCTTCATTCCAGGGTCCTGAAAGAATCAGCATATAGCCAGGGTCTACTGGTAAATGTTTATCTCAAAAAAAATGTGCCCATGATGCCCCTGTTCAGTTTAGTCTGCAGTGTGGACATTTTCTCCATCACTTTCTCAAGTCTAGTCAATTGACAAAATAATAAATCAAGCCCTGACTTGTGGCCTTTGTTGATTTCCAGGGTATAAATAATCTTAGTGAAAGTATAACAATCCACCCACCTGAGTAGATATGAGCTGGCTCCAGCACTCCCCTGTAAGATATGATTGCCAATCTGCCATCTTTGAAAAATCAAAGAACTGGAGTAATCCTGCAAGACTGGAGTCAAGCAAATGCTATAGTTTCCAAAAGGATAGAGGATGGATCTGCTAAGTAAGAAGCCAGTGAGTTTTTTCATGGATTTGTCAAATTCCTAGAAGAACTTATTAAATGGTTGTTTTTTTTTCATGTTTGGAAAGGAAAGTGGTGACTCAATGGAGTTTATTTCATCATGAAGTGGGTATTCCCACAATAGCATCTTCCCTTTGATGGGATAAGATAAAGCCCTTTGAAGTCCTTCTTGGGGAAACCAATCAGGGAGATGTCAGGAAGTTCATTAGGCATACAGGTTTCAATGCTCTTTGCAGGGTTGTCCAGTGGAGGGACCATTGAATTGAGAAAGTTGGATTTTGAATCAACACTCCTTGGTTGAAATTCTGACCCTGCCACTTAAAATCTAATTATCTTTGGGCAAGTTGTGTAAATTTTCTCATGTGGGAGTTCCCTACATTAAACTATGTGGCAATAGCAAAATGAGTGATTGTATTCTGCAAATGTGGCTGAGACCAGGGGAGGTTGGGAGGAATAGAGATCGCAAATATGGGGTTGGGGATAGAGCAACAGACTTTTTATTTTCAATATTTTGAGTAGTACTTTAGATCATTTCCCTAGAAGAGAGCCAGAAAACATGGGTTCAAGTCTCACTTCTGACATACTGGCAGCGTAGCCCTTAAAGTCTTAGTGTCTAAAGGAAGCTTTGTGAAACTACAAGTTGTAAAGAGGCAGAGATGGTAGATGAGATTTTCTCATCTGAGAGTTCCTTATGTTAATTAAATCAGGTCCCTATCCTTAAACTGGTCAGGGCTACTGGAAGTCATTTTTTTTTTAAATTTCATGGCTTTTTATTTACAAGTTATATGCATGGGAAATTTTACAACATTGACAATTGCCAAACCTTTTGTTCCAATTTTTCCCCTCTTCCCTCCACCCCCTCCCCTAGATGGCAGGATGACCAGTAGATGTTAAATATATTAGAGTATAAATTAGACACACAATAAGTATACATGACCAAACCGTTATTTTGCTATACAAAAAGAATCGGACTCTGAAATATTGTACAATTAGCCTGTAAAGGAAATCCAAAATGCAGGTGGGCAAAAATATAGGGACTGGGAATTCAGTGTAATAGTTCTTAGTCTGGGAGAGTTCTTTCACTGGGCGTAGCTGATTCAGTTCATTACTGCTCCATTGGAACTGATTTGATTCATCTCATTGCTGAGGGTGGCCAGGTCCATCAGAATTGATCATCATATAGTATTATTGTTGAAGTATATAATGATCTCCTGGGCCTGCTCATTTCACTCAGCATCAATTCATGTGAGTCTCTCCAGGCCTTTCTGAAATCATGCTGTTGGTTATTTCTTATCGAACAATAATATTCCATAATATTCATATACCACAATTTATTCAGCCATTCTCTTTTTTTTTAACATAATAATAACTTTTTATTGACATCAGCCATTCTCCAATTGATGAGCATTTACTCAGTTTCCAGTTTCTAGCCACTACAAACAGGACTGCCACAAGCATTCTTGCACAAACAGATCCCTTCCCTTCTTTAGTATCTCTTTGGGGTATAAGCCCGGTAGAAACACTGCTGGATCAAAGGGTATGCGCAGTTTGATAACTTTTTGAGCATAGTTCCAAATTGCTCTCCAGAATGGCTGGATGTGTTCACAATTCCACCAACAATGCATCAGTGTCCCTGTTTTCCCACATCCCCTCCCACATTCCACATTATTCCCTGTCATTCTAGCCAGTCTGACAGGTGTGTAGTGGTATCTCAGAGTTGTTTTAATTTGCATTTCTCTGATTAATAATGACTTGGAGCATCTTTTCATATGGCTAGAAATATAGTTTCAATTTCTTTGTCTGAGAATTGTCTGTTCATATCCTTTGACCATTTATCAATTGGAGAATGGCTTGATTTCTTATAAATTAGAGTCAATTCTCTATATATTTTGGAAATGAGGTCTTTATCAGAACTTTTGACTGTAAAAATATTTTCCCAGTTTGTTGCTTCCCTTCTAATCTTGTCTGCATTAGTTTTGTTTGTACAAAAACTTTTCAGTTTGATATAATCAATCTATTTTGTGATCAGTAATGATCTCTAGTTCTTCTTTGGTCATAAATTCCTTCCTCTTCTACTGGAAGTCATTTGTAAACATGAGGGGTCTCCACTTTTGTAAGATGACTGATCCACTTTGGTGGAACCATTGATTGAAGACTTGAGAGTCAGTAAAGATTTATTAAACATTTACTTTGTGCTAAACTCTGAGGATACAAAGAAAGGCAAAAGGACGTCCTTATTCTCAAAGACCTTATATTCTAATGGAGGAAATGATATGTAAAAAAATTCTATATACAAACAAACTGTATACAGGCAATAATTAACAGAAGTAAGGCACTAGAATTAAGAAGGATCATGAAGGGCAGCCAGGTGGTGCAGTGGATAGAACACTGGACTGGTCAGGAAGATTTGTCTTCCTGACACTATCTGTGTGATCTTGGGCAAATCACTTCACCTCGTTTTCCTGTTTCCTCATTGGTAAAATGAGGTGGAGAAGGAAATGGCAAACTACTCCAGTATCTCTGCCAAGAAAACCCCAAATGGAGTCTCAGAGAGTTGAATATGACTGAACAGAAGGTGGGGATTTTAGCTGGCACTTAAGGGAGCCAGAGAAAATGAGGAAGGAGAGAATTACAAGTATGAGGGACTACCAGGGGAAATGTTGGGAAATGGAATGTCTCCTAGGAGCAGTAAGAAAGCAATGTTGCTAGATCACAGAGTATGTAAGACGTGGGGGTATGAGATATATGAAGGATGGAAAGGGAGGGAGACCAACTTATGAAGAGTTTTAGATACAAGGAGGTTTATTTCAAAGTGACAGGGAACTATTAGAACTTACTGAGTGAGAGTGACATGGCCAGACCCGTGTTTTAGGAAGATCATTTTAGTAGCTGACTGGAGGATGGCCTGGCTGGAAAGAGACTTGAGGAAGACTAACCAGCAGGCTATTGCAGTAGTCCAGGTATAAAGAGATAAGGGCCTGCAATGTCAGAGGAGAGACAGGGGTTTATACTAGAAGTATTATGAAGGTAAAGTTGACAGGACTCGGCAACAAATTATGTATTAGGAGTCAGAGAAAGTGAGGACTTCAAGATGACAGGAAGATTTTGAACCTGTGTGACTAGGAAGGTGGTAATATCCTCAATAGTAACAGAAAATCAGGAAGAGAGAAGAGTTTTTTACAGAAAGATGAGTTTAGTTGTCTGCAATATCCAAGAGGCAGTTTAAGATATGAGCTGGAGATCAAAAAAGAATTTAGGGCTGGATAAGTAAATTTGATGATAATGATAATCATGAATTCAGAAGAGAGCAAGAGAAGGGGCTCCAAGACTGAGTTCTATGGACACCCACAGTTATTGGGGAGGGGGCCCATGATAAAGGTCCCACAAAGAAGAGTAGGTAGGAAGAGAATCAGAAGTAGGAGAGAATGTCAAAGAGAAGAAGGTGTTCGAGGGCTGCAGAGAGGTCCGGGAGGATGAGTTCTGAGAAAAGGCCATTTCATTTGGAGAAGAAGAGAATTATCGGTATGTTCCCAACTGAGGGGAAGGGCAGGGAGGTTTTCAAAACAAGAACTTCCCAAGAACTAATCAGAGCTGACTGATAATCACTGAGAAATGCACGGATGGGGCAACAACTACGGGAAATTTTAATTCCTCAGGGTTACCCTCAGAACCATGAGCAGTAGAAGAGGGGTTGCTGCGCCAGGTTTTGGGGCAACCCCACTGCTAGGAAGGCTAGAAATGGGATGTGTCCCGAAGGAGGATCTGTTCTATTAGTGGGAGCACGATTTCTGTGTCCTGCCCTAAGCAGGCAGAGGGACTAAAAAGCCCTTCCAGCAGCTTTTACCTGAATATGGGGTTAGATATATTGCATCATCTGCCATCTAGGGGAGGGGATGGGGGAAGGAGAGGAAAAATTGGAGCACAAGGGTCAGTGTCGAAAAATCATCCCTGCGTGTGTTTTGTAAACAAAAAGCTTTAATTTAAAAAAAAAAATTAAAAATATGTAGTTAGGAAGGTCAGAAAGCCCAGACACTTGCTCTAGAGGTACTCAGACTCCCGAGCTCCAGCAGGTGGCACCAAAAGCTAGTCTTTGCCTGGGATGTAGCCAATGGTCAGAAATCTGATTTTTGGCTTTTTTTTTCCACCCCCAAACTCTGGGCTCTCCTCTGGGCCCATTTGGAAGGGAATTTTGTCCTGTTCAATCAGGGAAGCATCTTGCAGTGGGAGGGGCCCTGAATTTACATTTAGAGAGACCGGGATCCTTGAATCCTGGCCCTATAAGTAATGTAACTGTTTGATCTGGGTCCAATCACAACCTCAATTGTAAAATGTGGAGAACGGACTAGGAAGTCACTAAAGGTCCTTTCAGCCTGTGGTCCTCCCATTCTCCTACCCCATACTCCAAAGGAGAATTACTTGATTTTTGCGTTCTAAGAAGTCAAGGACCCTATCTTATTTATTGTTGTATTAAGATAATGGCTAGAAACCACTTTACTTTAAAATACTTTACATGTGCTATTATTATTATTGTTAACCTTAGCTCCTAGTATAGTAATTTGCATATGATAAGGCAATTAATACATATTCATTGAAGACACCATTGAAAGGCTGGAGTGTTGGGAGAGGGGAGATAGGAAGGAAGTGTTGGGATGAGGTAGGAAGGGATGGAAGGAGGTAGAAAGGTTTGATGGAATAGAAAGAGCTGGAATGGATGGGATAGCATAGGGTTAGGATGGGATAGATGGGGATGGGATAAGATGGGAATCTCATCCTGGGGAATCACAGTGGACAGAAGGACACTACAGGTATCAGAGTTCCTCTCCATTCTAGCCCAGCCCTTCTCTACCATGTGTTTGTTTCCCACACAAGAGTTCTTAGTGACAGCTCAGGTTCAGAGCACCTGGTACAATAAAACAAGGGGTGGCTAGAAGTTGTTCTGCCTGTTCTGCAGTCAGGAAAACCTAAATTCAAATCCAGCCTCAGGCACTTCCTAGCTATGTGACCCTGGGCAAGTCACTTCACCCAGTTTGCCTCAGTTTCCCGATATGAAAAGTGACCTGGAGAAGAAAGTGGCCAACCGCTCCAGTGTCTCTGCCAGGAAAACCCCAAATGGCGTCACGGAGAGTTGGATGCGACTTAACAGGCACAAAATAGTAAATCTCAGGAATCAGACGCCCTGGGTTCCAGTCATGTCTGATGCTGCCTGTAAAACCACAGGCAAGTTGCTCATGTTCCTCGTCTTTAAAAGGGAGAGTTAAACGAGACGGGTCCTTTTGTGAAGAGAAGAGGAGCTTGGAGTGACCTGTGAGAAGTCCAGTCTCCCATCTGGGCAAGGTCCTGGTCTTCCTCCCTGTCTCCCACGGAGCTCAGTACCTGCCAGGAAGGAGTCAACAAGCTGTTAAACAGGGCAATGTCTGAACAGGGGACTCAGGAAAGCCCCCTCAGCCCCTCGGAGACTGATTCTGGCTGAGGCTGACATGACAGGTTCCACTGTCCGTCCCTAAAGGACCCAGGATGGTAAGCTGGAGAAGGAGGGGAGGGAGGCAGAGACCACTGTGTGGTCCCGGGCTTCTCCCCTTTCCAAAGTGAGCTCCTTCCCCACTTCCACTTTAGGGTGAAGGTCACCGGGAGGAACAGTAGGGATTCTTTCAGATGGCATGAAAAGAGTACCAAGCTTCAACTCGGCAGACTTGAGTTCTGGTTCCTTTCTCGGGGTCTCTGTGTCCCCCACATGTAAAATGAGGGAGTCATTGGATTGCGTGGGTGCTAAGACCCTCCCAGCCTAGAAATGTAGAAGCTGGGAAACTGATGAGACAGTCAGGAAATGCCGGAGCTGGGATCCACATCTGGCTATCTCCACGTCTGGTGCTCTTTCCACGACACCAATCAAATGCTCCCCGCGGGATATTATAACTAATCCCCAACAGCTTTACCTCAGGATGCGCCCTGTCCAGGGAAGCCCTCCTTGACTAAGAAAGTACTTACTCAGTGCCATTAAAGCATCACGGAGGCTTCGGACATGGGCCAGTTGACTGATTCCACGTTGTTCTGTGTTAAGTCAGGAACAATATGTTGGACCTGAACCTAGGAGACCCAGGCTCAGATTCTGACTCTGGTACAAGCTGTGTTTCCCTGGCAAGTCACATAGCTTTTTGGAACCTCTCTTTCCCCACCAATAAAATCAATCAAATGATCATGCAACATTGAGTAAGCATCTACTGTGTGCTGGGCATTGTGCCAAGTGCTGGGAACACAAAAAAAAACAGCGTGGAGGAAAGGGAGCGAGGGCCATTGATTTTATGGAGTTTATGAGGAGCCCACCAGGGCATGGGGAGGTACTGGGCACTGCCACATGGGGGACAACATGGAGGAAAGGCAGCGAGGGCCATTGATTTTATGGAGTTTATGAGGAGCCCACCAGGGCATGGGGGGTACTGGGCACTGCCACATCGGGGACAACATGGAGGAAAGCGAGCGAGGGCCATTTGGGGAAGAACCTGAGGCTCTGCCCACCCTGCTTGGGGCCTGCCGAGAACAGCCTCCCTCCTGCTTGGGCAGGGCCGAGGCTGCTCCGGGGCACGAGGGCCAGTACACCGAGTTTGTTTACTGCTTGGGGAGCCCAGTCCCGGCCGCCAGAGCTGCCCAGGCTCCAGTCACAGGACTGACAGGAAGGGATGGAACTTCTGGATGTTTTCACACCAACAACACCTCGGCTTATCAGCCTGGATGAGGCTGGCCTGGGCCGGGGCCAAGGAGTGATGTCAGTGCCCACTTAGGCCTCCTGACTCCGGGGGACCAGCATCTCTTGTCTCCCAAGCAGGGGGGACTTGAAATGGCAGCAGGACCTTGTAACTGGTCTCTGTGGGGTGTTTGTTCCACCTTCCCTGGAGACTGGGGGCCTAGGCTGGGAGCGTGGCCCAAGGAGGGCCTGGAGAGAGGGAGGGAGGGAAGGGCATTCTGGGAAAGAGCGGGGACCAACCCTTTTCAAGAGCTGCTCTTCCTTCAGGGCTGGCTCTCCTCTTGGTGTTTCTCCTTCCTTCTCGAAGAGGACCAAGACATCAGGGAGGTGACGCCATGATATGTGAGGGAGGGCTGGGCGAGGTCACCGGCCTCACTTATCCCAGAGGCATCGGGGTCCAGTGGCCAGACATGGGTCAGGACCACTGCAGATGGCTCTGAGTGTATAAGGTCACGTGGGTCCAGTGGCCAGATACAGATTGGGACGGCTGGAGATGGCCCTGAATGTATAGGCTGCTAGAGGGAACTCTGAAGTTGCTTCCCATATCTACCTAGGTCTATGGCTAGAAAGTCGTATTTATTATTTTTAATTTAATTAAATTAAAGTCAAATTATTTTATTTTTCTTAATACTATTTCATCTTTCCAATTACTGTGAAGATTATTTTTAACATTCATTTTTCCAAGACTTTTTCTCCCTCTGTTTCTTACCTATCCTCTCCCCAAGAGAGAAAGCAAACTGATATAGGATACACACGTACAATCATTTAAAACAGATTTCCATGTTGTGAAAAAAAATCTGGAGAAAAGGGAAAAAACCATGAGAAAAATAGCAAACAAAAAGAGGTGAAAATACTTCATCTCTGTGAATACTTAGATCCACATACGCTTTCCAGGCTTCTCTCTCTGGATGGGGATGGTATTTTCCATTCCACGTCTATCGGAGTTGCCTTGAATCACTGCACTGCTGAGAAGAGCCAAGTCCATCACAGTTGATCCTCACACAATCTTGCTGTTACTGTGTACAATGTTCTCCTGGTTTTTCTCACTTTCACATCAGTCAACATAAGTCTTGGAAAGCTACTTTTTTGAAGGACATCTGGGCTGGGATCTTTGACTAGCGATGGCAAACTCCCCTTCCAATTCAACCAAGAAGAACTTCCTATCTCATGATAGGGCAGCAGTATGGATACCTCTTTTTCTTTTAAACACATTAACATCTTGTCTCTGTTAGCTGCTGCTTCTAAGATCTCATCGGCTGCTTGGGGAAGGAAGGGAATGAATCAGGAGTGTCGGCTCCAATTCTTTCCTCCCCCATACACATCTTTTCCAAGGTTCTTCCCGATCTAATAGTCTACATTCTAACAGAACCCTATACTTTGAGTGTCGTCTCTCCCTACCCCTGAATATAAGTCGATCTAAAAAATAAAACCAAATAGAAGGATAAGAAGTGAAGCAAATTCATTTTCTCCCTCTTCTTCTATACTTGGTTTTTTTTTTTTTTTTTTTGGTCTTAATCACATAGACCAGGGCTTTGTTGTAGGATGGCCTAGATTCCTCGCCCAGGCCTGTGGAATATGTAATTGTTTTAATCCTTTTTTCTGACCCACTGAGTTGAAAGCTGCTGAGTGTCTTACCCAGGGTGGGCCCAGTGGTATAGAAGCTCAGCAGAAGGATGGCCACTTGTCCCAGGGCATTCAGGGCTTTTGGCCACAACTGAATCAGATAGAGTAGGGATACAGGTACCTTGAGTAAGAGTGTGGACCCCAACACCCCAAATGCAGGCTATTTATATTAAAAATGCTCCTGCCCCCTTGGAAGTCTTGAACACCAGGCCCGGTTCTGATTCTTGTCCAGTTCAAGCCTGAAATGGGCAGGGAGAAGTCAATTAGCAGACCATGGGAGGCTGTTACAGAACTACTAGTGGGGGGGAAGTCAGAGCACATGAAATTCCATTCCAGCCCCCAAATGCCAGCTCTGCTGATTAGAGCCAGCACTCACTATTCCCCCTGGCCTTGCCTTTCCCCTCTGACCAGCTGCTGTTAATTAAAGTCACTCTCCAGCCTCCCGTCTCCTTGGCTTGAGGCCCTGGATGCCAGGTGCTCTCTGGAACAGAGGGAGCCAAGTTGTTTCTCAGGCTTCTATCCTCAACACCAGAAGCCCCCCATTGCCCTCAGCACTCGACCCTTCCTTCCCTGTCTCCTTGACCTCTCTGGAGAGATCACCCCTTATCAAGACCACCTGCTGTCCAGGGGCACTGTGCCATGGAAGACTCTGCCTTGGGAACATTCCCACTCCACAGGGAACACTCCCTGGGGTTCTGCCTTCTCCCTCTCACACTCACCTCTCTATGCCTTGCATATGGGGTACTCCCATATGAGGGTATCCCAAGTGCAATATCTATAAAATGAACGACTTAAAAATCAGTCCAAATGTACGATCCTATGACTTTGGAATTCATGCAGTCCTTTTCTAGAATTTTAGAGAGGAATTCACCAGGATCTGTTGTAGAGTAACAGAAAGAATGGAGGCTTTGGAGTCAGAGGAGATCATCTTGTTCCAGACCTCACCATTTTACAGATAAAGAAACTGAGGTCCAAAAAAGGCAATCTGGCTCCTCTAACAAGGACCTAGAGGCTTCCTTCCAAAGTCCTGTAATAGAAATCTGGATGTACTTTAGAGGGTTAAATTCTCCCTCCCTTCCTTTCTCACTCATGTCCTCTGTATGGCTCTATTTGGCTATGATTCTGTCTGATGAGCCATCTTGAGAGCCATGAGTGATCAGCCCACCTCATCCCCAGTAGGTGTGGGAGAAATCTGAAAGCTGTTCAGTCCCAGGGTAAGTAGAACTTGAAATCATAGGTCCCTTACTCCGATGTCCTTCTAGGGATCTGTCATCTTCTTTAAAAAGATGAATAACTATTTCAGCATAATTGATTTCCTTTATGCATTTCATCTTATGCATTTAAAAGCACTATTATGAGAAGGGACCCAAAGCCTTAACTAGACTGCCAAAAAGTTCCACCACATATAAAAGAGGCTCAGAATCCCTGATCTAGGGGGAGTGCCTGTGGTCTGATTGCCAATCAAGCCAGTACTGGACCATCCAGCCCTCTTTCCTGGTCCTTGGTCCATTTGTCGAAAGTCACTCAGACTCTAATGAGCTGCTTTCCTCTAGCACTGAGCACTACAGAATGGAGCTGGTACCCAATTACTGAGGCTCCTACCAGCAGGAGTAGCCAATCACTTCAGTCTACAAGGGTTCAATCAGAGAAGATCCTTCTCCGGCTGAGTAATGGTGTCCTTGGACCTGGCAAAGGAAGGTGCTTTTGGAGAATCAGTCGTAGACACAAATCATGTGTCAAGTGTTCTTATTTCACGCTTTTCCCTGCGTGAAGGAATGGCCCCTTCAGACTTTGTCAGGAAAACTTCCAGACAATTAGAACTATCCCAAAGGAGAACAAGCTTCCTTGGCAAGTAGTGAGTTTCCCCTCATTCTAGCAAGAGACTAGGAACCATTTGTCAGGTAGGTTGAGGAGCTTATATTTCAATGGGGAAAGTAAACATATACACACATATAAATCCAAAATATGTGCAAAGCATACGCAAGGGGAAGTTATATTAGGGGCAGAAAGTGGCTTCCTATGTCTGAGTTTTGAGCAGGTGGAGGGATAAGTGCCTTCCACAAATCTGTGGAATAGAATCATAAAAAGCCCAATTAGTGTGGATTGTAAGGAGTATAAAAGAGAACAATACACAAAAATACTGAATGATTGGAACAGATTATAAAGAACTTTAAATAAAGGTAGAAAAAAGCCAGATTGGGCAGGAGCTGTGGGGCTGAATTTGTGTTAAAATGTAATAAATAAGGGGCCACAAAGTGGACAGCATTACTTTGAGCATTGGTTTGTGCCATTTATGAAGTAATGACCACTGGACACGGCAATGAACTTCCTGAGCCTCAGTTTCCTGCTTTGTAAATTGTGGTGATTGCACAAGGTGGAGAGTCTCTTCCAGCTTCATATTGTATGAGGCTGACCGCTAGGTCTGCTCTCTAGGACCTCCCCTAACTGAGCACGGGAGGCATGTGGCTTCTTGTCCCGCTTCCACAACCCTACAAAATCTCACACCTCCTTGGCAACTTTTGAATTCTGGGATTTACCTTCTCCATAGGAGGGGATCACAAGAGGGGAAATAATGGACTATTTCTGAGGTGTTGAGGGTTAGGGCACTAAAATTAGATCCTTCATTCCTAAAAAGAACCAACGCAATAGCGACAGGCTCTTTAGCAAGGAATGTGAGCCCAGGAAGTGCAGGACTGAGGGATGAGGTCACCTGGGGAGGCCGATTTAGAGTAAGAGATCATAGACCACTTTGCCTCTCATCACATCCCCTCTCCAAAAAAAGTCTGGAATTTGTTTAAACTTCCTTGATAGCTGAGCTCAGCCCCAGGGTAAGCACTGTGGGGGGGCCCTGCAAGAAAAATGCCCATCATATGCTCGAGTGATAACTGACCTCTCGAGACACTTCTTTCCTTTTCGGGACTGGCCTTTGTATCTCCGCTTTTTCTGTTCCCTTCTCACTGGGCTCAGGCCTCCCAGCTATTATTGTCAGGGTGAGAGGTAGGAAAAGATTGGGGAGAGCCAACTGAGCTCTGGAACCGGAGGACTGGGGTACTAAGGGATCATTACCTGGAGTTTTTGAGCCCCCAGTAGTGAGAGCCAGAAGGGCTTGCTTTGGTTCCTTGGTGAGAAACTCAGAGCCACCAGATAATAAGAAATCTCTCTCTGGATCTCAGTTCTTGAAATAGGGTTTTACTGAACAGAGAAATCTTAATGCCAGAGATGGAAGGGCTCTCATACAATAGAATATAAAAGCTAGAAGGCTATTAAAACAGAGAATGTTAGAGCTGGTAAGGACCTTAGAATCCAGGATGTCAGAGCTGGGAGGGCCCTTAGAATCTAGGAGGTCAGAGCTGGGAGGGCCCTTAGAACATAGGATGTCAGAGCTGAGAGGGCCCTTAGAACATAGGATGTCAGAGCTGAAAGGGCCCTTAGAACCCAAGATGTCAGAGCTGGGAGGGAACTTAGAACATAGAATGTCAGAACTGGTATCTTCATTTGATAGATGAGAAAATCGAGACTTTAAGAGGTGAGATGACTTGTCTAAGTTCACACATCCAGAGCCTGGAAATGGACACCAGCTATTCAGTTCAAGAAGTTTCAAAAGATGCCTTCTCTGTGTTAGGTGCTTAAGTCACAAAGATTGAAATGAAATCATTCCAGATCTGAAAGTATTTTATATTCTTCCAGAAGGGAAGCAACTGCAAGCCACACCAAAGTGAATGCCCAGTCATATTGGGAAGGAGGAAGAGCACATCTCTAACAGAAGTGTGGATGAATGACTTAGGGGCAGTAAAGTTACCTTCCATCAAATCATCTCTGGAAATTAAGGACTCCCCTTGAACATGAGTAAAGGTAATTTGGAGCCACTAGGGAGTACCATAGTGCATGGAGCACTAAGTCTGGAGTCAGGAGGACTCATCATCTCCCCGAGGTCAAATCCAGGCTCAGATATTTCCTAGCTATGTAACACTGGACAAGTTACTTCCCCTTGTCTGCCTCAGTTTCCTTATCTGTAAAATGAGTTGGAGAAGGGAATAGCAAACTCCAGTATCTCTGTGAAGAAAAACCTAAAATGGGATCTTAGAAAGTCATATAACACTAAAATGACTGACCAACAACAATAGTAGAACTTAGACTTTCAATCCCCTCCTGTTATAGAGGAGGAAACCTTCGTGTTAGAAGGCAAAATATTTTGCCTGTAGTTACCTAGAAGTTGTTAACATCAGAAGTGCATGAAGATCTCCTGACCAAAGAGACTTTGAAAATGAAAAGCATAAAAAAGGTGAATAGATTTATTCATGGTTAAATACCTAGTAACTGTGAAAGAGAAGAGATTAAACCAGGTCTCAATTCCAAATCTGTAATCTTTCTGCTGTAGTAAGAACTGGTCTTTATTGAAGCTCTGAAGTTTGCACAGTACTTACCAGACATGATCTCATTTGCATCTCACCATCAGCCAGCTACATACCTACTACTTGTATTATTATTATTTTTTACAAGACAACTGGAGCTAAGTAATTCACCTAAAGTCACACAGCTAGTAAATGTCAAATATCTGAAGCCTGATTTGAACTTGGATCCTCCTGACTTGGGCCTGTGCTCTATCCACTTTGCCACACTGCTTTGTCAACTACTGATATTTATTAACCCCATTTTACAGAAGAAAAAACAGAGGCAATTTAGAAAGTGAATAAATGCTTACGTAGTAAGTAGTAAGCACCCTGCTAAGTGTTGGGGATTCAAAGATAACTAAAAAGAAGTCCCTGATCTTAAGGAGTCTAATAGGGGATACAACA
The DNA here is from genome assembly GCF_016432865.1 of Antechinus flavipes. NCBI lineage: Eukaryota > Metazoa > Chordata > Mammalia > Dasyuromorphia > Dasyuridae > Antechinus > Antechinus flavipes. Next base: position 593,890,140 of record NC_067400.1, read on the forward strand.
TACAAACAACTAGATACAAAAAAGATAAATACAGGAGACATTTTAAATAATGAACAGAAGGGAAGAGATTGAGAAATGGTTTCTTGTGGAAGGTGAGATTTTAACTGATATTTAAAGGAACCTAGGGAAACTAAGAGGGCAAAGATCAGCAGGGGGAGTTCCAGGAATTGAGGACAGCAAATAAAAATGTCTGGAATTGGAGGATGGAGTGTCAGGTTCAAGGAACAACAAGGAAGACAGTGAGTGTCATTGTATCACAGGATATATATGGTATGTGTATGTGTATGTGTAGTTGCCCATGCATGTAAGCAATAAAAACACTAGAAAGAATGGTTGGGAAGCAGGTAATTAAGCACAAACCAAGTAGAAGATTTTATATTTGGTCCTGGAGGCAATTGGGAATCAGTTAATTGAACAGGGGAACAACAAGGTCAAACCTGAACTTTAAGAAGATAAATTTAACAGCTGAGTGGAGGATGATAGGAGTAGGGAGACTTAAGGGGGGAGAACCAATCATCAATCTATTTTGATGGTTCAAGCATGGTGCCGAGATGGTAGAAATATTAGAAAGGAAAAGAGGGCATGTAGTAGAAAAAGAGGTAAAAATGACAGGAGTCGAATATGAGGGGAGTGGTAAGAGGAAGGATGACCATTGGGTTTTGAACCTAGAGGATGATGGTGGCCTTGACAGTAATAGGTGGGTTTGGAAGGGGGAGGATTTAGGGAGAAATAAAAATGAATCAATTTTGGATATGTTGAATTTAAGATGTTCGGTCTGAAATTTCCAGTAGGCAATTTGAGATACGAGACTGAAGATTGGGAAAGATGTTAGAGCTAGACAAATATATTGGAGAATTATCTGATTATGAAAATCATGGGAGTGATGAGATCCCCAAATAAAATAGTATAGAGGGAGATTAAGGGTCCAAGATATAGATTTAACCATGGCTAAACTCGTGACTTACTGTGAAAATTCATCTGCAGAAAGACCCAGTCAGAGGCAGCAGCAGGAGGTCACAAAGTCATGAAAACTTAGGGAGAAGAATCTCAGTGAAAAGAAGGTGATCAATACTGTCAAGAACTCCAAAGAGGTCCTCAGAGAGGACAAAGATTGAGAAAAGACCACTCCAGTTGTTGATGAAGAGACTGCTGGTAATTCTAGTGTCTAGTTTGAGTCGAGTGGTAAGCCAGATTGCAGACAGTTAAGAAAAGAGGGAGAGGAAGGCAAGTGGAGACAGCAATTATAGACAGACTTCTCTGGGATTTTAGCCACAAAAGTGAGGAGAGATGAGATGAGAGCTAATGGACTTTTTGAGATTGCTTTATACATGGGTATGTATCATGGCATCAGGGAAGCTGTCCCATGAACATGGAAAGTTTAAAGGAAAGTTAGAGAGTGAGGGTAATAGAAAGGGCAGTCTGCTGGAGAAGGGGGGATGGAACAGGTTCTGAGACATTTAGTGATATGTCTTGAGCCCATGGCCTGACTCCATGTCCAGCATTTATCTCTTATGAATAGGGCCTGCCCCCTGGACCTAACTCACTCCAACATTTAGTACCTAGGAGATGATGGAGGGAAGTGCTTTGGAACCAGGTAAATTTTAGGTACTGACAAGGGTCCATTATCCCCACCCAGGCAAGGTGCTTTGTGGGCATCTAAATACAGAATGATGGAACATTCTTCCTTGCTACCTCTGGTCTGCAAGCGATGTCTCCAAGGTCATCCCCCTTGAGCCAGTCCTGATCCACAAAGTGAGCCATGGCTTGGCAGGGGCCAGACAGCAGGAAGCAGAGGGAGAGAATGGGAGAGCCAAGGGGCATGCCGGTGCCTAATGGGAGGCAGAGGTGTCTCTGAGGAGTTGACAGCTTGGCTTATTGATCTTATCCAGAACATGAGCACCGGCTCCAGCCTGCGGTCCCAGAGGGGCTTATCAGGCCCTTCAGCATGTCAGGATTTGCAGCATTTCTTCCCTGAGTTACCCCTGCTGACAGCTGGGAGCTGTGTGGTGAGCTAGGGTGGGGAGGAGGGGCCCTTCCCCTTGGTCCGCATTACCCACCCTGCCTTAGAAAGCTGGGACCATTGCACTGCCGGGCTACTGGTCACCCTGAGCCGATGTTCTGGGGGAAGTGAGGAGGAGAGATTTTTAAGGAGAGCAGATGGTAGTGGAAAGAGAGAGGGAAAAGGAAGACATAAGTGTCTGGAGAACTCAAAACTAAAAAGACTTTGAAAATGCAAAGTCCTATGTATACTTATTTTGTATTTAACTTATACTTTAACATATTTAACATGTACTGGTCTACTACCATGGGGGGAGGGGGGAGGGGGAAGGAGGGGAAAAATTGGAACAAAAGGTTTGGCAATTGTCAATGCTGTAAAATTATCCATGCATATAACTTGTAAACAAAAAGCTATTAAAATTTTTTTAAAAAAAGAAAAGAAAATGCAAAGTCTTCTCTTCCTAACTTCTTCCAATCTGACTCAATTAAAAAAGTATTAAGTACCTATTATGTACTGGGTTCTGAGGACACAAAGTCAAAAAGAAAGTTTTTGCCCTAAAATTTACAATCTCCCATATTTCTAACAGCATCCCAGTTACTATAACAACCCCGCTTCTCTGGTTCTCCTGTCCCACCCCTGACATTATCATTCTGTTTTAAACTCTACAATAAGAAGTTCAATCACCCAACACTTTATTAAGCACCCTCTCTAGGAAGATCACTGTGTAAGGCAATGGCTCTAAACCATTTTGGTGCTTTGGAAGAAACTAAATTGTCTAGTTGGGCAACCTATGGATAAAGCCCTGGGCTTGGGATCAAGATGACTACTCTTCAGAGCTCAAATTCAATCTCAGGTACTGACTAACTGTGAGACTCAGCAGTCACCTAACAGATCTGTGTGCCTCATTTTCTCATCTGTAAAATGAAATGGAGAATAAAATGGCAAACTACTCTCTGCCAAGAAATCCCCAAATGGGGTCACAAAGACTGGAACAAGACTGCGAATGACCCAACAATAAAACAAAAGGGAATGTGCCTTGTAAATTCAACTCTAGTGGGCAATGGTGGCTATCCCAGAAAAGTAATGGCAATGGAGAAACCAGCCGATGGAAGCTTGATGGGCGGCCAAACGCTTGTTCTCAGTGACTAGTCATGAGAACATTATTCCCAAGCGCCCAAGCCCAACCCTCTACTCTGGTCCCTCAGTCCACAACAATCTCTCCTCTGTCTCCTGTCTCTTCTCTTCCAACAGATCTATTAATACTTATCACCGAAACTATTAGTTATGGTCATTCATCTTTACAAATCTCTTACTCATGCAGTGCGTTCCCAGCCATTCATTACTATGGACCTTAGAGAGACAGATTCTCTATCTCTACTGTTTCTCAGTCTCACTTTCTTCCCGGACTTTCTCTTTAATTCCTTTCTCATGTGCCTTATTTCCCCTTTGGATTCTTCTTCTACAGCTATCCTTCTATTTTGCCCAATTCCTTCTTTTTTGCCCATTTCCTTTTCTTTTGCCCAATTCCTTCTTTTTTGTCCATTTCTTTCTCCTTTGCCCAATTCCTTCCTTTTTGCCCATTTCATTCTCTTTTGCCCAATTCCTTCTTTTTGCCCATTTCCTTTTCTTTTGCCTAATTCCTTCTCTTTTGCCCAATTCCTTCTTTTTTGCCCATTTCCTTTTCTTTTGCCCAATTCTTTCTTTTTTGTCCATTTCTTTTTCCTTTGCCCAATTCCTTCCTTTTTGCCCATTTCATTCTCTTTTGCCCAATTCCTTCTTTTTGCCCATTTCCTTCTCTTTTGCCCATTTCCTTCTCTTTTGCCCATTTCCTTCTCTTTTGCCCAATTCCTTCTTTTTGCCCATTTCATTCTCTTTTGCCCAATTCCTTCTCTTTTGTCCAATTCCTTCTTGCTCCCAAATCCATTTTAACAAGTGCTCCTTGTCTTGCAAGCCACAAATATTGTAAATATTTTTAATGATGTGTCTGTAGAGAATTAGACAAAACCAGCTCTTGTCCTTTGGAGACTGGGCCTTGCCCCTGTTTTATCCCGGATTAGATCTGGGAACAGGGCATAGAAAACTTGGGTGCCAGTCCTTCCTGTGGATGACTGACCGAGCTCCCCCTCCTTTGGGGGGCAAGGTTACAGGAAGGCAGAGGGCCAGATACTGGACTTCCACATGGCTGACTGGGGAGTTATTTTAAAGTCCCCTCGATGCCTGAGCCCAGTGACTTGTCATCTGCTCTCCACCGCTATCTCCCCAAAGGTGCCTAGGACATGTTTTCTAAGAGAGTAACTGGTGACTCACACATACCTTTCAGCTGGTCCTTTCTGACTTTCAGAAGAAGAGGCTTCAGGGTGAAAGGCAGCGGGAGTCAACACCCAGCTCTGGGAATGAGGGTAACAGATCTTAAGGCAAGGAAAGTACCTCAGTGGCCATTGTAAGGATTCTTCCACAGAACATTCAACAAATGGCCACCAGACCATGGTTGGGGCGGGAGGCGGGAGGCCGGGGGAGGGGGGGGTCAGGGAACCGGTACACTTTTAGGGAGCCCGTTGGACTCTTGGACAGTTCAGGAAAGCTTTCCCACATCAAACCAAAAATTCACCGTTTTGCAATATCTACCTATTGCTTTGTGTTCTGTCCTGTGAGGAAAACCAGAGCAAGTCTCCCTTCTTCCCACGCCAGCCCTTCAGATTCTTGGACCAGCGATCAGCTTCCCTCCATCTTCTAAGTCCTCTCTTCTCCTGTCTGTTTAGACTGAACAGGACATGAACTCAAAGCCCTTTTCCAGTACCTAGCCCAGTGCCTAGCACTCCAGGCATTTAAAGCTCATTGGCTGACTCATTGATCATAATGGTTCCCCAACTCTGATGCTCTTCAACTGTCAATGTCATTGTGAACGGGTGGCCCCCAGAACTGAACAGAGTACTTAGATGTGACCTGAAGAGGGCGGACGAGAGAGGGACTGACTCTTCCTTATTCTTGCTATACCTGTGCAGGAGAGAGACGGACAGAGAGAGACACACAAAGAGGGGCAGCTAGATGGCCCAGTGAAAGAGCACTGGCCCTGGAGACAGGAGGACCTGAATTCAAATCTAGCCTCAGACACTTAACACTTCCTAGCTGTGTGATCCTGGACCACTTAAAGCCAATTGCCTCAGCAAAAGAGAGAGAGAGAGAGAGAGAGAGAGAGAGAGAGAGAGAGAGAGAGAGAGAGAGAGAGAGAGAGAACAGAGAGACAGAGAGAGACAGAGAGAGAGAGAGAGAGACACAGACAGAGAGACACAGAGAGAGAGAGACAAAGAGAGAGAGAGAAACAGAGAGACAGAGAGAGACAGAGAGAGAGACAGAGAGAGACAGAGAGAGAGAGAGAAACAGAGAGAGAGAGAGAGAGAGAGAGAGAGAGAGAGAGAGAGAGAGAGAGACAAAGAGAGAGACTCAGAACTTTATGGAATTTCAAAACTACCTCAGATTTTTGGGCTGCTCTATTGAATCCTATGGAAAAAACTTCCGGATCTTTTCCATCCTGCTATCTAACTATGTTTTCCTCTTACCATTTTGTATCTGGAGTTTGCTTTTTTGGAACTCACACTTACTCATCTTGTCAGATTCAGCTCAATGTGCCCAACTCTAAGGTCTTCTTGGATCCTGCTCTATGATTCTGAGTCAGTTATCCCTCCCAGCTCTGTGTCATTTACAGACCTGATGAGCACAAATGCCTTCTATAGCTTTATCTGAGTCAGAGATGCAGCCAGATGAGGCTGTGAAGAAGGTATCAGGGCCAGAGTCACGAGAACCTGAGCTCAAATGGGGCCCCAGGTTGAGTCCTTTTCAGGACTGAGCTTCCTCCCTATGAGGCACTTTCTCCTATCTCAAAACATCTTCCTTTGGGACAGCTAGGTGGCTCAGTGGATAAAGCACCAGCCCTGAAGTCAGGATCTGGTCTCAGACACTTAACACTTCCTGGCTGTGTGACCCTGGGTGAGTCACTTAACCCCAAATGCTTCAGCAAAACAAAGAAACAAACAAAAAAATTATCTTCCCTTTAATGGGAATTGTAAATTCCACTAGGGAACTTATCTTTCTCTTTGTTAATTCACATAATAAATAGCAAAATTTTGTTTAAAAAAAAAGTCTGGATTCAGACACATTCTAGCTGTATGATCCTGGGTAAGTCACTTAACCTTATTTGCCTCAGTTTCCCCAACTGCAAAATGAGATCATAAAAGCATCTGCCTCCCAAGGTTACTGTGAGAATCAAATGAGATAATATCTGTAAAGCACATAGTACAATGCCTAACATATTGTAGATTGTTCATAAATGCTTGTTTCCTTCTAAAATCACTAATAGGCTACTCAAGCTGTGCCTGGAACATAGTAATGACAATATTTAATAAATGCTTATTGGAGAAATGAACGAATAAATGAAATTTCTGAGGGGATGCAGGATATAGAGGCAATCTGAGTGAGCAGAGATTAATCATAGCTTCCTGAAGGGCTGACATGGGAGCCCATGCAATTACTAGCTTAATAAAGATTTGATGCAAATGAATTTCAGTCTTGTTTTTAAAGGTCTCTGGAGGAGATTCCATAGCCTCTTAGACAATTTCCCTCCTTTCTCACTCCCAATGGAAAAAGCACCATCTCCTTTTTTTTTTTTTTAAAGGAGAGATACACAAAGGGTATAGCAGCCTCCCAAGTCTATAAAGGAAAAAGAGGGGAAGGATGGGGGAGAGAGAAGCAAAGGGTAGGGGAAGAAGACAAGAGGGGGATCTATGGATGGAGAGAGGTTAAATAGCAAGGCAACTTAAAGAGCAGAATTAAAGTAGAAGAATTAGAAGGGATAGGAAAGAAGAGATATACATAATTATTATAAGAATCAGGAGTAGAATTTATTAGGAAAAAATAGGGTTAGTAGTCATAGAGCTTAGAGTCAAACTTAAAGATTCATTCAAGAAAGAAATCTACAATATATCTCAGTCATACTAATATTGTTTTAGATGCATGTTTACATATGGGTAAATGCATGTGTGTGTGCATGTGGTATATATATATATATATATATATATATATATAGAGAGAGAGAGAGAGAGAGAGAGAGAGAGAGAGAGAGAAGAGAGAGAGAGAGAGACAGAGAGAGAGAGACAGAGAGAGACAGAGAGACAGAGAGAGACAGAGACAGAGAGAGAGAGAGAGAGAGAGAGAGAGAGAGAGAGAGAGAAAGAGAGAGAGAGAGAGAGAGGTATATGTGTGTGGGTCTGTGCGTGGGTATGAATGTATATGTATATATACTTGTGTGTGTATCTATATATTTATATATAAATATATCTGTGTTTAACTGTAGCCTACTTGGAGGAGGTGGGGGAGATGAAAGGGGGAAAATAAATAAAGTAAAAGCAGAGAAAAAAATAACAACCTACAGAGAAGCAAAGAAAGGATGGATACTCATGAATAGAATTTCTTCTATTATTATGTGTGCTTTTTGAAATGGAAATTTATTGTTATAGATTTTGAATCCTCCCGATATTCTGCTGGGTCCATGACAATGTTTTGTCCTGTTTTGTTTTGTTTTCCTTTTCCATCTTTCTTTTTTCTATTCTGTTCTTTTCTTATTTTTTATTTAATGCAATAAATAAATTTTTTTAAAACTCAAAAAAGGGAAAAGAAATAAACATAAATAAATAAACAAAACAAATAAATAAATAAAGAGAGAGAGACCAGAGGCAGGCCAGGAGGTTGGCTCCCAGCTGAGGCTGAAATGTGAAGGCGGAATGGTGACAGAGATGAGCAGACCGAGACTGCAGCTGGGTAATTAGCAGCGGAGGGCCAAGTGAGGGAGGCTGCCAGGCTGGATGCCCACGCAACTGCAGGCAGCGCTGACGTGGGTGCTCCAGTGACATAAACCTGAGAAATAGCATCATGGCGTGGAAGGGAAGCTTTCAAAGACTTATGAGCTGGCAGAAGAGGGAACTGGCCACCAGTACACATGAGGGCATCAGGCTGAGGAGTCGGTTTTATTAACTGAGATGTTTCATGAGCTGAATGCATTAGGACTCAAGGGGAAGGGAGGAAACTCCTGGCCAAGTTGTTTCTTCCTAGCCCAAACCTGTCATAGGAATGAAAGCTATATAAGGAAAAACAATGGAAAGCCATGATCTCACCCCTGGAGCCTGCTGATCCATGTTCTCTGAAGCCCCCTGGCAACACAATCACAAAAGAGGCCCTCATACATTTGACAAGAGGCAAAATCAAGATCTCTGGGGCTCCCTCTCAGTTCCTGTGACTCACAGCTCTTTTTTATTAGGAGAGATTCAGAACCAAAGGGTTTACATTTAAGGAAACCTTAGAGATTACTTAATCCTGGGGGGTCTTAACCTGAGGTCCATGGACTCTTAAGTGATCTGCAAATGGATTTGGATTGGGAAAAATTATGTGTCTATTTCAATCCAATTGATTTTCTTTGAAATTTATTTTATGTATTTATATACCTTATACAGAGAAGACTTCATTAGACTGCTGAAGGAATCCATGGCACAAGAAAGTTTAAGTCCCTCTGGTTCCCATCATTGGACAGATGAAGAAATTGGGACCCAGAAAGGCAAGTGCCTTGCCCAGGCTTATGTAGGAGATGGTTGCAGAACTGGACTTTGAAGCCAGGTTCCTACTTTCCAAATCTTTCCACTAGAAGAGGGTATGGATGGATATTTGAGAAGAGGTGGAAGAATTAGTTGAGGTTGGTATTTGGAGCAGCTAAGCCCCTCAGAGGCTCTTATAAGAAAGGGAGAGATGTTCTTTTTTCTGAAATAACATGAACATGTTTTTGATCAAGGAAAGGTGGATCTGATGACTTCTTGGAAAATCCCTTCTATCCCTGGGTATGTATGATAAAGAAACAGGGGGAAGGAAGACAGTAAAAAGTGAAATTCAATAAGCATTTATTGAACATCTACTATGTTCCAGATGCCATGTCAGAAGTGGGAAAATAAAGACAAAAATGAAAGCAGTTCCTATTCTCGAGGAGCCTCCATTTGACTGGGGAAAAGGTCAAGAAGAACTACAAAGAAGGAGAGAGGGAAGACAGAAATACTTTTGGCTTGACAATATCTCAGAGATGCATGTAATGAACCACACAGTCTAAATAATCAATAGTCAATAAGCATTTATTAAGTACCAGACTATGTACCAGACACTGTGCTAAGCACTGGGGATACAAATATAAAAATAAGCAGTCCCTTCTCCCAAGGAGATTACAATATAATGGGGAGGAAGACAAAACAAGATGTTTCAAGAAGCTGAAAAATTAGGGGAGGAGAGAAGGTACCTGAAATCAGAGAAGCCCCAAAATAGTCCAGGTGAGAAACGAAATGTTCTGGGTTAAGCACTCACTTTAAATGGAAGTCCCAATGAGATAGACTCTGAAGTAGATCAGCAAAGGAGGAAATCAAATGGAAGGGAAGCTTTGGATTTGAAGCTTGTTTTCCTTTGTGGGTAGGCAGAGCAGCTCTGACTCCCACTCTATCAGACCAGAGGGGCATTTTCCCTTCTCCTTACCTGCCATCATTTTTCAGCTTCCTGAAAGAGCTTCCTATTTTGTCTGAGAGTAGGTAGTGTTTAAGGTATATATCAGTTTAAGTTATGACATAAGCGAATGAGTGAATAAATGAAATTGTCCTTTCTGTCCATCTAGATAATTTTAAGCTGCTTTTGCTGATTGATATAGCAAAGGCTAGCAGGCTTCCTCTCTTATTCCCTTTCTTTATTTTTCCTTCTCTCCCTTCTCCCTTCCTTCCCTCCATCACTCCCTCCTTTCCTTCTTTGCTCCATTTCTCTTTCCTTCCCTTCCTTCTTTCCTCTCTCTCTTCTTCCTTTCTCCACCTCTCTCGATAGAATATTAAGTAATGATAAACATATATTTCCATTTAAAGTTGATGAACCACTTTATTTAATTATCTTATTTGAACTTCACAGAAACCCTGAGAGATAAATACTACTTGTATTATTGTTCCCATTTGTAGATCAGGAGACTGAGTTTGAGAGAAGTAAATCTGCTTCCTGGTAGTCAAACAGCAGCAGAATTCAAAAATAGGAACAAAATAGGAAAAGGAAGCTGGAATAGCAATATGAATTAAAAGCTCTAAAACTCCTTGAAAGTAAAGAACTTACTTATATTTCTTTTGTTTTCCCTGAACCTTCAAACCAGCTGTAGCCCCATAGCCAATGCACCACAGCAGGCTCTCAGTGAATATCTAGTTACTCTAAGAATTCTAATACCAGAAGGTGTTCGCATGTCATGGCATTGTAAAGTTTACAAAATGTTTGTACATTTGCAATAATATTTTGAGATAAGTAACATATAATAGTTCAGTTTATGGCTTTATGGTTGTAAGACTATTTATATACATGATCTCATCTAAACCATTCAACAACTGGGATAAAACTATCCATTTCACAGATTAAAAAAAAAAAATGAGGCTCCTCTTTGGCACTAGAAAAGAGCAGCCCCCACGTTCTAAATCACCAGAACAATGAGCTCAGCTCATTGGCCCACAGAGGATTCCTGTCCCAGATTGATTCTGACATTACAAGCAATATCACCCCTCCAAGTGTCTCTAGTGGGGAAAGAGCAGAATTAAGACATGAATGACAAAATCAATTGCCTATTAATTGAGAACCTAAGCATAAAATAAAAAGAAACCTGGACAGTTTACATATCTTTCCAGTTTATATCCTAATAATAATGATCACCACCATTTTTAGTTTTGAAATTTGTAAAAAAAAAAAATTATACATTGCCTCATTGGAGCCTCACAGCATTCCTGTGAGAGTAGTCCATTTTACAAATTGTGATGCGAAGCTCAGAGAGGTTATGTCTTGCCCCAAGTCACAGGTGGAATTGGGATCCAGTCCTTTCTGACTCTAAGTCTAGCTCTCCAAAGTAAAGGTTCGGGGATCGGATCTTCTGAGCGTCCAAGAGCTTCTGGGGCGGCCTGGGGAGCCGCTTCCTCTTGCAGAAGCCTGGTGTCGGAGCCCCGGGGGCCCCGCTCTGTCCACGATGTCCTCGGCTCGGAACTCCCACTTGGCTTCCTTCTCTTCTTCATCATAGTCAGGGTCCTCCTCAGACTTTTCTAAAATGAAGTCGTGGGGTCTGGGCTTCTTCCTGGGCTGCTCCTCCTCTTCTTCATCTTCTTCGTGATCACCCTCGGACCCGGACCCGGAGTCAGAGTCGGACTCGGTCCAGCTACTGGACCGGGTCCCAGAACCCGACTCGGATTTAGACCTGGAGCCCCACTCAGACTCAGAGTCGGACCTGGTACGGGTTTCAGATCCCAAGTCGGACTCGGACTCGGCTTCTGACTTGGACTTGGACTCTGACTCGGACCTGGTCCTGGACCTCGACTCGGACCTGGTCCTGGTCTCGGACCCTGACTCGGACTGGAACCCGGACCCGGACTCAGCCTCAGACCCGGTCCCGGACTCTGACTCAGACTCGGACTCAGACCCGGTCCGGGTCTCAGATCCCAAGTCGGACTCGAACTCGGACCAGGACTCCGACCAGGACTCCAACTCTGACCAGGACTCGGACTCGGACCTGATCCTGGACCTCGACTCGGACTCGGACCTGGTCCTGGACCTCGACTCGGACTCGGACTCGGACTGGGATTCAGACCGGGACCCGGATCCGGGCTCAGCCTCAGACCTGGTCCCGGTCTCGGACCCTGACTCGGACTGGAACCCGGACCCGGACTCAGCCTCAGACCCGGTTCCGGTCTCGGACCCTGACTCAGACTCTGACTCAGACCCGGTCCGGGTCTCAGATCCCAAGTCGGACTCGAACTCGGACCAGGACCCCGACCAGGACTCCAACTCTGACCAGGACTCGGACTCGGACCTGGTCCTGGACCTCGACTCGGATTCGGACCTGGTCCTGGTCCTGGTCTCGGACCCGGACTCGGACTGGGACTCGGACCGGGACCCGGACCCGGGCTCAGCCTCAGACCTGGTCCTGGTCTCGGACCCTGACTCGGACCGGGACCCGGACCCGGACTCAGCCTCAAACCCGGTCCCGGTCTCGGACCCTGACTCAGAGTCAGACTCAGACCCAGTCCGGGTCTCAGATCCCAAGTCGGACTCGAGCTCGGACCAGGACCCCGACCAGGATTCCAACTCTGACCAGGACTCGGACTCGGACAAGGTCTCAGACCAGGAAAGGGATCGCCTGAGCTCTGACTGCTCTGAGTCCCAGACTGTCCCAGCCGTTGCTGTCTGTCTCTCCTGGCCACGGCCACAGCCCTCTGCCTGGTTCTGGACGCTATTTTCACCGTCCCCTTTTTCGGGACCCTTACCGGGGCCACCCTGAGACATCTTCAAGTGAGACTGTCTGGGCTTCCTCTCCAAATCGCTGTTGATGTTGTTGTCGTTCTTGTTGCTGCTCCTGCAGTCGCCGCCACCAGGGTAGCTCCCAACTAGAATGAGTGAGGCCCAGTGGCACACCAGCTCTTTATATATTCCCTTGAGGCACCTGTGAACTCACTGAATTCACACCTTCATGAAGTGAATTATAGCACCTACAGGGGGCAGCAGGCTGGAATAATTCTGAAAGGCAAAGCAAGTCCTTTTCCCTCTCCCAATTGAAGAGATCCAGGGGAGCTGGGCGGTTAACTCTCTACTTTAAGGGCCATCAAAGCCAAATCCCTGTAATATGGTCATGTTTGTATGACTGTACATGTATGTACAAACATGAATGTACATGTGTGTCCTGTTGTTATGGGCCAGAACTCTTGTACTTAAAACAAGGATTCTTACAAAGTGTTAAGTCAGTGGAATTGACCTCATTGTTCTCTAGTTCAGTACATGTACTTAGTACTTAATATAGTTCTATAAGATTCACACCTATGATAATGGAGTATATGACAGCCAGCAAAGGCTGAGACCGATTAATTCCATTGGCTATCTTTATGGACACACTTGAATTATTTCTTTCTGGATGTTTGGAAATGTGAAAGTCCTGAGGGCAAGGTAAGGGGATGAACTCTTTCTTTTCTTTTCTTTTTTATAAGTATTTTATTTTTCCAAACACACAAAGGTAGTTTTCAACACTCACTTGTGCAAAATCTGGTATTCCAAATTTTTCTCCCTCTCTCCCCTCTTCATCCTCCTCAAGACAGCTACTAATCTTGTATAGGTTAAACATGTGCAATTCCTCTAATCATAGTTCCATATTCATCATGTTGTGTCAAAAAAAGGAAAATCAAATCAAAACATTAGAATGGGGAGAAAAAAAACCTAAGAAGTAAACAATAAGATAAAAAGGTGAAAATTCTATATTTTGATCCATATCCATGTAGATTGTTTTCCCTCTTTAATGATTTCTTTGGGATACAGAGCCAATGGAAACACTGCTGCATCAAACAAGGTGTACAGTTTGCTAGCCTTTTTGGCATAGTTCCAAATCTCCAGAATCTTCAGAATCACTGGATGAGTTTACAACTTCACAAAAATGCATTAGTGTCCAAGTTTCCCCCCATCCCTTTCACCATCCATCGTTATCTTTTTTTTTTTATCTTCATAACCATCCTTAGTGATGTCAAGCAAGGCTGAAACTCTTGAGTTGATGCACTGAGGTCAGGACAATCGAGCACTTGAGGCTAACTACTGATTGGACAATACTCTATGGGCATAGAAAATGGCCCTTCCCACTATCCTGTGCTGGCTTGATGATTGGTGTATACAGAGGATTATAGGAGAGACTAGAGAGTGGAGTAAGACGAGCCAGGGTCACTTTGGCAGTAGATGAGGAAGAAGGAGGTCGCAGAGATTCTGCTTCCATCCTGTTCACTTCTACCTCTAAAGACAAAGAATAAAGACTAAGGACTTTTGCTTATTCTGACTCCGACTGATTCTAAGGTACAGGGTGCTAATGTGGTCATGACATATAGCTACTCTTTTCATTGTAGCAAAGACCTGGAGCCCCATCAATTGGAAAATTACTGAACAGGTTATAGTACATGATTGTGGTGAAATACTGTTGTGCTATAAAATTGATAAGCAGAAGAGTTTCTGACAAGCCTGGGAATACTTATCTAAATACTTATGTAAACTAAAATAATAATGTATAATATAAATTTATATAAACTAATGCAAAGTGAGGTGAACAGAACTGGAAAAACATCACACCCAGTAACAATAATATTGTTTGTTTTCCTGAGGTAATTGGAGTCAAGTGACTTGACCAGGGTCACATAGCTAGGAACTATTAAGTGTATGAGGCCAGATTTGAACTCAGATCCTCCTGACTTCAGGGCTGGTGCTGTATCCACTGCATTACCTAGCTGCCCCCATAACAGCAACATTGTAAAGATGATCAACTGTGAAAGATTTAGCTATTCTGACCAATACAATGATCCAAGACAATTCTGAGGGGCTTACATAGAAAAATATTGTGCATCTCCAGAGAGAGAACTGGTGAAATGAGCATAGATTGAAGCATAACTTTTTCACTTTATTTTTCTTGCAACATGGCTTTTATGGAACTATCTTTCCATGATTTTACAATTGATATCACATTGCTTTTTTCCTCAATGGCTAGGGAAAGAGTGGAAGGGAGGAAGAGAATTTAGAACTCAAAAATAATTTATGAATACTAAAAATAAATTTAAAAAATTTTAAATTACTTTGTATTCACTAATCTGTATAGACTATATACCTTTTCCATTTCCTAGTAGAATATAAGCTTGATGATGGGAAATTGATGGGTGAACCTTTACTTTGTTTTTGTTTTTATTGTTTTTGTTTTTTTTTTTTAAATAGAAATCCCATTTAATATGGGATATAAAATATTTATAGGTGATATAAAATATTTGGGAGGTACCTGCCAAGAGAAAGCCAGAAACTGATGAACACAATTACAAAACACTTTGCACACAAATAAAGTTAGATCTAAACAATTGGAAGAATACCAAGTGTTCATGGGGAGGCCCAACTAATAGAAGAAAAATGAAAATTCAACCTCAATTTCTATACTTATTCAGTGCCATGCCAATCAAACTGCCAAAAATTATTTGATAGAGCTAGAAGAAAAATCATAACCAAATTCATCTGGAAGAACAAAAGGTCAAGAATTTCAAGGATACTGATAAAAAAAAAAACATGCAAAGGAAGATGGCCTAGCTATACCAGACCTAAAACTATATTATTAAGCAGCAGTCATCCAAACCATTTAGTACTGGCAAAGACATGGAGTAGTGGATCAGTGGAAGAGGTTAGGTTCATAAGATAAAATAGTCACTGTCTCTAGTAATCTAGTGAAAGACTTCAGCTTCTGGTATAAGAACTCACTAGTTTACACAAATTTCTGGGGAAACTGGAAAACAACATGGCAGAAACTAAGCATGGATCAAGACCTAATGCCTTATACCAAGATAAGATTGAAATGGATTCATAATTGACATACAAAGGTGATACTCTAAGTAAATTAGGAAAACCAGGGATAGTCTAGCTCTCAGATCTGTGAAGTAGGGAGGAATTTACAACCAAAGATGAACTAGGGAACACTGTGAAATGTAAAATGAATAATTTTGATTACATAACATTAAAAAGGTTGTACACAAACAAAATCAATGCAACCAAGATTATAAGGGAACCAGAAAGCTGGGGGGAAATTTCTACATCCAGCATTTCTAATAAAGTCCTCATTCCTAAAATGTAGAGAGAACTGTATGCATAAGAATACAATCTATACCCCAACTAAGAAATGGTCAAAGGACAGGAACAGACAGTTTTCAGATGAAGAAATTTAAGTCATTTCTAATTATAGGAATAATGCCCTAAATCAATAATTAGAGAATGCAGATCAAGGCAACTATTTCTGAGGCATTGCTTGACATCACTAAGGATGGCTATGAAGATAAAAAAAAAAAAAGATAACGATGGATGGTGAAAGGGATGGGGGGAAACTTGGACACTAATGCTTTTTTGTGAAGTTGTAAACTCATCCAATGATTCTGAAGATTCTGGAGATTTGGAACTATGCCAAAAAGGCTAGCAAACTGTACATCCTGTTTGATGCAGCAGTGTTTCCATTGGCTCTGTATCCCAAAGAAATCATTAAAGAGGGAAAACAATCTACATGGATATGGATCAAAATATAGAATTTTCACCTTTTTATCTTATTGTTTACTTCTTAGGTTTTTTTTCTCCCCATTCTAATGTTTTGATTTGATTTTCCTTTTTTTGACACAGCATGATGAATATGGAACTATGTTTAGAGGAATTGCACATGTTTAACCTATACAAGATTAGTAGCTGTCTTGAGGAGGATGAAGAGGGGAGAGAGGGAGAAAAATTTGGAATACCAGATTTTGCAAAGGTGAGTGTTGAAAACCACCTTTGTGTGTTTGGAAAAATAAAATACTTATAAAAAAGAAAAGAAAAGAAAGAGTTCATCCCCTTACCTTGCCCTCAGGACTTTCACATTTCCAAACATCCAGAAAGAAATAATTCAAGTGTGTCCACAAAGATAGACTATGGAATTAATCCGTCTCAGCCTTTGCTGGCTGTCATATACTCCATTATCATAGGTGTGAATCTTATGGAACTATATTAAGTACTAAGTACATGTACTGAACTAGAGAACAATTAGGTCAATTCCACTGACTTAACACTTTGTAAGAATCTCCCGCTTTCTTTTGTTTTAGAACACAGATGGTCACACCATCCCTGACTCCTCAGGGAGGTGAGAGCCCCCAAAATGAGGGGATCATGTCCTCCCTGACTTCTCAGGAAAGGAGATGAAAACACCAAAAAGGTGGTGATCATGCACCCCACCACCACCTGCCCCAACTTCTCAGGAAGGGAGGTAAAAGCACTAAAAAGGAGATGATCATGCCCTCCATGACATCTCAGGAAGGGAGATGAAAAGCACCAAAAGGAAGTGGGGATTGCTAGTAGGTTTCTGGACTGAAGGGTCTTATTAGAAACAGATATGCACAAACCCATCATCATGGGAGGTATTACACAAGCACATAGCAATAACGCACAGACTATTGCTGATGACTCTCCCCACAACCAGTGCAGACTCAATGTGGTGCAACAAACATGAATTGTACATGCAAGTAGTGATGTAACAAAGAATATGAATCAACATGGTGTTGTAAAAGATTTCCAGAAGTCCTAGAAGGAGGGTATGTAAATAACACATATGCCTTTTTCAGCAGCTAAGAGATAGTCCAAGACCAATCTATTGTCCATTGTGTCACATGTCAGGAAATCCAATGATCCCTGCAAGTTTTTGAAGTCCTGCAAAGTCTTTTTATGTGTTAGGGAATCCAATGATTTCAGCAGATTTTGAAGTCCTGCAACAGTCTTATCATTTCTCAGAAAATCTAATGATTCCAGCAGATGTTGAAGTCCTGTAACTGTCTTATCATTTCTCAGAAAATCCAATGATTCCCGAGGGGTTTGAAGTCCTACAACAATCTTATCATGTCTCAGAGAATCTAGTGATTCCTGAGGATTTTGAAGTCCAACAATTTTTGATGTCCATGAGTCAAACACCATAACTGCCATGCTCTTTCAGTGGTGGGCACAGTTAGCAAGGGAACCACCCAATGTTTCTTGGTCTTCTCCTTAGTTTCAAGGGTCTGCTCCATCTCTCTCCGATGGACATGGCAAATATGGTTCGTTGGCATCCATCTGATTCCTTCTTCATCTGTGGAGATACAAGCAAACCCTCTCCCCCAACCAGTTAACCTATCTGATCCCTTCCATTCACTACTTTCTGAGTCTCTCCACATCACCTGATGATTATCTAAAGACAGTGGAGCTGCTCGCACTGGACACTGCCCTTCTGATGGGTTTTAAAACCTGTCTGCCAGAGCCAGTGCATCTTTGTCAAAAATCAAGACGTTAATAGTATAAAGAGCTAGATTTAAAAGTTCTCTAGGGTTACCTGTGGCTCCCCCTTTCTTTTGTTTTTGGAGGAGCATCTTGATGTTTCTGTTTCTACTCTCTACTATTGCCTGTCCTTGAGGATTAAAAGGTATGCCAGTGGTGTGTAAAATCTTATACTGTGCACAAAAGTGTACAAAATGTTTAGAAGTATATGCAGGACCATTGTCTATTTTTATTGCTTGTGGCACACCCATAATTGCAAATGCTTGTATGAGGGATTCAGTGACCATTCAAGTTGTCTCTTTTGCTGCTGGTATTGCAAAAGTGAATGCTGAAAAAGTGTCTACCACAACATGGATAAAAGACAAACAACCAAAAGATTTATAATGGGCCACATCTATTTGCCAAATTTCATTGGATCTCAAACTACAAGAGTTTTTCCACGGAGACAGTGTAGGAGCATGGAAAGGAAGGCAAGCTGTACAGGCTTTTACTATGCTCCTAGCTTCCTCTCTTGTTATTCCAAATTGTAAACATAAAGCTCGAGCAGCCTGATGATATTTAAAATGAGCTTCTTGGCCTTCTTGAAATAAAGGAGTATTGGCTAGCATAATTAGAAGGCTATCTGCCTTTGAATTACCATCAAAAATGGGACCTGGAAGTCCACTATGAGAGTGGACATGCAACATATAAATCTTACCTGGATGCTTTCTCACTTGCTCTTGAAGTTCCTTAAAGAGCTAATATATATTAGAGGCTACAAATTTTATTTGGGCTGTGGCAGTTCTTTGTATCACACCTACTGAATAGGCCGAATCAGCTATTATATTTATATCTCCTGGATAATAAGTAAGAGATAGAATGATTGCATACAATTCATTCTGCTGAGTGGACTGAAAAGGAGTTCTGACTACTCTCTTTATAGTTGTCATGAGAGCATAAAGTGCAAATATTATGTTTGGATGCATCTGTAAAGATAGTTGGTCCTTTAAGAGGAACTTTAGAAACCTTTTCTTCAAGAATCCATCGCCAATTATGTAATAGTCTGGTTATCTTTAATGGAGACCCGTCTGTAAAATTTGAGCCATGGCTAATAAAATTTGCCACTCTGGGATGCTTTCATAGCATACATAGCATATAGTATACTAATACTATAGCATTAGTATAAAAGGTGTCTATCTTGTCAGGTCTTATCCCAGATAATTGTACTGCTCGCTTAATGGTCTTTAATCAAATTCTAGTGACAAGCACTGGGTAAAGAGTAAGGCTTTGTTCTGGTTGTGTTGGGAGGTTCACCCACTCTATCACACTGTCTCCTTGGTGAAGTACTGCTGTGGATGCCTCTTGTGCAGCAAAAATGGATATTTCCAAGGGGTTTTGAGTGATTCTTTCAACCACATTGGATAAAGCCAGTTCAACTTCTCTCAAAGCCTCTTGAGCTTCTTTTGTAAGTTGGCATGGTGAGTTTAAAGCACTGTCTCCCCTTAAAATGTCATATAATGGTTGTAATTGATAAGTAGTCAAGCCTAACCCTGGACATATCCATTGGATATCTCCTATCAATTTCTGAAAGTCATTTAAGGTGTTTAGTTTCTCTGTTCTTAAGGAAAGTTTTTGTACTTTTAGCACCTTAGAGTATACTTCATATCCTAAATATTGAAAAGGAGCATGTCTTTGAATTTTTTTCTGGAGCTATGTGCAATTTGTAATTCCTTAGTGTTTCCATGGTCTTCTATAGACATGCTTCTAACATTTGTTCCTCAGGTGCACATCCCAATATATCATCCATCCATGTAATGTAATAACATAACTTTTGGAAATGCTTTTCTTACTGGAGTAAGAACAGCAGCAACATACATTTGACACATAGTAGAGCTGTTTTTCATTCCCTGTGGCAAAACTGTCCCTTCATATCCTTTATAAGGCTCAGCTAAATTAATGCTGGGCACCGAAAAGGCAAATCTTTTCATATCCTCCTTATCTAGAGGGATAGAATAGAAACAATCCTTAATATCTATAACCCAAAGAGGCCATTCTCTAGGCAATTGAATAGGAGATGGAAACCCAGGCTGAAGAGTTCCCATAGTTTCCATTTGTTCATTTACCTTTCTTAAGTCAGTAAACATCCTCCATTTTCCAGATTTCTTTCTTACAAATACTGAGGAATTCTAAGAACTTAGAGAAGGTTGTAAGTGTCCTTGGTCAAGTTGCTCCTGTACTATATCTAATAAGGCCTAAATTTTATTGCATTTATTAAGCACCTGCTACATGTTCCAGGCACTTTGATAAATACTGGGGAAACAGAGAAAGACAAAAGACAGGCTTTGCTCTTGAGGAGTTCACAGTTTACTAGGGAGGGCATTGCAAACAATTGTGTATAAGCTAGTTATATACAGGATAAATTGGAGAGAAATTCAGAGTGAAAACAAAGAGAAGGGAAATGGGAGAGGGGATTAAGGAAAGGAGTCAACAGTGATTTCAAATCTAGAGCTCTTTCTTTGCTCTCCATGATTCATGAAAGGCATGAGTGATTTTATCCCTCATTTTTGCTTTTCAAAATTCCAGTAATAAATTATGTCCCTTAAGGGGTAGTGCAACAATCTGGAGATTACCTATAAGAGTGATATTGTAGAATCAGAATGCAATTTCTGGAAAACCTACATCTGTACCTGTGGGGTGAAGGTGGGGGAGTGATTTGGCATTTGATCACTTTCCTGACTTCTGTGGCTGCCCACTACTTGGATTTGTTTGTTATTCAACTAGGTTCCACAATGTGATACAGTTCAGGAGGTTTTATGTGTATTTGCAGCCACACACGTAACTCACTGAGAAATGGCCCTCCAGCACCGTGGACAGCACAGAAGGCCCAATTCCAGAGGGCCTTTGCTTTGGATATGACAAGCTGAGGCAGGACAGACCAGTACTGAAAGGGGAGAATACTGAATTCCTGACCACAGTGCCCCCAAATCTCTTTCCTTGAAGCAGGAAGCAGATTTCATATGACAAGAAGAGTGAAGGTGTGCCTGGGGGAAAAGAGGTGATTAGCAGTGTAAATGACCTCAAGAATGTGATCTGCTCTTGGTCAGCCTCTTTTGGCTCTTTCCCTTCCCTCCCCAAAGGGGGTCTCCTCCCAGATACCTTCCCTCATCCCGTCTTCAACTAAATTCCTCTCAATTAATTCTTTTTTATTTTATTTAATATAAATATTTTAATTTTCAAAACATATGCATGGATAATTTAACAACATTGACCCTTGCATAGTCTTGTGTTTCAGATTTTCTCCTCCTTCCCCCATCTCCTCCCCTAGTTGGCAAGCAATTCAATATATGTTAAACTTGTTAAAATATATCAAATTATATTTATATATATATGTAATTCTCTTGCTGCACAAGAAAAATTAGATCAAAAAGAAAAGAAAATGAATAAGAAAACAATGCAACTGAACAACCACAAAAAAAGTGAAAATGCTATATTGCGATCCACACTCAGTCCCCACAATCCTCTCTCAGGATGTAGATGGCTCTCTTCATCATAAGATCATTGGAACTGGTTTGAATCAATTCATTGTTGAAGAGAGCCATGTTCATCAGAACTGATAGTAGTATAATTTTGGTGCCGTGTACAATGATCTCCTGGTTCTGCTCACTTCACTCAGGATCAGTTCATGTAAATCTCTCCTCAATTAACCCTTGTAGCACCTTTGAAAGACGAACCAGTTTGGGGTGAGTGGGAGATTAGGGTTGTTACGCCCTCTTCATTCCCATACCTGGATTACTTTCTCCCCTTCCTCTATTCAAGAGAGGACTTACTGTCGTACTTGTGTGTACCTGTGTGTTGCGGTGGGGTATCCCCACAGTTTCCTTGCCTTTGGGAAATTTAGGAGCAAGAGAACATAAAAGGGAGGGTTTTTAAAAAATCTCCAAATCCTGTACATGTCTCCTTCCCGCGTCCCTATCCACCCTACCCATCTAGCCCGTTTCTATACAAGGGCATCTCTCTCTCTCACACGGGTCCCTCACTCCCACCCCCTTCATTCAGCTGAGACCCGAGTTAGGAAGAAGAGGGGAGAGGCGTGAAGGGGGGCGGGGTGCAGACACTGTGTGAGACGGTGGGGGCGCATTTTCGGGTCTTGAACTCAGCGAGGTCGGAATGTGCTGATAAGTCCCAGATAACTCTGGGACTAAGAAGGGCGGAGGCAAGGCAAGACTGGGCTCGGCTTGCAGCCACTGGGGATAAAAAGGGACTGAGCCAGCGAGTGGCCAGAGAAAGCCACAAGTGAGGAGAGAGGAAAGGCAAGGCAGCATCTTCGTCGGGAGCAGCAGCAGCAGCAGCAGCGTTAGTAGTAGCTGAGGTTTCTCCTTCACCTTCCAGCCCACTTCTTCCAAAACATGGACTCCCAGAAAGCGCTACCCAGCATCTTGCTGCTGCTGCTCCTTCTGCAGCTCCCAGGCAGCTTCCCCCTTCCCCTGGAGGGACCTCGCCAGGTCCGGGAGCTGACCGGGGTCCAGGTGAGCACGGACGATGTTCTCCGGCAATCTGGCCAAAAGGGAGAGCCCAATGTGCTTTCGCTTCCACCTTCTCGCTCCCAGAGTTCTACAGAAATCCTGGGAGGTGACGGGTAAAGGACTGGGATCGAGAGCATGAGGGGGAACCTTTCGACGTGGGTCGGGGTCCCAACCTCTGTTTCCGAAAGGATCAGAGACTGGCCAAGCCTACAAGCCGTCAAAAGTCAGCAGAATGGCCCGGATAGAAGTCCGAGTAAACCTAGATTTTCATTGGCGGCACACTGGGCGCCTGCGGGAGCTTGGGGGAGGCGGGGGAAGGAGGGAAGGAAGAATTGATCCTCAAGGGGGTTCACAGTCTTTGCTAACTTGTCCCTTTTACTCCCGCCATCCTCCCAGGAACTGCTCTACAGACTAAAAGACAAGATCTCAGCTCTGGAGAAGTTGGATTCGGAGGAACCTGAGCAGCGGAAGCAAGAGACTCGGGGAGAAGTCCGGGAGAACAGAAAGCTTCAACTGCAGCCGGTGCCAGAGAGCAGCCGTGACTATAGGATCCCCGCCTTCCAGGCCCTGCATGGTCTGCAGACCCCTAAAGTGATGCGGGACTCAGGCTGCTTTGGCAGGAGGCTGGATAGAATCGGCTCTCTCAGCGGCCTGGGGTGCAATGGTAAACAGAAGCCTTTTCTCTACCCCCCACCCCACCCCACCCCTATCTCCCTTCTGGCTAATCTCACCCGGCAGCGTTCCCCTCCCCCCATTCCCAGTCACACAAGACCTTCTCTTCAAGTAATCATTCACACCTAAACTCCGTTTCATTTCCAGACTTAGTGACCAGAGCAGAGAATTGGGAATGGAAGGGTCTTATAGAGGGAGCAAGATCACAAGGGTACCATTCAGAGCCACTCAGCATGGCCCCCACCGCCAAGGCTGGAACAAAAGAGAAACAGAGGGAGGGGGGGCTGCTCTGTTCCCTGGGGAACAGCAGAAGCTGATAGCAAAGATGCTACATGGAGAGGAGAGGAGGAATTCAAGAGAGAGATTCCTGCAGCCACTTTCTTATGTGTTTGGTTTTTAATTTTTCCTTCTTTTCCTTTAGGATTAATTGGCTAGTGAGTTTCCCCCACTGGAAAGGCACAAGGC
This sequence comes from Antechinus flavipes, assembly GCF_016432865.1. NCBI lineage: Eukaryota > Metazoa > Chordata > Mammalia > Dasyuromorphia > Dasyuridae > Antechinus > Antechinus flavipes. The sequence goes on from NC_067400.1 coordinate 593,913,672, forward strand.
CAATAGAAAGACATACTCAGGAACTAGAACCCTTTGAGAGAGAACCTTTCTGGCCCCAGAGACCTACCTTCTAGTACTAGGTCTTTTCTGTTCAAATTTAGAAAGGCTCCCTGTATGTAGCATGGAAGTTGCTGACTCCCTTATAACATGGTTATTTATTTTTTTTATCCTTATCCTTTTTTCTGAACCAGTGAAAAGATCCCTGGACATGGAGTCCGGGGATTTGAGTTTAAATTCCAGTTTCCTTCCATTTGTGACTTTTTGGACAAATCACTTAATTTTTCTGTACCTCAGTTTTCTCATCTGTAAAATGAGAGGGTTACACTCAATGACCTTTAAAGCTCCTTCCAACTTTGGGTCTGTGATTTTACAATCTGGCCAGTGAAACATCTCATGATCCCCTTTTATTCTTCTCTTTTGTTTGTATCTTAAGCTTATCACTGCCTTCCTTTTTCGGAGATATTGTTTAGCTCTACTAACAACCCTTAGGGTTAAAGAGGCTGCAATATTTTATTATTTCCATGATTTAAACATCCAAGCTTGAAGTGTCCCAACTGCTAAAAAGGTTGAGTACTATTTCTTTCAGGCAGCCCTTGTGAGAGGACTAAGGGTTCACTCATCTTTTGCTTCCTAGTCATTCCCCCAAGCTTCTCAGAGCTGCAAAAGCAGGTGAAATCATTCAGTTGGGGCGTTATTTCTGTTTTTCTGAGGAGGCATTGAGGTTAAGAGGGATGAAAAGAGCAGAATGAGTTGAAGGAGGCATTATGGTTTGGAGACTGGGACAGGAAAAGCAATAAAGAAAGAAAGGGAGAGGCAGATTTCACCTTGACGCCAAGAAAAAACTGTCCAAAAGCCAAATGGACTTCCTTGGGAAGTAGTGAGTTCTCTTTTACTAGAGGTCTTTAAGTAGAGGCTTGATGATCATTTTGGGGACAGGGTTCTTATTCAATTTGGATTAGCTGGCCACTGAGGTCTCTTCCTACTCTGAGAATTTATATCCCCATGAATTAAAACAAAACAAAGTAAAACCCAGAGAGAGAAAAATTAAAAAGCCTATATTCTACCTCTGCTCTGAACCTCCCCCGAATAATCTTATTTCTCTCTTTTTCTCCCCCAGTTGTGTCAAGAAGAAATTAAGAAGTCCCAGCTGCCTACTTCCTAACATCTAATTCTTGCTGGGCTTTTCCGCCCCCTCAAAATGACACCTATTTATTTATTTATATTTATTTATTTATTTGGTTGTTTTGTATAAACTGGTTTCTTACTTTTGAGCATGAAAAATTCATGATTAAATAAAACCAGCCTAATTTCCTTTTTATTTTGGAGTTATTATTCTTGGAGCATTAAAAAAAATCCATTACTATGCTCAAAAAGTTATCAAACTGTGCATAGCCTTTGATCCAGCACTGTTTCTACTGGGCTTTTATCCCAAAGAAATTTTAAAGAAGGGAAAGGTGTATGTGCACGAATGTTTGTGGCAACCCTGTTTGTAGTGGCCAGAAACTGGAAACTGAGTGGATGCCCATCAATTGGAGAATGGCTGAATAGGTTATGGTGTATGAATGTTATGGAATATTATTGTTCGGTAAGAAATGACCAACAGGATGATTTCAGAGAGGCTTGGAGAGACTTACATGAACTGATGCTGAGTGAAATGAGCAGGACCAGGAGATCATTATATACTTCAACAACAATACTATATAATGATCAATTCTGATGGACGTGGCCCTCTTCAACAATGAGATGAACCAAATTAGTTCCAATAGATCAGTAATGAACTGAACCAGCTACACCCAGCAAAAGAACTCTGGGAGATGACTATGAACCACTACATAGAATTCCCAATCCCTCTATTTTTGTCCGCCTGCATTTTTGATTTCCTTCACAGGCAAATTGTACAATATTTCAAAGTCCGACTCTTTTTATACAGCAAAATAACTGTTTGGACATGTAACATATTGTATTTAATTTATACTTTAACATATTTAACATGTATTGGTCAACCTGCCATGTGGGGGAGGGGATGGAATAGGGGAAAGGAGGGGAAAAGTGGAACAAAAGTTTTGGCAATTGTCAATGCTGTAAAATTACCCATGCATATAACTTGTAAATAAAAAGCTATTTAAAAAATCCATTGACTTTCTTCTATGTGCCTATATTTTATGAGAGACAATGACCAGATAGGATGAGCTTGGGGAAAGAAACTACAGTACAATTCAATAAGAATTTGTTAAAAGTCTATTAAAAGTTAGGTCCTAGGGTTACAAAGACAAAGGTGAAAGATACCTTCCTCAAGAGATTGAGAGAAACAATTTGTATGCAGATAAACACAAAGCATTTGAATGACTCTAGTGGTAATGGAAGGATGCTAACATCCTAGCCTTGGGAAACTCTTGGGGGGCCCATATCCCAGGGAGTTTCTAAATGCTTTGAAATAAACAGAAACATCCTAAGTAGTTGAAATGTATTGGAAACTGCCTCAGGGAAGAGAGAGTGGGCTGGGATAGGGAGCAAATCGCAAAAAAAGGTTACATCCCCAAAGGTGCCCTAGCCCCACCAGGCTTCCACTATTCCTGAAATGCCACCACAAGAATTATTCCCTTGGCTTCGGGAAATCCAGAAAGCCTTTGTCCAAAAGTCAGAGAATTCAGGAGTGATAAAACAGAACTCGTTATCCCCCTCCCCACTTCCTCTCTTTCAAAATTACCTGTTACTGTGGAGGGCACCATCATCCTGTCACCCAAACTCGTCCTGGTCTCCTCCATCCCTCCCACCATATCCAATATGTTGTCAAGTCCTGCCAATTTTACCTTCATAACATCTCTAGACTATGTCCTCCTCCGAATTCTGACCCTTGTCCCCACATTGGTTCAGGTCCTCATTAACTCATTCCTGGACTCTTGGAACAACTTGTTGCTTAATCTCTCCCCATTCCAGCCCACATTCCCTTTGTAAAAAGCTTTGCCAATTTCAAAGCACTAGAGAAATGTGAGTTATCCCAAGGGTCCCTCTCTCTCCTCTCCCTGGCCCCTGGTCCTTATCTGCTTCTCCCCACTCCACTTCCCACACAGCAAGGAGGCTGGACTCTAGAGGCTCTGACTCTCCAGTCCTAAACTTCCCAGATATAGCATGGTAGGGTAGAAAGAACACTGGGTTTGAAAGGACAGTGGTTCAAATGCAGCTTTTGCTACACAATACTGGTATAGTCTTCGTTTGGGGAAGGATTCAGTTTCCTCTTCTGTAAAATGAGGGAGATCGGAAGATCTCTAAGTCTCCTCCAATTTCTAAACCTATGACGCCAGCACATCCTATTTCTCCAGTTCATCTGGTTGGATAGTCAAGCCTTCACTCTCCATTTAGTGGAATCCTTGGAGCAAAGATCAGGGACAGCAAACTTTGGAGACATAGACTGGGTGGATCTCTTAAAGAATGCTGTGGGGACAAATAATAGAGCCCAATGATTCATTCAATCAATCAATATTTATTAAGCACCTACTGTGTGTCAGGTACTGAACTAAGTACTGGGGATACAAAAGAAGGCAAAAAACAATCATAATACTCTATATTTTATTTGATGCATTTAAAATCACAATTCTAGAAAGGGATCACATGGGCTTCCCTAGATTCTTTTTTGTTTGGGAGGGGAGATGTTTACAACAATCATGGTTAAATGACTTGTCCAGGATCACACAGTTAGTAAATGCCACATATCTGGAAACAGATTTGAAGTCAGGTCCTCCTGACTTCAGGACCATGCACCACCTGGGTGCCTCAGACTGGAACTTTTTATTTTTCTGAGGCGATTGGAGTTAAGTGACTTGCCCAGGGTCACACAGCTAGGAAGTGTTAAGGATCTGAGACCAGATTTGAACTCAAGTCCTCCTGACTTCAGGGCTGGTGCTCTATCCACTGCACCACCTAGATCCCCCAAGACTGGAACTTTTAAAAAGAAATAGTGCCTATAGCCTTTCTCTCCTACTATATATTTATTTCTGCTAAGTATGACCTGGGAAAGAATCTATTCTCTCAGAGCAAAATTGCACAATTATAAAATTTGTTTCCCAGGTTCAGTCCTCAGCCCCCGGCTCTTCTCTCTCTACAACCCCTCCCATCTTAGAATTTTTGTTGATTCTCATGATTTCATGTATCACCTTTTAAGAAAGACCAGAATTTTTATCTCCTCTTTTCCCTCTATCCTTTTTCCTCCTTTTTTCTCTCCTCTTTCTTTTCCTTCTCTTTTCTTTCTTTCTATTCTCCCCTCTTTCTTTTCTTCCTTGCCATTCTACTCTTCTCATCTTCCCTTCTCTCCCTTTCCTCCCTCTCTCCATCTCTCTCTGTCACTGTCTTTCTGTGTCTTGTCTTTTTCTTACTTTCTCTTCTTCCCCTTCCTTTACTCCCCTTTCCTGTTCTTCCTCCTCTAGCCCTACATTTTCAGCTGTATTTCAGCTTGGAAGTCAACCTGACACCTCAGGTACAGAATGTCCCAAATCAAACTCTTCATGTTGCTCCAAAACCAGATCCCCTTTCCCATATTCCTACATATGGTACGGAGCTCCTTTTTCATCAATTCTTTTTTTAAAAAATTAGTTGTTTCATTTTTTCTAGTTATACATATAACTTTTTAAATACACATTTCTTCATAGATCATATTGGGAGGAAAAACTCAGAGCCAAAAGGAAAAAATCACAAGAGAGAAAAAAAAAAAAGTAAACATAGCATGTATTGATTTACATTCAATCTCCATAGTTCTCTTTCTGGATTTAGAGGGCATTTTCTATCCAGTTTATTGGGATTATCTTGGATCACTGGACCATTGAGAAGTACTAAATATTTCAAAGTTGATCATTTCACATCCTTGCTGTTTCTGTGTACAATGTTTTCCTGGTTCTGCTTGTTTCTCACAGCATCAGTTCATGTAAATCTTTCCAGTCCTTTCTAAAGTCAGCTTGTTCATAATTGTCATGGAACAATAATATTCCATTACTTTTATATACTTATTCATCCATCCCCAATTAATAGGCCTTTACTCATTTTCCAATTCTTTACCACCACAAAAAGAGCTTATCAACATTTTTGCACATGTGGGTTCTTTCCCCTTCTTTATTAGTTCCTTTAGGTACAGACTCAGTAGTGGCACTTCTGGGTCAAGGATATGCATGGTTTTATAGCACTTTGGGCATAGTTATGAATTGCTCTTCAGAATGGTTAGATCAGTTCACAACTCCACCAACAATGCATTAGTATCCCATTTTTCCCACATTCCCTCCAACATTCATCATTATGTTTTTCTGTCATCTTACCCAATCTGAGAAGTGTGAAATGGTACCTCAGAATAGTTTTAATTGACATTTCTTTAATAAATAGTGATTCAGAGAATTTTTTCATATGACTATAGATGGCCTTAATTTCATCATCTGAAAATTGTATATTCATATCCTTTGACCATTTTTCAATTGAGGAATAATTTGTATTCTTATAAATTTGACAGAATTCTTTATCTATATTAGAAATCAGACCTTTATCAAAAACACTGATTGTAAAAAAATTTTTTTTCCAGCTTTGTACTTCCCTTTTCATCTTGTTAAGGAGCTCTTAACCCTTTATTTGTTTCATGGATTTCTTTAGCAGAAGTCTACGAGCCCCTTCTTAGAATCACATTTTTAAATACATAAAATAAAATTTGGAGGATTATATGGGCATATTGCATAAATAGCATCCAAATATTAAAACAAAGACACAGATAGCAAATTAAGTTCTGGGATAAAGAGACCATTCTTCTTCCAGTCGCCCGGCTTAAAACCAGAGGCAGCCTTGATTCTTTTCTCCCTAAATTGATCTAATTGTTAAACCCTATTAATTCCTTACTTGAACTACTTTTGATCAGGTCTTTCTTTCATCTTCCTAGATTGTTAATGTAGTCTCCCACTTCAAGACCTTGTCCTCTTCAACTTACTATGTGCCTCATGGCCATATTATCTTCCTAAAATATAACTTTTGTCATTTAGTGGTGTAATAAAATGGAGGGAGTTCAAGATTGAGAGCCTGAAGCCCTAGACCTAATCAATCAATCAATCAACATTTATTGAATGTCTATTTGTGCCAGGCAAGGTGCTAAGTATTTTTTGGTCATTTGTCGGTCGTGCTCGACTCTTTTTGAACCTATTTGGGGTTTTCTTGGCAAAGAAATTGTAGTTAGTTGCCATTTCCTTCTCCAGCTCATTTTACATATGTGGAAACTGAGGCAAACAGAGTAAAGCGACTTGCCCAGGGTCTCCCAGTTAGTAAGTGTCTGAGGCCACATTTGAACTCAGGACGATGAGCCTTTGTGACTCCAGACCCAGAACTCTGTGCACTATAACACCCTCTGGCTGTCCTGTCAAGCTCCAGAAGCAAAAAGAGAGCCCTTGCTTTTAAGGAACTCTTCTTGCCAGTATGGCACTCTTCTAAGTCATTTCACTGCTGGACCTCAATTACCTCATCTTTAAGCAAAAGGGGAGGGGACTAGACATTCCTTAAGGTCTCTTTCAGGGACAAATCTTGCTTAAGTTCTAAGAGATTCCTTCATGGCTTATAGCATTAGAACTGAAAAGATGGGGCAGAAACTCAAGTCCCTGAGTTAAAATCTGGATTCAGACCTTAATACCAGCTGTGTCTTAAGCAAGTCACTTAACACTGATTGCCTCATAAATAAATAAAAGAACTGAAAGGGCCCTCGGAGATCAGTTTTATAGAAGAGGAGTTTTAAAGACACTCTTCAATCTGGTCCCATTCTGCTTATTACTGAAAATCAGCTAGGAGGTAAAGTGGAGACCTGAGTCAAATTCAATCTCAGATACTTATTCATTTCCTTTTCATATGCCTCTATTTTCTTATCTGTACAATGGGGATAAAAATAATACCCACCCCTTAGAATTAAGTGCTTTACAAACCTTTAAACAGCACAAAAATGCTAGCTAACTAGCTAATTACACAACTATTCAAATTCATCTTCAGACAGGCTCTATTGTCCCTACTTGAGCACATCAAGCTCAAGATGGAAAGATAAGTATACCTTGGATAAGTAGCGGTAAAATGAAGGGAACCGTGTGGAGTAGAGATGGGGTGAAGAACTTCCAAGAATTTTAAATTCCTTTTTTGTATTTTAGTTTCTCTAGGTCTCAGTGACCTGTATAAGTATGTTGAGTAGTAGCCAATATGTACTTAGATTTTAGATATTTAACCTAAAATGATGACATTTATCACTGTTCAAGTTTTCAGTGTTTAGACAACTAGTTGCCTGATGTATGATTCCTCCCAGAACCAGGGAATCTGCTGTTTTTGGCACGAAAAACATCCAATTAAAGGGGGGGGGGCACCTATCTCTTAATGTTCCCCCAACCCATGATGTAATCCTTTGTAACTAAAACCTATCTTCTCTTAGTTCTTTAGCCCTTCTACCGTGAGCTCTCTCTTTCCCTCCTCACGTGGAATTGCTCATTCTCATGAGAATTTATTAAATAAACAACTTTTCTGCTTTTTACTTCGAGAGGTCTCTGAGTAGTCATTTTTGGATAGGATTTTCTATCCCTCACAGAACTGAGCCAAGGAATGAAGCCCTTCTTCAATGGGGGATTGGAGAAAGTCAAGCTTCAGTGGAGACTTTCATGTATAAAACCCCTGTCACAAGCCACAAGCCCTCCTTTCCAGGAGAATTTGGTAGGTGAGAGATGGGAAAGGATATTGAATGCCTTGAGTGAAGAAAAGTTGGCCCATTCTAGACTTCTCTATTCTATTCCATCCATAGCTACCTTCCCATTTCCCTAAAGTGTGTGTGTGTGGGAAAATATATGCAAGCCCCTGGATTCTCAGCAGAGGCTTTGTCCATCTCCCATCATTTTCCTTGTCAAGATATTTGGAGACATCCTGTTTTCCAGAGCTAAGGCTCAGTGAGCAGCTCAGCGTAACAATAATCCTTTGCTCTCAGCCTCTGGATGATGTCAGCCTCTGGCAATATGTATTGCTTTGACTTACATGAATTGATGCTAAGAGAAGTGAGCAGAATGAGAGAACATTGTACACAGCAACAAGAAGATTATGTGATGATCAATTCTGAGTGACATGGCTCTTTTCATCTATGAGGCGATTCAAGGCAATTCCAATAAACTTGGGAGGGACAGAGCCACCTACAGCCAGAGAGAGAGCTATGGAGACTGAATGTGGACCAGAGTATTTTCACCTCTTGTTGCTGGTGTTATTGTTTGCGTGCTTATTTTCCTTCTCCTGTTTTTTCCCTTTTGACCTGATTTTTCTTTTGCAGCATATGGAAATATGTTTAGAAGAATTGCACAGGTTTAACCTGTATCTGGTTGCTTGCTGTCTAGAGGAAGGGGAGGGGGGAGAGAGAAAAATTTGAAATACAAGATTTTGCAAAGATGAATGTTGGAAACTATCTTTGCATGTAATGGGAAAAATAAAATGCGATTAAAAAAAGTATTGTTTTGACCAAGTGTTCACTGAGGGATTTGAAAATTTCATATTAATTAATAATTATTTAGATTGTTGGAGCTCCTTTATTTCCCAGGAGATTCTGACATGAGAGCTTCTGGATTTTTTTTCCCTTTTGATTTGATTTTTCTTGTGCAGCATGTCAAATATGGAAATATGTTTAGAAGAATTGTACATGTTTAACGTATATGTGGTTGCTTGCTGTCTAGGGGAAGGAGAAGGGAAGAGAGGAAGAAAAATTTGGAACACAAGATTTTGCAAGGGTGAATGTTGAAAACTACCTTTGAATATATTTGGAAAAATAAAATATTATTTCAAAAAAAGTATTGTTTTGACCAGTGTTCATTGATTTGTATTTTTCACATTAATTAATAATTGTTTAGATTTGTTGGAGCTCCTCTCTTTCCCAGGAGATTTTGATATGAGAGCTTCTGGTTTTTTTCCCTTTTGATTTGATTTTTCTTGTGCAGCATGTCAAATATGGAAATATGTTTAGAAAAATTGTACATGTTTAACGTATATGTGGTTGCTTGCTGTCTAGGGGAAAGAGAGGGGGAGAGAGGAAGAAAAATTTGGAACACAAGATTTTGCAAGGGTGAATGTTGATAACTACCTTTGAATATATTTGGAAAAATAAAATATTATTTTAAAAAAAGTATTGTTTTGACCAGTGTTCACTGATTTGTAATTTTCACATTAATTAATAATTATTTAGATTTGTTGGAGCTCCCCTATTTCCCAGGAGATTATGACACGAGAGCTGCAGCTACAGCTGATGCACTGCAGCAGAAAGTGATCAATCACCTCTCCTGACATTTCTTGTCAATTCTTGTGCTCGTTTCCTGATAGCCTCTGAGGTTGCTTCCACCCCTAAATCTACCATTGCTACAACATTGCTGACAGCATGCCTGAGCTTTTGGTCAAAGATCTCTAAGGAGGTAAAGTTCATCACTTCCTAAGACAGCCCATTCCCCTTTTGTGACAGTTCTGATTATATGGGGTCTTCTAACAAGCCAGTTCTCTTCTCTGCAGTTTTCATCCCTGGTTCTTCCCCTGAGACCATATGTTATGAGCCAGATACTGTTCTAAGTGTTTTTACAAATATTATCTCATTTGATCTTTACAATAAGGTAAGTGCCATTATTATATAATTGAAGAAGTGGCTTGCCCAAGATCTGCCAGCACTGACCTCTAAGGATTATTGTGAAAACTAAAGGAGAGAACATATTTATGTGTATATGTATATATGTGCATATGTATATAATATATAAACTATATTATAAAAATATAACTAAGCTTTAAGCACTATTAAATAAATGTTAGTTCTTTTGGAGAGAGAAAAGGCAAATGTGCATGGGAGAATTTGGTAGGCACTTAAAAGTGCTCTGAAAGAGCCAAGGATCTTTCTGACCTGAAGTCAGGAAAAGAAGAAAGGCTTCAGGGAGGAGTTGGTCTTTGAGATTGTTTGGAAGGATCTTTGAAAAATCTTCCAGTCACAAGGAGGAATGAGAGTAACAGCAGAGAAGGAAGTCCAGTAAGCTCGGTTTTGCTAGGGTGTTTTATGGTGTGAGAAGGGAATTGTATATGGATTTTGATTTATCTGTACTCTCTCTTTCCCCTATGCTGACAATCAACAGCTGGACTGTAAATAAAATGTTTTGTAACAATGCAGGATTGTCGTGTCTTTATGACTCAGTTTCCCCATCTGTAAAATTTGGGATCTATTCCAGTTCTTAAGCCAAAAATCCCATGAAAACTCAATGTCTTTCCATATACTAGCTCTGAGAGAGGAAAGACGGCATGAAAAAGACACTAGATTCTTCCTTTTTCTCTGGAACCTTGGACAGTGACATCTGCTTGTACCCAAGATAGCCTGATTGGGGGATGAGGGGAGAGTAAAGCTAGGAGGGAGGGAAGAGGAGACTGCCCTAGGAATGCCATTTCTGGTATGCCATTTACTAAGATACCACCCACATCAGAGGGTTGTCTCAGAAAGGCAAGGACAGGGCAGGGTGACATGCTTAGAAAGAATTACTTCTCGGAAACACAGCTTCTTGTCAGACTAGCCTCACTAAAAATAACCTGACATGCACTTATGACTTGAGTCATGCAGCATCATCAGGAGAATGTTGCCTTTGGTGTACCAAATTCCAACTCAAAATGGTTCAGTATCACATTTTTCATCAATGGGAGTTTAGATAGCTTGAGTGTTGGACTTAGAATTGGGAAGATCTGAGTTCCAATTCTACCTTGAGCTTTTATTAACTGTGGGACACTGGGCAAGCCATTTCACTGTTTCTGCTTCAGATTCCTCTTCTGTGAAATGGATAAAATAATAGCACTAAATACTTGGGGTTGTTGTGGATCAAATAACATTTTACAAACCTTAAAGCATCAAGTAAATACTAGTCATTCTCTTCCTCTTCCTCCTCATCTCCCAAAGCCCTGAAATCTAAAGATCCAGGAATATTTCTGATTGTTATACTATAGATTCAATCGTTATTAGAAAAATATTTTTTAAAAAAGAAAAAAAAAACATCAAATTCCACTGGAGGACTTTGGATATTTAGTCCAGAGGAGACAATAAAGCTCAGGAAGACGTGGCAAATCTCTTCTGGTATTTGAGGGATTAGTCTTGCTTCAGAGAGCAGAACCAGAAGGAATGGCTAAGAGTTGCTGTGAGGCAGATTTAGGTTTGATAACAGGAAAACCTTTTTTTTTTTTTTTTTTTTAACAATTACAGTTCTCTGAATATGGAACAAACTGACTCAGGTGTTCAACTAGAATCTAGAGGATGGCTTTTTAGAATTCATATAAATGGAGACTTCTTTTATTCAAGTATAGGTTAAATTAGCTAGTCTCTGAGGCCCCTTACACATTTCAGATTTTGTGGCTCTGTGATGCAAACAAGCTTAGTGTACCTAACTGACCTGGTCATTGTGTTCTCTGAGAAGCAGAGATAGGGCAGGATAAGTCCAAGGCTCACTATGACCAGGATTAAGAAAAGTCAAACAATTAAGTACTTAGATCATCTATAAAGCATGTAACAATGTGCTAGGTATATGTGTACGTAATGACTACATGGTACCTCCTCTCAGGAGACTTCACAATTTAAAAGGTAGGAAAGGCCACACAAAGGTAGACAGCCATTCCAAGATTGTATTGAGTGATAGAAGGACTTTGAATGGTTAATTTTGGATCATGGCTCATATCAATCAAGGAGAGCTTCCTGAAAGAGGGGCATTATAGAAAGAATTTTGGTTCATCTGTAGGTTAGAATAAATGGTTTCTGAGGTACCTTCCAAATCTGAGATTCTGTGATTTGGGTTGCTGTGTAAAAGGTTCTAGCTTTTCAAATTCCAAGCAAATTCTCCTTTTTTTAAAGGTTTTTTTTTTCTATTTTCAAAACATATGCATAGTTTTCAACATTCACCCTTGCAAAACTTTGTGTTCCAATCAAGTATTCTAACCACATCTCTGGTTAATTATCTTTCTCAATTTGTATTCTACCTTAGACAGTGCTTTGCACACAGGAGGTGATTAATAAGTGCCTACTGAATTAAAGAGGCATTGTGGAATGGTGGACTTGGAGTCAGGAAAACTTGGGTTCAGATCTCACCTCAAACACTCACTAGCTGTGTGACCCTGTTCAAGTCACTTTGTCTGCTTCAGTTTCCTGATGTATTAAAATGAACATATTGAACTCACTGGATTCTTTTTTTCACTCTAAATCTATAAGATTAGAAAATGCTAGTGTCTAGTACAGTGCCTGACAGTTTTATGTTGATTCCTTGTTAGTCTTTCACGAGAAATGGGGGTCCTAAGTTCTATTGCTTGCCTGCAGCAGCTGAAGTAAGGTAGAGAGGCATCTAGGAGACAATATGCACCACAAAGCTCTCTCCACATTAGTCCATCCCATTGACTTTTTTTTTCTGGCAAGGCTAGAGTTCCGTACAAACTCCAGACTTCTGACTACCACATGGCAATGGAATGATGATGCTGGCCTTCTCTAAGTTAATAATCATCCCCATCAGTACCTTACATGAGGGGAAAAGTGATGGAAAAATAAGACTATGGAGCTGATGAGTGGGAGATAGCAATGTCAGGAACATATTCTCTGGTGTTGATATGTGGGGGCAGAATGCTTGGGATGTTTTTCCCATGGGGTATATCTCACATTCTATCCTTGGTCCTGATTTCATAGTCTAGGGGGAAAAAACAACTCCCAAACCCCCATCTCTGCTTTACCCAACTGCTTGGAAGTAGGGCCTCAGTTGAGAGTCCACATTCAGGAAGAGGAATCTGAATTGAGTGGAAAAGGGTATAAAACTGCCCCCAAGCAACCAGGCTAGTTTGTGTCAGCTGGCACTCTTTCCCTTGGTCGAAGGTTGCCTGCAATTTCCTTCTTTCCTGTCCTTATTTGGACCTCACTAGCATCTGAGCAGCAAGCTTGGGGAGAGATGAGTACTGGCTAGCCATCCTGTTTTCCTAAATTGTTTCCACGACGAGGAAGCAAAGAATCCCTAGGCATCTTTGTGAGATAATCAAGGATTTTTTTTGGTTCCTCTCACACCTTCAAAGTGTGAAACCTCTCAAGTCCAATCAACAAGAATGTGACTCTTGCAGCCTAGGGTTCCTGAGGCTGTGACAACCGTTGAAGTGCAGAAGCCACCTCTACAATGGGGTTGTGACAGTCTGCACTGGACTGATAACTTTAAAAGGACATCTTCTGTTGGCTCCTCGCTCCGGTTCTTTATCACTACAAGTGACAGAATGGGGAGGGGTACGTCCCTTGGGCGGTCTCAGGGTGCCGGAGTGGGATATAAAAAGGCAAAGAGGCAGACTGGGAGGCAGAAGAGAACAGGGTCAGAAGACCAAGAGCAGAGAGGAGAGAGAAGAGACAGCGTTTGGCTGACTGAGACTGACGACCAATCACAGCATGGGCTCCTTCACTACCATCTCCATCAGCATCCTCCTCCTTCTGACTTTGCAGCTTCAAGGTCGAACCAAAGCCATTCCTGTGTCCAATAATGACCTAGTGGATTTAAAGGTAGGTCCAGAGACTTGGCAGGGACAATAGCAACCAGAGGAGGTAGTTTGGTATGATGCCGATTGAAAGATGTCACTTTCCTTCAATGTAAGGAACTCAAACTCCTTCTCTTTGTCCTTTTTATTTGTAGAATTTGTTGGACCGCCTGGAGGACAAGATACCTTTAGAAGATGAGGTCATGCCCTCACAAGGACTTAATGAGCAGAATGAGGAGGCTGGAGAAGCACTTAGCCCCCTCTCTTCCTGGAGTGGGGAAGTCAGCCCAGCCCAGCGGGAGGGAGTCTTCAACCGGGGCACTTGGGAGCAATCTGAAAGATCTGCCCTCCTGAAGAATAAGCTTCGGGCACTCTTGACTTCCCCTCGTAGTCTGAGGAGGTCCTCCAGCTGCTTTGGGGGCCGGATTGACAGAATAGGAGCCCAAAGTGGACTTGGCTGCAACAGTTTTAGGGTAAGGAGCCGTGGGAATGGGATAGGAAGAAGAAAGACATATGGCTATTTCAAAATTCAAGCAGAGGTAGAGGGGCTCCCTACTAAGTGAAATTCTCATAGATGCAGGAACTAGGTTCTTTTCCCCTTTGAAATATATGATTTTTGCCTTTGGGACTATTTGTAGCTATAGTATGTAAAGCTGTAAAATCATACTTGATTCTCCAAGGAGATAAGTATCACCAATGATACTAAAGAATTAAAACTTTCATAGGAGCAAATTGTTCTGTAATAGGAATGACGTCAATTTATTTTCTTTTATAGTGCTATGTGACTGAAGGGTCAAATAGAATGGGTTGTTGTCGGTGGTGGTCCCTCGTTTTTTAAAAGGATTAATGATATCATGATGTTGGGGTTAAAATAGTGGATGATGAGTGATGTCTTAACTTGCTTGTGAATTGGATTTAAGTGAGGTGGAGTTGCCCATAGAATAGGTGATAATTTATTTAATTGCCCTTTATGGTTTCAACTGTCTCGGAAAGCCCAGCCAGGGGATCAAGGACAGTCTTTATTCTTTGTCCATTTTGTACCTGCCATCAGTTCCAACTTCACGCTACCTTCTCTGAGTCATCTAGCTGGAATACTGCTAATGAAACATCTGTCTTCTCTTTGTAGTTCTGAAGATAATGTACAAAGAGGAAAACATGCTGGACCCAGTCAGAGCCACAGAAGCTTCAAATCCTTTGGGACTTTGCTTTATTTTGTCCATTTGTTGTCAGCCAACTGGACTTTGAATGTGCTCCTGGTTCAAACTACAGCTTTCTTTTGCCATTTCACAAATATAATTTTGAATGTAGACAAAATGCTGTAATGGTGGCTTTTGCCTCTGTATTAAATCTGAGTTTAAATCCTAAGCAGTTCAAAGACGAATAAACTTCAGCACCATGGACAGAAACAGTCACTGGCTGGTGTGGTTTTTTTTTTTTTTGTTTCCTGGGGGAAAAGAGTGGGGAATTCAGGTCTATTCCTAGAGTCTTGTTTAGATAGCAAAATCTTCTTTCTTTCTGAAAATAAGTAAACAATTAAGCCGAAGAGTCTCCCCTCATAATATCTACAGAAGCAAAGAAAAATATGGCCATTTGTTTAGACTGATTAAAGAGCAGTTTTTCTCCTGTTGTGGCTAATGCTGATCTTCGTATGGTTTTCCCCTTTCTGTGCAATTCTTCTTTTTCCATTTTTATTATTTCTTTTTACACACAAGTGTCATATACATGCTCCTAATGAGGCAATGACAGGAGCTAACATCAGGCATACTTCGTGGACTCTGAGGCTGGTCTAGCTTGGCACTATTTTCAGTTAGTGGGTAGAACTAGATTGAGGGCAGAATCAAAACCGTGTTTCATTTGGGTGCTCTGATCAAGTGCAAAATGAGAAAGGCTTACTAACTTCTTGGCTGGAGACCAGGGTTGGCTCCCTTGTACTTAAGTATGGAAATGTGGAGAGAGAAAAAGGACAAAGAATACTGCAATCATTAGTCTCAGTGCTGGAAGGAAGCAAAAAGGGATGGTGAGCTATCCTACCCACTTCATCACAGACAGCAGGTGGAAGATGATGAGCACTTAGAACTAAGAGGGCCAAGAGCAGAGGCTGCTGTCAGGAACGCGGCCCTTTCTTTCAAACTCATTATTGACCTTGTTTAGGAATAGCTTGATGATATCCCAAAGGGAAAAGCCCCACATCTCTTTAGGACAAAGTAGAAAAAGGTCTCGCCTGTAAGGGAGGCAGTAAAGAGGACAAAGCCCTTGGATCGCGTTCCAGAGATGGAGGGATTTCCATCTTTGTCGTGGATGGCATGTCACCCGGGTAACTGCTTTCCTGATCTTGGGGAAGGGGCAAAGTGTTCCCTACAAAATGAGGTGGTGAGATGCCAAGGTCCCTAATGTCCTTTCCAGCACTCTATTCTCCAACTGTTTCCTAATGTCTTTTGCTGTTCTGATTTTTCATCTTAGGTAACAGACTGTTAGTTCGGAAGGCTGTAACCTTCCTCATGATCACTCGTCCAGTTTTCCAAAAGCCAATGAGATGGCAGAGCAATACATTCATCTTCAAATGCACACAGGTACTTTCATCATCAGGTCTGCCAGGACGAATCCTCCTAGGGACTAATGAAATACAACAACATGCCCACTCCACTCCTACTTTCTTTTCCCTAGGGACACATAGGGGAAATTCCTGAGCCCTTCCTGCGACATTCTTCAGAGCTCCTGATACAGAAAGTAATAGATAAGAGGGGCTGACCAAGAGGGACACATGCAAATACATTGCAGGATATTTACTGTAACTGTGGGACAGTATCTTGGTGCTTTTTTCTGACATTAAGTTGTCAACATGTCCCATACCTCATTATCCCCGTGGTAAGAAACTGGAAGTGACCAGAAGCTATCGGAATGATGGGGACTAAATGGGTGGCTTTTAAATGAAGACAAATTGATCCTCAAATATAATCCAACATGGAGAGCTCTGGGCCAGAAATCTGTCTGGCAGAGCATCGAGTCTAGATAATCCCACTTTATTTTACTGATTCTTTTGAGAAGGCAAATACGGGTATTGCCTCCAACAAACTGAGACCTAGGGAAGAGATTAAAAGGCCGGATTCTCCCACTATCCCGGGGGCTATCGCTAGTCATCCTGACCGAGGTCTTGCCATTGGACTCGGGTGACTGAAGAAGAGAGAGGCTGGTGACTTTGCACAGCTCTTCTTCACTTAAATACAATTCACTTGCAAGTCAAGACATCACTTTCTTGATGTCACTGGTTCTCTCAGAGAACCAAGGATGAAAAACAAACCAAACCCCTCCCCCCCAGATTCATAATTTTTATGTATTGACTACAAAAAAAAAAGATAATTAAAAAGCATCACAGGAACTAGAGTGAAGGACACAGACAATTTTATTCTCAGACATGTTATGGTTACAATGAGGACTTCCAAGTGCCAAAAGTTCAAATAAAAATATTTTTTGTACAAATTAAAAAAAATACTATATATACACAATGGAATTAGCTTACATTATTTTATAAACAGTGCAAACAGAAAAAAAAAGTTCCCATTGAAATGACTGTTGCAAGGCAATACTAATACTGCACATGAACACTGCACGGGTTCTCAGGAGGGGCCCCAGAAACCCTTTCTTTAGGACCGTCCCGCCACTGGGTGCACATCGTTGCTCGGGTCTGCATCAGAACAGCATCAGAGAGCAATATCCGCAAACACAATTTCATCTAGCTATCAGCTCTACACCAGAAACTGTTAGTTAAAATAAACAAGTGATCTGATTAGGTCATCAGCCAGGGAGTGTGGCTTCTTCATTTGTCCTCCTTCCACATTCAGTGAGAGAAAACCCCGGCTGTGGGGAATCCTGGCGTCACGTCGTCGGGGAGAAAAGCAAAAAAAAAAAAAAAAATCATCTTACACTGTGGTGCTTAAGGTGCCAGCCCACAGAGCCTGGAGGCTGTGTTGAGAATGTAAAACGCTGGTTTCTTCCACAGATGCTTGAGGGTGACTCAAAGCCTGAGATTCACATTCTCTCTTTTGTAGGTGGAGAAGCTATTGCCTTCAAGCTTTCCAGAAGAGGGTGATAAAAAAGAGTTGAGTGAGGAAAAGGAGCATAGGGCCCCAAAGAGCTTGGAACCCTCACGAAGAACGATCTGGGATGCTCCAGTCTTGGTCAGTTCAGACTCCACCGGATTTGCCTTCTAGGCCACAGTGACAGCAGAAAAACCTTTCTTGGGGGTGTCCCCTAATCTGAGAGTCTGTGCACTGGGGTGGGAAATGCCAGCATTGCTACACTGAGGTAACCTCGGGGCAAGGCCAGATGGATTTGCTGTCCAGATGAGAAGGCAGACCACAAAGGGGAACCCGTCGCTTTCAGTGTGAGAGGTAGACGGGAAGGAAAAACACGAGGGCTTAGATTCCTGTTCAATGGAGAGTAATTCTCCTGGTCTGTGCAGTCTTTGTAGTGCAATAGGTTTTCAAAGCTCTTGGTCAATCGTAATGAGATTTTTAAAAAGGAAAAAAATGAAAAAAGGAAGTGAAAACTAGCATCTGGACTCTTTCACAAGTTAAAATGGTGGTCACCACAGTAGTTAACCGATTTCACAATCAGACACAGATACCCAATTCAAAGGGATCTGGCATTTTGGTCCTAGAAATTTCCTGGATGATGGGGAATTTTTTCTCCATCCAGAAAAACTGAGTAATTTAGGAACAAGTTACAGTAATTTTGGTCAAAGTGATAAAGAACCTCGGGCAAACTGAATCCAAGTCAGACCCGCAGGATTCACAAGAGCACCTTGCTCTTTAGGGAAATTCGCTTTCAGATGTGCTGATTTTAAGAAACGAACTACGAGCCGGGACTGACGCCACTTCCCAAATCGGACATCAGGCCAGGCCTTTGCAGCAGTGACGGAGGGAAACAGGAGCCGAAGCAAGCGCGCAGCTCACTTTCTAGGGAGGAGGAAAAAACTAAAAGCAGAGGATGCCATTCATGATATCTTGGGTCAAAGGGGATGTAAGCATCACGTGGGCGGCCAGCTCAGAGGACACAGCTGGAAGGAGCAGCAGAAGGACCGGGAGGCCCCGTCCACCAACGCCTGACCAGCCGGTGTCCCGCTCAGAGAAGGAGCTGCTCCAGCGGAAGTGGAGCAAGTGAGTAACGGCTACCAGAGATGAGGTGAGGCTGCCTGCTGTGTGGTGCTTTTAATCCAAAGCCTGGAGGAGAACTGTGAACTATCAGAAAGGGAGAGAAGTCTGGGGGACTCCTAGCTACCTGTGCTGCCGGCAGGACAACTCAGGGCAACGTGAGGAGCACAAAGCCTTTGTGAGCACATCAGCTCTGGGGTCAAAGGAGGAAGGGGAGGGCCCCTCGCCATAGCTCAGGTCTCATCTTCCCCCTCACTCAGCACAAGCCCAGCAGGGTCAGCAGCTTAAGCCCTCACCCATCGAGTTTCTGCCATCATGTAAAAAGCCTACACAATTTCAGACTCACGGGTGCCCTGCTCTCCTGGACAACTTTGAATGATGAGAAAAGCCTTTGGGCTGCTTCCCCCAGAAAACTGATGGAACTAAAGATGCTTTTGCTTAGTTATCTTTGGAGAAGAAAAGGGGCTGGGAGCATCCTATCTACTCACTTCACATCGGCAGGGCAAGTCTAAGCTGTAAGGGGCCCAAAGGCAACTGGAAACATGGAGGGTGGAAGGGAGCCGGGAGACAGACGTAGAGGGAGCAGCTCTGGCCCGAAGGGGACTCCCTGCTGAGGGTGTGCATCCCTGATATCCTCACCGAGACTCCTTTCATAACGCCAGGACTCCTGTTCTAATTCCTACCTTTCTGGAATGTCCTAGCAGCACACACAAGGCCAGGGGCCACTGTCAGAGTACTCCCTGACTCCAAGAAAGCATGACAGTGGAATCACAAAAGAAAGAGCAGGGGACCAAGCTAAGAATCACACACTGAGAAGGAATCTCTGTCAGGTTCTCGCTTCCTCACAGCAGTTATTCGCTTCATTTTACAGCTGGCAGTACAGCAGTGCTGCCGAAGCCAAAAATCCCCTTTCCTCGACTAAGGCATCAGCTGCAGCAGGAAAGCAGCGATGGAGGAGGAGCGCCCGGGATGAAATGCTGAGCTTCCTCCATAGTGGGGAGGACAGGGCTCAGGAGGGAGCACTTTAAACCTCTGGTCCCCGGGGAGAGCTGAAGAGCCCGGGGCCAGTGTCAACATCTGATGACAAGGAAGTGTGTGAGAGGGGAAGGAGATAGCAGCCAGGGAAGTCTCTCTGCCGGGCAGCGTTTCTGCTGTGAACTAAAACCCCTCACCTCTCTGACCAGTTAAATGATTGACAATCCCAGCTTTGTGTGTACGTGGGTAAAACCAACTGGTGAATCCTCCACGCTGGGAGAGCTGAGGTCCAGGGCAGAATGTAAATGAGTCACCCTGAGGCTCGCCCCAGGAGAGGATGGGCTGCCTTGTAACTGGAGCGCGAGTGGTGGAGGTCAGATGGTCTGATAGTGCTGTCTTAGTCTTCCTTGGAGAAATTCATACGTCAAGTTGTGCCTTGTAATAATCCCAACAATCTGGGTGGGAACAAAAAAAGCCCAAGAGTTATTTGAGGAATTCACAGATAAGATGGATAAAAATGACAAGAATTCGCTCTGCCAGAGTAACCTGGGGAACAGAAAGCTGCTGCTGCTGCTGCTGCTGCTAATAATATTACTACTAATGATAGCACCAGTACTTGTTTTGCATTTCACAGCCTCCAAATAGCATCATCTCATTTGATCCCCAACCTCTAAGATAACTCAATGCTTGTTTACAATAATGATACCAGTCTGAAGAAATACTCATTTCATGTTGATCATGACTGCACCTATATCCAAATGCTGACTACCTGGGGGGCTCTTGGGGGAGGAGGCAGAAAATTTGGAATTCAAAACAATTTTTAAAAACTGTTTTAATTTGTAATTGGGGGAAAAGTAAATTTGTTTAAATAAATAAACAGTTAAATAATTAAAAACAAAAACAAAACATCACAGGGATAGCTAGGTGGCACAGTGGACACAGCACCAACCTTGCAGTCAGGAGGACCTCAGTTCAAATCTGGCCGCAGGCATGTAAAACTTTTTAGCTGTGTGACCCTGGCCAAGTCACTTAATCGCCTCAGCAAAAAAAAAAAAAAAAAAAAAACCCAAAACAAAAACAAACCCATCACAAAAAAAGAATTATTTAATTCAGGAAATACCCAGTTTCTAGACAAATAAAAAATAAGCCTGTTGTCTCTTGGTCACTCCAATAGATACTTAATCAGCATTTATTGATTGAGGAGATTTCCAAGAGCTCAACTAGCAGCCAGGACCGACACACCTCCGTGGGACGTCGGCCTCGCTCAAGGAAGAACCGTGCATCTCTAAGAAACCCGAGAGCATGTAGAGGGAATCCTCCTGCTCGGATGGACGAGCAGGACGGGGGACAGGCTTGGGACAAGGAGAAGACTATGTGACAAGCTGAGTCTGAAAGAAGCAGCAATAGAGGCCCAGAGCGGCCCTGGAGAGCTGAGGCTGCTTGTGGGGAGCTGGGGACGCCTGCTGGCCGGCCCGGGAAGGCTGGCTGAAGCCCCCAGCCCAGAGCTCTGCCCCCGTCACTGACCTGGCCCGGCAGTCTTCAGTGGCTCCGGCGCCCACTGCCTGCCAAGGGAGGTTCCCACACCCAGGGCCCAGCCCGTGTCGGTGTCCCTCCGCTTACTGCCCAACCGCGCTGCCCTCGGGCTCAGGGGGTGCAGCAGTCTCTTATCAGTCCTGGGGTAAAACCAGGGTCTGCCTGCACTCACTGCTCTAAATGCTGTTTCAGTCGGTCTGTATCCCCTGTGTCCAGCAAAAGGCCCAGCTAGGGGTAAAAGCTCCAGAAACGCGTGCTAATCTCTCAATGCGCCCAGTGCTTCCCCGCCCCGGCCCTGCCTCCTTTGCCTTAGGGATTCTGACCCCCAGGCCAGTCCCTGCAAGAGAGTCAGCAGTGACTCCCAAACAAGTCGGTGTCGGACCACAGGCGATGTTGCTGCTGTCCCCCGAGAGCGGGTCAGGGGGCCCACCAAGGCGTGGAGGAAGCCCCCCAGCCACGACCCCTGGGGTCTGTCGCTGACTCGGTCCTGCTGGTACACAAGGTGATGAGTGCACGCGTGCAAGCTCTGCGCCAGACCTCAGGTCTCCGCCCAGGGCACGGGCTGGAGGCAGAGCCCGCAGCTGACTCACAGCCCTCAGCCCCTGCCGCTTCCCCCTCCGCTCTGTTGTGTACCCCCCAGTGCTCCCTTCATGGACTGCCATCGCAGACTATGATCGTTTCTGGGGCACGTCCTCCCTCCGCAGAGACAGGGCCCGCTGCCCGCAGTGTCTCCTCACTGGTGGAGGCCCCGGAGCATGGCTCCGAACCGAGCCCTGACTCACCTCCCCCACTGCGTTCACCACCGGCAGGTGCCGGAGGCCCATCGTCCGGAACAGATTGAAGACTTGGGAGACGTGCGTGTTGGGCGAGACCGTGAATGGCGACGGGTTCATGTAAGGGGTGACGTCCTGAGGAAGAAAGCATAACGGATTACCTCGGATGTCAGAGGCCTGGTAGGAGAGGAGACCGAGGGGCGCAATCCCTGGGCGAGAGCCCAGCCTCTGCGCGTGCGAGTGCTGCAGTCCCTTCACTCCTTAGCCCCCCTCCCCACCAAGGCCTTGGGGTTAAGCTAACGTGCGTTGAGGGAAGGGAGGACCCAGATCTGGACCCCCCCCCCCACCAGATGCCAACCACACCCATGCATCGAGCGGCACCGCCTGAGTCCTGCAGAGACGCTCCTTCTTACCACAATCATCCGGGGGTTCAGCAGAGTCAAGTCCAGGTCATGGATGTCGGGGTAGCGAGGATAGTCCTCGGCCATCTCGGCATAGGAGAGCCGGGGCTGGCTGGCGCTCTGCGATTCAAATAGGACGGTGCCCCGTGAGGCAGTGCCAGGCAGAGGCTGCCCCCGGCGGGCGGGTGTGCCCACCGCTCCCCACTGAGTAGAGAAGTCCCCCAGCACGTGGTGACTGACTCTCTGCTTCAGACGCTGCTTCTTTCCCAGACCCCCCGTGGAGAACCTCCATGGCTCCCTGTGCCATGGTCGCCAGAACGATCTCTACATGACACACAAGGCCCTGGAGAGGAGCAGCTTAGGGAGTCTGCTTCCTCAACTACCCAACAGCAGTGAGAAGTGGGGAGGGGAGGAGGGCAGAAGCATGGGGCCGCTCTCAGCTCTGTCTCTGCTGCCCTTCCCCCTTCCACCACACAAGCTCACTTCCTCAGACCTGCTGCAGCTGCTGCTCATCCTGAGACACAAACCAGGAAGCTCATCTGGCACATTAGTGTCTGCCCCCCACCCCAACTCTGCACCTCCAAGGACTGAGAATTAAACACTGGGGGGCCACGAGCTGGAATCCAGATGCCAGGAACTCGGGAGTTATAGCTCTGGAGGAGGGGGCCTCTGGATCTAACTTCATAAAGCTCACCGCCCAAGGTTTCTGTCAATACTTATAGCTGGGCTGTGCAGCAAAGTATAAAAAGTAATTTTTACAACTTTTAAGAATCTTAAAAGTGAAGGAGTTACACTGACTGGGCAAAAGAGCCCATGAACAAGAACTGCTTGATAAACCTACTGGGGAAAAGCTCTCTCCAGAATTAATGTGACTCTCTTTGAAAAAGCAAATGTAAGGAAATTCCTTTATACTGGACAAGTACTGTCTTTAAAAAGAAAAAACCAACAGTGTAAGAACAGAGACCACCAAAAAGACCCAAAGACCACACCTGGCAATGGCCATGAAGGCCACTGCCTCTGGGTCTTTGTCCACAGAAGGAACAATGACAGAACTACAGTCACTGATGACCCATTTCTTCCCTCCCCAGGGGGCACTCACATCTCTTTTCTGCCTATTTAGCCACCAGAATCCCAGAGCCCATTATGAAGTAGAACTCACCGACTGACTTTCAGAATAACAGACACCTCGGACCAGCAACGTGACCAGCTGAGATCGAAGAATCAGGCCATGAAAGGTCAAAGGGCGGAAGCGTTCTTCCATGGTCCAGTCTTCACTGGGGGACTGGTCTGGATACAGGTTGGGATAGGGTGTGTATCTGTTACAAAACCAAAATAGAAACGCTTTAGGTCCACTCTACGCCTCCATCCGTTTCACAGCATCTGCATCTCAATGTCCCCAAAGACCACTTGTCGCTTCATCTACAGAAGGAACAGACAGGAACCATCAGAAGAGTAAGAGAGATGAGTAGTACCACAGGCATTGAAGGCAATCCGGCTCTCCTGCCTCCCCTGCCGGGAGTCTCACCTCCTCTCCAGCATCTGCTGGAGGAGATCCTCCTTCTCGGCCGGCTCCTCCGTGGCGATGTGCTCATCACACATGTTACGGAGCTCGCTTGAGGGATAGGACTTCATGGACTGGCTCCTTTTGCGCTGCTCACCAGCCCGGGTGAGAATGCTAGATTTCTAGGAGAGGGAGAAGAGGCTTAAGTGGACTAAAATCCAAACGAGTGCAAGGGGAAGCTCACAGACCGTCTCTTTGAGTCAAACTGCTAGTGTTGCCAACCTCCACAGCACTAAACTTTAGATGAGAAACAGCCCTCTGGTATCGCCAGAGAAGAAAGGCAGACTCTCCTAGTGGGGTAAATGGTATATAATTAAAGGCTCAGAAAATCAGCCCTGCAGATATAGAGAGCTGCTCGTAGGAGCTAGCAGTTTAGGAGGAGTAATAAAGATCGGCTTTATTTATTTTTCTTATGTGTATACGGTTTAGGGGCAAAGATATTCAGATCCAACTTTGGGGAAGAAATACCAATCAATATAAGCAGTTTGAGGGACATGTAACCTCATTTTTCTTTTCCCTCTCCCAACATAAATCTATCTTCCTTACCTTGAATTTTATGTTGTTACTGATCAACTGGTTTCCTTTCATGAATTCCTTCTCATTGCCACGATTCTCTGTCACCACAGGGAAGGCATGGTGGACTGTGGTTCGTAGAATGCTGACCAGAGACTGGATGCGAGTGTGTGGGTAGACATAAGTCAGGTTGGGCTCCATGATGTCACTAGCTCTCAGCCTGGGAGGATGCAAACATCCAAGCCCATTAGAGAAGTGGTATTTCCAAAAGGAGACTAAGCCTTAACAGGGCACTGAACTACTTCCCAGAGACATTTTCATTTCAATATTCAATAGAATCATGTTGTAGATGACAAAGAGCTCTGACTCCCTTTATGTTAAAAACTCACTGATTTGTCATCTCTCCCAGCTCTACTGCTGGGGAAGTCCTAAAACAAAGTTTATCTAGGCTAGATTACCAGTGTGTTACACAGAACAATCAACTTATTAATAATGCAGCATTTTAATGGACATACACAGAAATTCTGTAAAATGTATTGATGCACATCATGTAATCAAAATTAAAAACCTGTTGCTCTCCTAGACAAACAGTCCCCAAATAATGTTTCATAAATGGTTTTCCTAAACTTTCCAAAGTATTTTGATAGGCTTTTTCATGACCAATAACAAATCCAACAAGCTAGTGACTAATTTCTGTAGCTGAAATACTTTTTGTGCTTGGAAACTAGTTTAATTGTATTAAGTTTGATTGTTTTCCTGTCAATAACATCTTGAGGCTAAAATTATAGTAGTAGGATCTCTCAATCAAAGAAGATGAAGTTTTGTATTTTTCCTTCTTACTACATTATTTTCCTTCAAAAAACACAACAATTCACCAGCAGTTTAACAGTATCTTTTAATTCTCCAAAGGCTCAGAAATGTTATTTTTATTATAATTTGCCAACTTAATGGGCAAAAAATAAAAAATGATCATTCAAACTTGTCTTAATTTTTTTCTCTGATTATAAGAAAGTTTGAACAATTTTTCAGGTTGCTGACTTTCCTCTTTTAAGAGCTGCTTATTCATATAATTTGATCACTTATCCACTAAGGAAGCGGTATTATAAACTTGTGTCAATTCTTTATTGGTTTTAAATATTGTTTTTATCTATACATATTTAAGGCAAGATATCTTCCCAATAACTTTATTTTGGAAATATTGCTTTTAGTTGGGCATAAATTTCATTACTTTGTTTCTCATAACTTCTTTTATTTCCACAATTGGCATAGACAAAAATCATTCCATCTTATAATTGATTTTTTTGTTGTGTCCAAAAAAGCCACCATTTTAAACTATGGACAATCAATTTTGAAAAATCATGGCTGGAAAATTATTAGTGCTGCCACTACACAAGCCTAATAATACACTGGGCTATCAAAGTTTTCTTTGAAATGCGGCCTTTTTTTTTTTTTTTTTTTTTTTAGCAACTCATTTTCTTAGTCTACTTTTAGTGTTTTCTAAACCCAGACGTCTTTCTTATGTTTCCATATGTTACTCTGTCCCAAGATCTCTGACCTGAGGTATTTTCTACTCAGAAATTTTGGAATAAGATGGAACCATTGCCTCACTTGTCCATTTCCACTTCTGTCTCCCACTCCAGAAGCGGCACCCCTCGCAGTCCCACATGGATGTCATAAATGCCTTTGTTGAATAAGTCTCCGGTCCACTTGGCCACCTGCAACACAAAACAAGGATCTGAGAGAATCCAGACAGAAGGTAAAGTAACCCATTAACTGGAGAAGGGAGAGGAGGTATTTACCATCAAGGTGATCATAATGGGAAGCCCATAAGTGATCTCGTTGGTGGACTCTATCAGGATGACTGTAAGACTGATGGTCATTCGGACCACACCACCCAAGAAAGCTGCGGCACCAATCAAGGCAAAGGTCCCTGAATAGATGTGGCCCAATCCAATGTAGCTAGTTAGGAATGAGGTCAGACATATGAATCAGGATTGCAAGGTTGCTGGGGTGGGGAGCAGGGGAAGAAATGCATTCAGTACCACATGCATGCACACAATACACACAGAACACCTTTTCAGAATGTTGGCAACTAAGCGTCCAAAGGCAGCTCCACAGAGCAGGGAGGGCACGAAGAGGCCGCTCGGAACCGACATGCCGTAAGTCCAACACGAGAGTAAGAAGTAGAGGGTAAAGAACAAAGCCAAAGTGATGGGGCTGAAAGTACCTGTAAGATCAAAGAGCAGCTCAAGTCACACAGGCAAGTGCCAAAACAACCCCCTCCATTCATTTCATCTCACCCCCTCGCTCACCCACCCAGAGTTCCCAAGTCCTGGATCTGTTCAGAATTCCTAGGAAAGGTCCCCTGGGGAATAGCCCAGCTTGGGGCTTCCCAGGCAAAAGGCCCGGGCTGGCACGGGACACAGTGAGGCTGGTGGGGCCAGCAAAGATCCAGCTTTTGAAACTCACCATCTTGGTGAAAAAGCTGCAGAATGGCAGATTCCTGGGGATTGAAGAATAGCGTTGCCATGTCATTGTAGGTCTCATTGGGGCAAAAAAAGGTTTTGATGCTTGCATTGACGTCTTCTGAGATAACCTGAGGATTGGGAACCAAATAGCTGTTAGCTGGCAAGACTACCGGGCCACACTTTTGGTCTTCTCCCTGGGTGCTGGCAAAGTCAGGCCTGGAAGCTCTCACCAGAGATGAAGTGGGCAGCAAAATATGAAGCCAGGTGCCATAAACAAGCAATTCCAATGGCGAAGCCATCTTCCTTACAGGAAATGCTTATGAAAATGAGAAAAGCAAGCAAGGAAAATAATCCAGGCTGTTCTCTGTACCTAGATGCCTACATGGAGTGCACTGACTGAAATACGCAGTTGCTTTGGGGAGTTCATTTTTTGGAGGTCCACAATCAGCCCTTGTATTAAGGGCCTGTGCAATTATGAAAGAATGGATAGGACAAAGGAGAGACAAAGGGCTTAGACTATATGAGAAAACTTAAATACGCAAATGAAACTGGAGCACATTCTGACTCAAAGAAGCCACTTTAGTTCCAGGGAAGAAGATTCTGTCCTATTGCTATTAGAAATACCATGTTTCTGGATTTTCCTGCCTATGCTTCCATTTTTTGTTTATGTCTCCTGAAAACACCAAATTGACAGGTTCCCAGTGCATTCACGTCATTCTCTTTAAGCAGCTCCCCATCTCTCCTCATTGGGATAGTTCTCTGCCTTCAAAATTTCATGATTTGAGAGCTCTCCTCCTCCCTCCTCTCCTCTCAACCTTCCTTCTCTCTCCCTCAACTTTCCTGGGTTGATTTCTCCTCTACAAAACTTTAGCCAATGTTAAACGAGACAGGGAAGTCTTTGAAATCTCTTTCAGGTACATGTTTTCTTTCCCTTTTCTATTTATTTCCACCCCAATACCCAGTTTCTCCCCAATAATTTCTAGTGCATTACAGTTGCTTTCTGAGGATGGAGATAATCACAAAGCAACACTGAAGGGAATAACAGGTGTCTTGAAGGACCCATGTGATCTTCTGATCAGTTCCGTGGGCTATATGAATAAAGTGGGAAAGACAGAAAAGCAGATTCATGATGGTGAACTTAAGACTCTTCATTATTTTACATTAAGAGGGATATCACCATATGCCTACTGACCAAAGATTTGGTTATTAAGTCAGGTTGAGAGAAGATTAAGAACAAAATGTAAGGGAATCTATCTCCTCAGGGATAAGTCCAATGTAAGGGAATCTATCTCCTCAGGGATAAGTCCAATGTAAGGGAATCTATCTCCTCAGGGATAAGTCCTAGACCTCATGGGGTATCAAGGACACCAGAGAAATGCAACTGGACTGAACCATGATAAGATAAGTTCATTACAGGCAGGATTGGGAATCAGTCTTTCAGAGTGAGAGGGAGAGGTACTCAGGTACTCAGGTACAAACATTTAAAAAAAAAATGCACAGGGGAACTTTTGAGAAGAGCCAAGAAAATGATAAAAGCTCTGGGACCTTTGACTAGAGAGCTGAACAAGCTAAGCTGGGCCTCAAGGGAGACACAGAAGAAAGCTCCTCACTTGACTATTCCTTGTTTTGGGCTCAAAGGATAAGAATAAAAAGAGGTTTTCACTGTTTCGTTCTCTTCACCAGAATAAGAAAGCAGACTAGAATTCCGGTGTGTGTTCTCTAATAAAGGCCGTGCCTGACTGAGGCTTGCTGTAAGGACTCTCTAAGGAGGACTGAGGCCCTGTTCTTCACAAAGGCACGGGACAGGTCTGCAAAATCTGCCCCAAGTACTTATGGGACATTGTGCTCGAGGAACAGCATATACCTGTGGCTGGAAGGAGTCGTTACCACTCTGACTTGCAGAGGATATTTGCCGGCACTCTCCCAAAATCATGGAAGCAACAAATACCACAACAGTAGTCATCAGGGATACCAACAGGCTTTCCAAGACTCTATGAATAAAACATAAATCAGATCTCGTTTTTACAAAAAGTTCTAAAAAACCAAACCAAACAACCAACCCCCCACCAAAAACCCAAGACTTGTTTGTCAGAAAATCCTTCTCTATTAAAACTCCTCCCATTCCACCCTACCCCGTGCCTCTTTTAAAAAGCATTTACAAAAGCCTCCACTTAAGGCAATCTGTTTCCTGTGTTCTGATAGGGGGAGAGAAGGTCAGTGGGCAGCTGCCCATTAGCCACACACCCCAATATAACCTGATGCTCAGATCTTAGGGATGAAGTGACAGAGAGAGCCCCTTTTGGTCAGGACCCAAAATTCACACTGACCAAGGTTCCAAATAACAAGTCCAGAGCATAGTTACTGAAAGAATAGAAACTCTGATTTGTAAACTCCCAAGTTGGGCTTTATTCTGCTGTTCGACATGCTTTTTGCCTAACACTCCCTAGATTGGATTTTAAATTTGGGGAATCGAGGGCACATTTACGGGAGCTCCCATCCCTCTCCATTTTTGGCTCCTACAAAGTTAAACGAGACACAACAGACAGGGAGGAGGAGGCAGCAGCGCAGATACCTGACAAGCTTAGGTTTCGGGTGCACGTTTCGCATACGGTACTTTGCAAGCCTCTTGTTCAGACAGTTGAATGTGGCTCCGAGGAGGCCCCCAATGACCCCCATCACGATGAAGAAACCCAAATCCACAGCTGTCCAGAGGTGACATTTTTTATCAGAGTCAGAGCACTGAGAGAAGAAGAGAGAGAAAGAGAAAGGAGGGAGAGAAAACCAGCGTGCAGTGAGCACACAGAAGAGTAGAAGAGAGGAAGACGGCCAAGAGCAGATGCAAGCACACACCCTTCCTACAGAGCCACCAAGATGCGAGGAAGTGATGGCCAGGAGCAGCTGCCCAGCCTGCCCTCCGCACAGGAGGGGCTCAGCCTCCACCAGCTTGGGCCTGCCCCCAGGGCTTGTGCAGATGCTGCCGGCCAACAGGACCATGGCTCCTCCTCCTCCCCTGCCTGCCGGAGGCTCGTCTCCTGCCTCTCCCTCCCTGGGCCGCTCCATTTCTCTGCCACTGCTGCTACTCTGCCTGGCATGGCTTCTCAATGAAGCCCAATCCCGTCACTCTGCTCCTCACCCCCAAGGAGGTGCCCTTCCCTGCCCCCAAAGAAGTAGCCCTTCCAGTCAAGGCAAACTTGAGATGGATAAGGGGTCACCACCTCCTCCGGTGGACTGCCTCCTCTCCTCCCCACTCTGACTTCTCTTCACTCTCTCCCTGGCTTCGGGTGCATCCCTGCTGCCTACAAGCATCGCTATGCGTCCCCCATCCCTGAACATCCTGGCCAGATCCAACAGCCTCAGAGCTATCATTCTGTCCTTCTCCTCCCCATTGTTCTCTCTTTCTCCCCCACCATCATCCCATCCTTCTCCTCCCCTTGGTGTTCTACCTTTTCTCCTCCCCCCATCATTCCTCTTTCTCCTTCCCATCATCCTGTCATTTTCTTCCCCTATCATTCCCTTTCTTTCTCCTTCCTCATGTGGCTCTCCTCCTTAAGATGACTGTCTACAATAGGTGCCCCACTTCTCTCTTGATAACTCTCCAGTCTGGCTTCTGACCTCAGCATGCAACAGAAACCTCTCTCTCCAAAGTTAACAGAGATCTCTCTCCTCAGTCCCCCACCCCCGTGCCCTTTCTGCAGATAGTATCAGGGATCAAGCTTTCCTCCTTGATGTTCTTTCCTCTCTATCGTCTTAGACCGCTCCCCAGTCTCTGTGCTAGCTCTTCCTCGAGTCATGGGAGTCCCTCAGGGTTCCATCCTGGGCTGCCTTCCCTTCTCCTTCTATCCTATTTCACTTGGTCTTCTCATCAATTCCTGTGGATTTAATGATCATCTATCTTAATGTTGATGATTCTCCAATCTACTTATCTGGCCCCAACCTTTCTACTGACCTCCAGTCTCTCACCCTCCCATCTCCAACTGCCTACTACTAGCCATCTTGAAGTCGGTATTCCATACGATCAACATGTCCAAAACTGAACTCATGACCTTTCTCCTGTGACTAGAAGACCCCACTACCTTCCCGGTCACTTAGGCTCATAACCAGGGGTCATCCTTTAATTCCTCACTCTTTCTCATGCCCCACATTCAATCTGTTGTTCAGTGCTTTTAAAAAAACAACAACATATTTTTGTCATTTGTACAAGAAAAATCTGACCCAAGAGGAAAAAAATCACAAGAAAGAAAAACAAACCAAAAAAAGGTGAAAATACTATGCTTCAATCCACATTTGACCTCCATGAGTTCTCTCTCTGTGTGCGGATAGCACTTTCCTTCCCAAGTCTATTGGAATTGACCTGAATCATCTCATTGCTGGAGATGGCCACGTCCATCAGGAATGATCCTCATATAGTATTATTATTGAAGTATATAATGACCTCCTGGTCCTGCTCATTTCACTCAGCATCAGTTCATGTAAGTCTCTCCAGGCCTCTCTGAAATCATCCTGCTGATCGTTTCTTACAGAACAATAGTATTCCATAGTATTCATATACCATAATTTATTCAGCCATTCCCCACTGATGGACTTCTACTCAGTTTCCAGTTCCTTGCCACTTTGAAAAGGGCTGCCACAAACACTTTTGCACATGTGGGTCCCTTTCCCTCCTTTAAGATCTCTTTGGGATACAGTCCCAGTAGAAACACTTCTGGATCCAAGGGCATGCACAGTTTGATAGTTTGGGCATAGTTCCAGAGTGCTCTCCAGAATGGTTGGATCAGTTCACAACTTCACCAACAATGCATTAGTTCAATTTTCTTTGTAACATCTTTCCCCTATGGGCAAAACTCTGTTGTCACCATTTTGGCCAAGGCCTCATCATCTCACACTTGGACTCTTAGCAGTTTGCTGGCTGGTTTACCAAAAATCCCTCTCCATTCCAATCCATCCAAGTGCAGGACTGACCATGTCACCTGCCATCCCACCCCTGCCAATCCAATCTGCTGCAATGGCTCCCTGTCCTCCAGGATAAAATAGAAAATCCTATTTGGTGTCCAAAGCCCATTTCTAATCTGCTGCCTCTCTCCTTCCCCTTCCCTGATTCCTTACACCCCATCCTCTCACTCTGGGATCCAGGGCTATTGGTTTCCTTGCTATTCCTTGCTCAAGACTTTCCATCATTAGACTCAGGTCTCCCCTGTGCTTGGAAGACTCTCCTCAGATTCCCTTCTACAGGAAGTCTTTTCAGATCTTTCATCTTTTCTGTGTCTCCTGTTTTTATCTTGTATTTTTTTTTTTTTTTACAATTTATCTTGTATGCAGCTTGTTGTACACAGTTGTTTGCATGTTGAATCCCCCATAGGCTGTGAGCTCTCTAAGGGTAGGGACCATCTTTCTCCTTTCTCTGTATCCCCAGCACTTAGCACAGTTCCTAGTATATAGTAGGTGCCGAATAAATGTTTAATGACTGCCTGCCTGGGGAGATGGAAGGCTTCTTTTTCCCCTGATGCCACTTCTCTACCACTACCACGACCCTAACAAACACTTCTTATATCGAAGTTGGTACAATCAAGAATTATCACCCAAGCCAGATACTGGTCTGTTACCTCTGACATCAGAATAGTCGGGAGTTTTTAAAATTCCCAATGAATCTTGTGTATAACTTAATCTCTCATCTCCTGCCTTCATATCACAGGAATTCAACATATATGCTGATGTTCCCTCAAGGATCTAAGTCTCCCAGTTCCTCAGTCTCCTCCGTCCTCCACTCAACTTTAATTGAGTTACTTGATGTTACTATCATCCCCCAGCATCCTACATCCATGTTCTTAAACCGCCCCTTTTTTCCATCTGATCACAATCTTTTAGGAATCTACCTTTCCCACTGTCTTACAAGTCCTAACTCAGTTCTTACTATTCATGTGTGACCTCTAATCCCTCCAGCCCGCCATTCTTTCTCAGCTACCCTCTGCTCCTTCTTAGTCTCAATCCATTGATGAAACACTGTAGACTCTACTGTCCATTCTTGAATCTCTTACTGCTCTGTCTTACTGCTGATCGTGCCTTGCCAGTTCCCAAGCCTGGATTCTTCCTCATATCAGTTTTCTCTGTACCTAGTCAAAGATGCTGATGAACAGAGCCACGGAAGTCACAAACGCTGGGCTGATTAGTTCCACTATAAACTGCCACTGGTCTCAAATCAGTCCTTACTGTAGCAAGACAATCCATCTATTTCTCCCTAATCGATATCTAGCCCACTCTCTATTCTAAACTTTCTCTTCTTTGAGCCTTCTACAAGCTATTCCCTTCACAATCCTCTGGCTAAGGACTTGGAAGTTGTACCTCACCAAAGAACTAAGCCTTTTGCTAAGAGCTCTCCTTCCTGCCATTTCATATAATTCAGATATTTTCCTTCCTTCTAGTCCATGATGAAGACATGTCCTTACTTGCTACAGCCAACCTTTCTATGCCCACCCTCACTCCTTCCCATTCCCCGGCACCCAGACTAGGTGCCTCCACTTGCTTTTAAAGCCTCTGATACAACTTCTGATCTCACCATACAACTAAAATTGCCTCTCCCAACTGTGCAGGGATCTCAATTGCCAAATGTAAGGGCTTCCCAGTTCTCCTTGAATCTCTGCCTTTTTCACTTAGACACCCTTTCCCCTTTCTGCTTTCAGGACCCTGCACTCTCTGGTTCTCCTCCTCCCTGTGTGACCCCTTCTCTTCAGTTTCTTCTCCCAAGTCTTCATCAATGTCGCTCCCAATAACTGTGGGTGTTCCCAAAGGGCTCTCTCTTCACACTATCCCACTGGGTGATCTCACTAGCTCCCAAGAGTTCAATTATGATCTCTAGGGAGATGAATCCTAGAATTTTCTATCTGGCCCGAGTCTCTCCCCTAAGCTCCAAACTCACAAGATTAAGTGACAAGTAGATGTCCTGCATGCATCTCAAACTCAATTATTTCCAAAACAAAACTCGTTATCTTTTCCCCTAAACTCTGCTCCTCTGAATGCCCCCATTAAAGTCTCAGTCACCCAGGCTCACACTGTGTCATCCTTGACAACTCAGTCTCAATTACCCTACACTCCCATTTATTTGCTAAACCTTAGTTTTCTGCCCTCACAGAGCCTCCTTTCAGCTACCCCAGGCTCCCCTAACTCAGGCCCTCATCACCTCTCACCTGCACCTCTACTGCATCTGCTCATCTCCACTTTCTTTCCCCTCTAATCCATCTTCTATTCAGCTTACTTCCTGATTAATAAAGTCCTGTAGCTCCCAATTATCTTCAGTATCAACTACAAAGTCCTCTAGTCAGTATATAAAGCTCTTTATCAGTTGACTTCTTCCTACCATGCAGTCTTCTGACATTCACTCCCTTCCAAACTCTATGGCTCTAGTCACAGGGATCTACTTGTCACTCTTCACCATAACACCAGCCCCTCTCCTCTTGTTCCCCCCTCCTCCCTCCCCCCCCAGTCTGGACTGTCCACTTTCCTCACCTCCACGCCCAGAATCCCCACCTGTTTTTCAGACTCCGCTCAAATCCCAGCTTTCCTAGGTCTTTCCTGGTGGTAAAATTTTTTCCTTAAGTTCTTTACAAGTTGTCATCTCCATTAGAATAGAAACTCTCTGAGGGCAGGGCCCATGTCTGCTCTTCTTTGTACAACCCACATTTAGCATAGAGTAGATACTTAATAAATCATACTGAGTGGCTAGGAAGAAATGAAACTTGGATTCTTGGATCCAACGGGCAGTTTTTTTAATTGTCTTTCTTACTGCTGCGCTTTGGCACATTCATTAAAATTGATTTCAGGGAACAAGTATGATGTGCTGGTAGTTGGGATGATACTAACCTTAAACTCTCCAAAATTCAGCAACCCAGGGAGTTGGAAAGAACCCCAACTTCCAAATTGGATTCCAGAGCGAAAGAAGTTCAGAGTGAATGTGGCAGACATGGAACAAAAGAGCTAAAGAGGGGAGAAAGAAGAAACGAGAACTGAGAAGTGATGAGCTTGCCTTTCCGATTGACATTTTTCCCAGGAGTCAGGTGAGGAAAGAGAAAAGCAATCCATTCTACATACTAATATAGCACAGTCAGGTCACATCTGAGAACCCCCAAAATCAGGGGCTAGGAACAGGTGCATGCTAATGGAAAAAAGCCCCGAGTTCTAGCTGGGCAGAAATGAGGGCTCCCTGGGTACCCAGTAGAGAGAATTCTTCATCAGACTCAGGGAGTCCCTGACCCTTCCAGGCCTGAGTCTGTGGTCCTGGCCAGGAGACAAGCTTGACTGTGATGCAGTAACTGCGTTTATGAAAGTCTAGTTCCTTCCCAGCTCACAGGGTTGTTAGGAAGACATGAGAAGGGATTTTTGTAAAGGGCTTTGATTTTCCAAGTAGCATTTATTCCTTCCAGGACAATGCCTGAGGCTGGGTCCCCACGCCCAGGACAGAAGTTTGTCGCTGACCCCCTCTCATTCATCTCCTTTAATCTCCCTGGAGTTCAAGTGGTAAGTGAAGAACAAAAAGTGGTGAATTCAATTCTCAGTAACAACCATATTCCCTCCAGGAGGGGCTTTCTAGAAGTCAAAATCAAGAGCTTAAGTAAGCGCTCTCTTGGCTGGTGAGGCCTCCAGCCTCAAAGTCAGCTCACACACTATCCCACATTTCAAAGCCTCTTCTTACCACTTTCCAAGTGAGCCCCTGGTTCCAGAAGGACGAACCTTCTTCTAAGCTGAAGAGGGTGCCCCCGATGGGGGCCCCGAAAGCCGCAGCAACCCCTGCTGCTGCGCCTGCTGACACAAAATCTCGCTTGTCTCTAAGTTGGAGAGAAAAGGAAGAAACGTGAAGCCTTGAGATCATCGGAACACAAAAGCCAACATTACAATACATTTTCTTTTGCTAACATCTCACCCTTGAGTAGGCAGTTAGGGATTCTGAAATGGGGATTCCCTTGCATGAAATACTGCCTGAAGATAAGAAGGGCTCCTGGTGCACAGGGGACTTTTTACTCGTAAAGACGGGCTCTCTAGCACAGCAAAGTCATTCTACAAACTTACATGTTCAAATCATTTCTCATCAACTGACACCTCGAGAGACAGATTAAAGATGTTCTGTAATCAAAAACCCAACCACTTTCTCACCACATCTCCTTCCCCAAACCTCTGCATCAATCTTCACTAATGCAGATGTCAAAGCCCTGGCTATTTCCAGAGAAAGAGCTGAATGAAGGCTAAGGAGGCAGAGAACAAAGAACACATCTATGGATCATCATAAAGAGTGTGTGTGTGTGTATGTGTGTGTAAGAGAACAAGAAAGAGAGAGAGAATCATGAATAGCAGAGTTATCTATCAAATATGTTGAACCCGCAACAAAAATTCAATGAAAACATAATTTGGAAATATTTAACAAAATAAACATACAATAAAACATATCCAAAAAATTGAATAAAACAAAATAAACAGCTAATAAAGAATTTTTTACAACTCACTTATTGATGGTCTGCAAGCATTTTACTGTGCAATCTTGTAGCCCCTAGTCTCACCCCTTCCCCTGCATCTATAGCATAGCTTAAATTTTGAATCATTTCTGTCTCAACTGCCCTCCATGCTTTTCAGCTTGATATTTTGTCATTCACTTAAGCATTCTCTTCCTGCCTCCAGAGAGCTATTTAGAAGCTAATTTCCATTTTCTCCATACCTGTCACTTCGAAAATAGGGGAAGTTAAACTGGATTTTCCGCAGAGAGATGCTCTGAAACTGAAAACAGGAGAAAACAAATTAAGCATGGGGAATTTAAGGGCCTGAAAATACACACTGTAGCCAAGTGCCATAGGGATCACCCTCACACTCAATCTCTTTTCCTCTGTACAAGATGTAGTAAAAATAAATAGTGAGTAACCTCCTAAAGCATTTGTTTTAGGAGGCTCAAGAGGCAGCACCTTAACTTCTAGAGCCATCTACCCTGGCTGATCAGGGACCATTCTGCGTTCATTTTTGTATTTCTCTTTCTTAGTGGCTCAATTCATAGATTAATTAATGAACAGATTAATTTTCCTTGTAGCAGGGACATGGGAGATTTATAACTAGACCATCAAACAGTCAACTCCACTGTGCTGTGGGGAAGAGTTCAAAACAGCTGCCTTAAGATAGAAGCAGCTCCTCTTGGGGGATCTTGCTGGCAGAAGACCATATTTTTCATCGTTCATCAAACTGTGATGCTGTCTTCCGATCCCTTTTAGTTCACTAATAGGATGTTTCTGACTGGTGTTTGTTCTTTCCTGAGTAGCTGAGAGGGCAGTTTACTAAAGAATGAACTTTAAGAGAAGGAAATTCTTGACTCCCCACAGCTACTGAGGAGTCAATACTTAATGACTAGAAATTATGGCTCAAAAGAATTGGAAGTTTTTCAAAATGGCTAACTTCAAGAGAACCCTCACCTCCCAAGCTCCCTAATCAATAATTCCCATCGGCTATACAATCCTAGCTCCAGCATTGAGTTTTATTAGGACCCATGAAATGAAGTAAATCACATTTACTTCACAAACCCACAAGGTGCCTAGAGCCCTAATTCAAGGGAATGCTGAATTCACACCCATCTAAGGGACTCTGAAGGGAGCATCTAAGGGACATGCTCCACGTTCTCAGGTTTTGAAACGTATTAGCAAGAATTCTTAGTCCAAGTTCTGAGAGAGAAAGTAAAACTTGTGATTTTAGTATCTTTCAACCTCCTTTAATGTTTTGAAACAAGAAACCCATCTCACTCAGCCTAAACTGATGCCAGGAAATTCAAATTCTGTGGGAAAGTCTCCACACATTTTCCAAACCTATCAGAGATGATGAATTTCTCTTCCTTTTGTGAAGTACAAGGTCAATATACATATCTAAAGTCCTTGACGTCAGTCCCTCCATTCTCTCTTCTGTTCTGTCTCTCACAAACAGGGAGCCCTCATCACCGAGGACAACCCCTCTGTGTCCTCTTCTCGGGTCTTCTGGGACTTTGCCCCTTCTATCATCTCTGCTCCTAATTTTCAATCTCTTGCTCCCTTCTGGCTACCTTCCAAGACACCCACATTTACCACTTACAACCTTGTTGCTCCACAGATACCAATCTCTTCAATGTTACAAGGACCTTTATTAGTGCTGTATCTCAGCCCTCGTTCTGGCTGACTTCTCTGCAGCCGCTGACACTGCCCCTACCTCTTAGATACTCTTTCCCCATGAGCTTCTGAGACTTTCTCCTGAGTCTCCTCCCCATCTGGCCAATCTCCCTTGAAAGAACATCACTTACTCCCTGCCTACTGACCATGGGCACCCATCAATGATGCTCGCCATCTTTTCTCTCTACAATTTATGTCCAATAATGTCCTCAATTCCACCTATTGGCTTGTCCCTGTGGAGAGAGCTTTCCAATCTAAACATCCAGATCCATCCTACCCTCCACCCCAATGCCTCCTGGGCAGTGCCAGTGGCTGTCCCAAGGACAGCTTCCCTTCTGCAGCCACGACTCCTTCCCCAGGGAGGCCACTTGTAAGTTGTCTCTGACTCTCCCTCTCCCATGTCCAACCATGGTCCATGTCTGCTTGATTCTTCGCCCCCAACATCCATCAAATGCTCACTCAGTTAATTGTAGGATCCTGCCTCTCTCTCCTCTCTAATCCATTCTTCAAATGCTGCCTATAGAGCAAGGCTGTCCTGTCACTTCTTGTTCAGAACTTATCTCTACAATCAGAACCTGAAGCTGGCTCCAGGAGGCTTCAAGGTATTCCCCGTCACACAGAGGTGGAGAGGAGCCAGGCTCAGCCTTCCATTTCCCAACTCCCCACTCATACAACATTTTGCCTCTAGCCCCAAGCTTAGACTTCCTGCCTCCTTCCTGGATTAGTTCCTTTGCCACTTCCTTTCTTGATCCCCTGATTTTTACTGTTATCTCTCTGTCCTTCTCTTTCTCTCCTTCTCTTTCTCTCTTCCTCTTCCTTTCTCTCTTTTCTTCTCTCTCCTCTCCCTTCTCCCCCATTCCTCTTCTTCTCTTTTTTCTTTCTCTTTCCTCTCTCCCCACCAAGGGCCCCTAGATACTTTTCTCTTTACAAGCTGTATCTCCTTAAAAGAATGTAAACTCTTTCCCAGGGCTAGAGATTGTTTTTAGTTTTGCATCTGAACTTAATAATAATGATAATATTATATCCAAATATCCTTATATATAGTAGCCTTAATATCCTAATAAATTATTGTTCAAATGAATTAAGGCTTGATTGATTTCAAAAGACTCCCTCACAAATTATGATTAAAAAGAAATCTTGGGCAAGTCATTACTTACTTGAGGGAGTCCAGCACCTACAACTGCACCACTGTGGATCATGGGGCCCTCCTTCCCTACAAAGAGTCCTAAGAACAAGTTTAAAAAGGAAAATTAAGAATCTGAAGAAAATGGTAGAATAAGAAACAGTTAGCACTGACCATTCTAAAACTTTATAAAGGGAACGTGAAATGATTCACAAAAAGTGCTCCTTAAAGTCATGTTGTGAAGCTTTGGAGGAAATCTCCATTATGCCACAAATACCTGAAGCTGCCCTGAAAGTGAGCTCCACCAGAGGACAGTCAGCTACTTAAAATACTGATGGGACATTCAAGAATTTTTGAACACGGTTTATCTACAATAACATCATACCACCAGGATCAATCATACTGAAATGTGTGGATTTGCATCAGTCACACTGTCTTGCCCTAAGCCCAATACAACATACATGTTGAACATTGTTCTCTCTGACACCTCAAGGACAAAACGAAAACAATAAGACATTGCTCACCTCCGGCCACGCTGAAGAGCACTCCCAGAACCTTGCACGCCAGGGTCCGGAGGCGGACAATGCCTGGCACTTTCACACCATTCAAGTAGCATTTGATCTCTGGAATCCCAGAACCGGCTGCCACTGGCTGCCAAGACAATACGAGCAACCATTATGCACTTAAAATCTATTTTCCATTAAGCTGTGGGGTATGATGATGATATAGCAAAAGGAACAATCACAGCAGAGCATGTTCGTGCAGAAGCTTCAGGTTAGCAAAGCTATAGGATCCGGGAAGCTTGCAAAGGAGAAATGATTTCTAGGTCATTAGGCCACCCCTCCTCCCTCTGCAGGCTCCACTCCTGCCTTTCTGCCCTTCTTCTCCAGGGCCACAGATGCTTCTCATCCTCAAAGTTCATGCTAGCCCTGGATTTCTGAAAACGCCCTTGGCCCCTGCAGTCCCTTTCCCGATTGCTCTTGGATCTCCATTTTAGGGTTTAAAAAACCCAAATGTGCCCAGACGAGCCAAGTCTTCACTTTTCCTGGGATTCAATCTTGACTCCCCAGATTTCGATTTCCCCTGCTCCTCTCCTTCGTCCGCTCCCAGTCAGTCAGTTTCCTTCCATGTGCTGCCATTCCCCATCACAAACTAAGCTTCTGGACTTTCCTTCAGCTCGTCAGGGTGATGCTAGCACTTGGCCCAGCACCAGGCACACCGGAAGAACTAAATAAATGCTTTCAGGCTTTTAAACAAAGGCTCACTTGGTTACAAGTGAATTCATCATAACTGCTGGGGAAATGTAGAGGGTGGAACTCTGGAGAAGTATACTTGAAACAAGGTGTTAACTTAGTGGAATTGATGAGATGTTAGTTCTCTAGTTCACATATACTTAGCACTTAGCATGGTGATGTAATGATTCTCTAGTTCACACATAATCAGTATGCTGTAATGATGTAATTGTAGCAGGGCATAGAAGAACAGGGGACAGGCAATCAGATAGAAGGCAGACTGTCAGACTGCTGGAGGAGACTGGGCCAGACTATGACAGACACAGACTGTAAAGGAGACAATAATGACTCTGGACTCTATTCTTGTCCATTCTCGTGGTGTCTATCCTGCTGAGACCAAGGCCCTTCCGGAGGACCTCCAGAAAGCCAGCCCAGACATTACAGAGAAATGCCTTCCCCTTCCCACCCTGATGTCCTCTCGGGGGCCCCTCCCCAAGTTCCTCAGGTGTGCAGCCTTCTCCATTAGGTAATAAGCATCCAGAGGGCAGACACTGTCTTTTTTATCTGTAGCCCTCTTCTCTCAGGTGTTAAATAAATGTTCACTAAACTTAGATGAGAAATCCC
The DNA here is from genome assembly GCF_016432865.1 of Antechinus flavipes. Taxonomy (NCBI): domain Eukaryota; kingdom Metazoa; phylum Chordata; class Mammalia; order Dasyuromorphia; family Dasyuridae; genus Antechinus; species Antechinus flavipes. The sequence goes on from NC_067400.1 coordinate 593,954,687, forward strand.
CAATTTGAAAGCTTCCTTGAGCAAGAAGCCCTCTTACCTCAATCAGGACGAGCAGGCTGGCTAGGAAGACAAAAGTCAAGTTAAAGCCCAGGAGCTCCAGCAGGGAGAGGGCAAGGCATCCCTTCTCGCTACACTCCTCGACCGCTTTTGGTCTGTGTTAAGGAAGACACCACAGGCCTGCACCCTGTGCCTGGCGAGCTCCCCCTCAAGCCCCATCCTACCCAGAGGTAGCTCCTGAGCCTCAGTTGGTCTGCTGACCCAGGGGGTATTTCAGGGATGGATAAGAACACTAAGACTAAGCCAACACCAATCCACAATTTCCCAGGCCACTGCTCATTTACAAAGGTGACTCTGTAATCCAATTGCAACTGATAACAGACAAAGAGGTTTTATTTTTGAAAAGGGGCAGGGAAAGCCCTCTGAGGAGGTGAGAGCCCAACAAAGGAACAATTCAGAAAGGTCTCACAGCTACCTGATAGAGAGGTAAGGATTGAGGAGGGGAATCTCTTATCTGCACCAAGGCCCAAACATAGGTCTTTCAGCCTGAGGTGACAGACTTCCTTAGGAATAAAAGCTGATTAAATGCATTTCAGATCATCAATCACCACAAACTCTATTCTCCTGTGGCTACGTTACAGGACAGCTCAGTTATTCTTTAAGACACTCATTTTTCCAATTCCAAGATGAAAAATGCTCTTCCTCTCCAGAAAAAGTACTAATGAACTCAAAGTGTAGGTGGAAGCATCCTTATTTCAATTCTTTTATTTGTGTGTGTGTGTGTTGCAAAATGATTTCATATGTATAATTGATATCATACTGCTTGCCTTTCCAAGAGGAGGGACAGGAGGGAGAGAATTTGGAACTCAAAAATGTTGTTCTTCCTTTCAAAGCTTTAAATGCCCAGATAACCATCAAGCATCACTTTGCTCTTACTGATGTTCCCCTCATCCCAGGAAACTTGCTGAAAGATTAACCAAATGCTAATAAACAGCACCATGAAAGAAAAATCAATAAAATTAGAAATCATGGAAAGGATACAGGTCTGTACAACATGGAACTTGAGCTGGGTGAAAAGTCGTACAAAGAAGTCCACAAAGAGGCCCACCTGTGAATAACAAGGGAAGCATTCAATCATTTCCTTCCTCTCATGGTTGAGTGGGAAAAGTTCTAGATTTGGAGGGAGAGGACTTGAGTTCAAACTACCTGCTGTTTACTATCTGTGTGATTCTGGGTGAGTCAACTGGTGTCCCTAGGCCTAGGTTACCAAATTAGTACGTGAGACAACCCTCTTCAGAGTTAATGAAGATAAATCATCTGTTACAATGGCCAGTTATGCGTGATTCCAGTTTGGATGAGGTCTTAGATAAGTCCCAGCCTCAATAATCCAATCACTTTCTCCTTCCCTCAGGGAACTCAATAAAACAAGAGCCTGGGAGAGCAGGACAGATCTCTGAGTTATACAGCACTTCATGCACATAATTCCATCCATTTCATAAGCACGAGGACAACAAAAAACCCACAAGTGGGGACAGGACTCATTAGCTCACTGATTTGAGGCTGACTCCCCCATCTTAATCTTGGCTCCTGTGCCTAATTGTCTTACCAGGCCAGTGGAGACTCCGATAGCAAACACCATTATCCATTTTACCACCTCATACCTTCGACCTTTCTGTGTAGAGAAAAAAAGCGCCTCATTAAAAAAAAAACATAATTATATTGACAGAAAGGTGAGAGACACAAATATCCAAGTCCCAATGATTTTCAGACAAACTTCCAAGTATGGCAAGAAAAGATGTACTGCGGTTGCTTATTAAAAAGCTCAGAACCAGGTAGCTATGAATGTGAGGGGATTAGCAACATGAAGACAGGGTATAAGATCTGCAATACTTCAAGATGGGTTTGGGGGAAAACAGCAAAGCAAAGGAGAATACTTACAACAGGAAGAGGAAGTACCCAAAGATCTTTAAATCCCTGACAAATCAAGGAATCCCACCCTACCTTATTATCCATACTTTCCAGCACTTCCAGGTAGGGGTCATTGATACAACGATCATAGTCCAAACTCTAAAAGATGATACATGAGAAGAATATTACAATCAGGTCTAAACATGACAGGAAGAGGTCACAAAGCCCAAACAGGAACTTCTAGAGAATTTGGAGCTAGCATTACACAATTCAGAAGAAATTTTAACTGGCTTTTAAAAACTTTTGCAAAGTCTTGAAACTCTCCTCTTTTCTTTGTGGGGTTTGAGGAATGGAGACATTGAAAAGTACAAACAGTGTTTTCTTCAGTTAATGTTTTGGCTAGGCTTGCTGAATTCTTCTCTCCTTTCTTTTTTTGCTTTTATTACAAGAGATTACTCACTGGGTAAAAAAGGAGGATGAGATTTATTTGTAAATGAAGATAACTAAAATAAAAATGTCAATAACTTTTAAAAAAGAAATAATTTGTATCCTCATTTAACCAATTTTCTTCTGTAGTCAGATTTTAGGGGGAAAAGTAAATAGGAAGATGATAGGCCAGTCAGTCAACCAGCATTTAATAAGTGATTATATGTGTATGAGGCAGCGGAAGGGCTGGAGGCCCATCTGGCCTCAGACTCCTATTAGCTGGGCAGGTCATGGAACCTCTGTTCCTCTGTTTGCCTTAAACCACTAGAGAAGTAAATGGCAAACCACTCCAGCATCTTTGCCAAGAAAACTCCCTGGGCAGCACCGGAGCGCTTCCGTCTGTGGGGTCAGAAAGGGTCAGCCTTGACTGAAGAGGGAGTGACAACCACCATGTGCTAGCAAGTGTCGGGGAAACAGAGAAAAGGCAAATTCTGATCCCAGGTCACCTCCCACTTGGGGGAGAAAACACACAGGTTACTATACGCTAAGTACTAAATAGATACTTGGTAAATGCCCAGGGAAGGCACAATGGAGACTGGGAGGCTGGAAAGGCCTCAGGGCAAAGTGGCAAACTCAGCTAAAAATTTTGTTTTGTAAAATAAACAAAAATGAAACAAGGAGGGCACTTTCTCGAAGGAGGCCTGATCCAATCCAACCTCTAATACTCTCTATAGATGAGAAACAAGGCTGAGAATAGTAGTTCTGAGGCCCTAAGAGATCCTAAGCCAGAAAAAGGGCCCACACATTTTAAAAATGTTTTAGATAAAACAATAAAAAATTCTGCTTGATCCTTAACAGAATTAAAAAAAAAAAACTATCAATAAAAAGTTATTTAAAAAAATTTAAAAAACCCAAAAAACCTTCAGGTAACTGAATGAAACTAAAAGTGACAGAAAACAATGAAAGATACTAAAAATACACAAATGGACACATACAGCCCATATAAATTAAAGTTAAGGGCAATGTCCATGCTACGAGTGGGATGACGCACACTCCAGCATTCTGGCAAGAGGGAGGCCCAGGTGAGCCTTCATCTCCTGAGCTGAGCAAATCTGCTGCAGAGGATGATGGCAGGACCCAACAGGAGAGCTGTGTCCCTTTGGTGTGTCCCACTCAAGTTTTCCAACTTGAATGCAAACTTTAATAAATGAAAAAAAACCTAGGCAACACACTATTAAATCAAGAGATGGGCAAATGGGCCAGAGCGTAAAGGTGAAACCCTGACACTGTGAGGCAGAGAAGCAGAAGACAAAGGGGTATGGCAAAGAATCAAAGAAAAATCCTTTGGGATTTATTATTGCCTGTGTCTTTTTGCTTTCCATTTTTAATTTTCAAATACGTTCTGATATAATACGTGTTTCTGTAAGGATGGTTTATCTCAGCAGAACTTCCCCACCGACGAAAAGATTTCTGAGAAAGCAGGAAATGATTAGATTTTTCTAGGGCTGCAATGGTCTCTGGGGTTCTCCTTCTATTCCTTTTTAGTCAATGAAATTTCCTGCCTGTTAAATGGAACATATGAACAAGAGAGCCAGTGAGGTGAGCCTGAGGACCCCTCCTCCAACTACTTGGGGGCATAAGCAGGTGACGAGGAGCAGGGTCGGCCAGGATCAGGCTAAGCCTCTGGGGCCGGGACAACTCAACCTGTGCCGCTCTGTGGTCACTGGCACTGGGGGGAGAGGAGGTGAGGTTAGTGACAGAGGCAACCCAGCTCAGGAGGAGGGCCTGCCTCACAAGGAGATCCCAGGCCCAGGTGAGCCGGAGCTGGAGAGCTAGAGCCCCCTCCCCTTCCTGTCCTTGTGTGTATCCCATGGTGCAGCGTGGGGGTCCCCGCCAGCCCCACTCTTCTCCACACTCTGTGGGTCAGTGAAGTGTGGGACTCGCCTGGCTGCACTGCAGAAGTGGAGAGGACTCTCGGGAAGTTTGGGGAGAAGGCCGGGACAAAGAACTTTCATTTCTTGGTACCTAATAAGCCGTGGGGGCACGGGAGGGACACGGAACAGGAGGAAGAGCCCCAGCTCTGGGGTCAGAAGCAGTGAGTTCTACCCTGGCCTTGTCCTTCCCCAGGCCATCTTGGGCAAGTTACTTGCCCTGTGGGTGACCCAGGGTTTATAGATACACCTGTAAATGTTGGGGTCAGTGACTAAGAGAGGGGAGAGCCCGATGCAAGATCAGGGTGAAGCCACAGAAGCCCTTCTTTAAAAACCAGTTCTGAGAGCTATCACCTAGTAAAAATCAGCGTGACTGGAGTAGACTGTTGAAGTGATACAGGAAGTGCTGTAAGCGTGGGCCAGTCAGCCTCAGCTGTCCCTTCCCCATCCATTTCTAAGCCCAGTCAGAGCTGTCGTTTTAACTACCACCTCCATGCAGCCTCAGTCTCAAGCTCTATCCCATGTCAGCCCTATCTCAAACCGGATTCTGGTTGTTGCTTTTTTGTCGTTTTTCAGTCATGTCCAACTCATTGTGACCCTTTTTGGGGGGTTTTCTTGGCAGGGTGCGGCAGTGGCTGGCCGTTTCCCTCTCCAGCTCATTTTACAGATGGGGAAACTGAGGCAAACAAGTGAAGTGACTCGCTTAGGGCCACCCAGCCGGGAAGTCTCTGAGGCTGGATTTGAACTCAGGGCTGAGTTCAGGCCTGGCACTCTAACCACCAGGCTATTCCTGGATGTTTGGGGAGGCTGCGGGGAGCAGCACGTCCCAAACAAACCATTACCTTCCTCTGCTTCCCCCAAAGCGGCCCTATCTCTACTGAAGGCATCACTATCCGCTCAGCCAAGACCTCACTTTCAGCCTGCCAGTAAGCTGCCTGCCCAATCCTGCCATTTCTTTTCCAGATTTCCCCTCTGATGTCCCCTACACTCAACTCTCAGGCTCCATCACCTTGCAGACAATTATTACAATAGCTTCCTGCTTGGTCTCCCAGCCTCGTCTCTGCCCATTCCAATCGAGCTTCCACTGAGCTACCAAAGTGACTCCCCAAAGCATCACCAAGGGATTCCGCTAAGTCCAGTGACTTAAAGAACAAAAAGGCAAAAGGCAGTTCCTGTCCTCAAGGAGCTTACAATCTAATGGGGAGGACATGCATCTATAAAGCACTCTACATACAGGATGTACAGGCAATAATGAACACTAGAATTAAGAAGGGCCGGGGAGGCTTCCATAGGAGCATAAAGTCGACAAATCCCCCTTCCTACACCTCCCACCCCCAGCTCCCTAGGACCTTCTGCATCCAAGTCCTCTAGTACATTCACAACAAGCCCCTTCGAACCCCTCCCACCCAGTCACACTTTACTCTCCTGTGCCCTGCAGTCACCCGGGCCTGCTCCCTGTACACAAACACCTCCCATCTCTGGGCCTTCTCCCGCCCAACTCGGACTCTGGCTTCCTTTGATTTTCCACAAGTATTGCCTCCTCCAGGAGTTTTCTAGCATATCCTCCCAGGTGATTTCCCAGCTCCTTGGGACTTATATGTTCTGATAGACATATGCTGTCTCTGCCCTTAAAATGCAAGCTTCTGGGGAGAGCAGGCCCCTGGAGAAGTGCCTGACACATGGTAACTGCTTATACAATAGCTGGCTGAATGACTTTATAAATCAATATTTTGAGGCTCTGTTGTCTGGCTGACACTGTTACTCCCTTGACAGAAGCAAGTTAGAACTCGCCTACAATTCACAAAATTTCACAGTTGCTATGGTCAAAAAAGTAATCACCCTGAAGTTTCCCTGGCACAGAAACCCACATTTAGCTGGACAATCCTTGGTAACAGAAACAGTTCCTGGTCCTGCTTGAAGCTGTTTTACCTTAGCAGGACTTGGGAGAGCTTCTGGCCCCACTGGCACAGCCTTCATATTGACATAAAGCAAGCCATATTCAGGACATATAGGAAATAATGAACACAGGCCACCCAGAGTCCTCTCCACCCCCTGGCAATAACAATAACAGCACAACTCACAATGATACAGCACTTTAGCATCTACCAATTCTTTCCTTCACAGCAACCCCGGACAACAATTCCTATCAGAATCTATTTCCCAATTCCCAATTTAACAAATTAAAAGTAAGAGAAGTGATTTTTTCATCCTACAACTAGCGACAAGAGTCTGAATCCAAGTCTCACTGACTACAATATTTCTAGCACAATTTACTGGGTGTTTGTGGACACGAAGAGATCACACAGTGCTTTACTCACCGATGACCATTTTAGAGCCTCACCTCATAGTCCTTTCGGGGAAGGATCTCATCATCTTCCTCCTGTGTTTCTCCAAGGATAGTCTATAAAAGCAAACCCAGAAGAAGAAAGCTTTAAACAAAATGAAAGCGGAAACTGACACTTCTTTGGAGATGGCCTTATCTCTAAATCTAGGCCATTACCTGGTGAAATAACCTGTTCAAGGATGAAAACTGACAAAATGCCATTCATGAAAGATTAGGATCTGGCCAGGAGGAGGAGGACGCCATCCCCGACCCCCTCCTCATCAGATCCTTCACCCCAACCCCACTCAGTGTTTGCCCCTCCATGGTCCCCCCATGCCCAGTGCTTAAATACTGTCTTTGTTTCTAATTACTTTGTACTTAGACATTTGTGTGAGTGCTCTGTTTCCCCTGGCTCCAAGAACTTATACACTTTTTGTCCTTATTCCAATTAAAATGAATTATGAATGCAGAGACCCCAAATTCTCGGAAAGTCATGTTATGCCCAGAAAAGTGTCGCCCTATTCTGAGTAACAGATAAAAACCACCGCGGGTTCCTAGCTGGCAATGAGGCTTACGCTGACTCAACGGGGCGTGAGAAGGAACTCATGCTCCCATGAACAGAGGCCCCCTCTTCCCGGGGCAACGACAATAACCAGCACAACTGCGGTTATAACTCCAACACTCACCAATTCTTTCCCTCACAACAAGTGCAGGTAACGTTAATTCCAACCTCCCTTCCTTTGCTTGGCAATGTGATAAATTAGATATGTGTTGAGGGCAAAGCACTGGGTTTAACCCGGAAGGGAAACAAAGTGACAGGTTAATGACACCTGTGCCGTCCCACACAGGGCAGCTCACAGCCTCCCTTGGGCTCTGGGGCCTGAGCGAGGGCAGGGCCCGATTTAGAGGCAGGGAAGCCCGATTTTGGCCAAGTCACTGGAACCTCGCTTTGGGGAAGCCCCAAGCCCTTTCCAGAACTGAGTCCCGGGGTAGGAAGGTCAGGACAGATGGAAAAGGTAGTATTTGAGGTGAATTCAACAGGTGAAAAAGCAAAAAGGGATCCCAGAAGCCTGAGCAAAGGCAGAGGCACAAGAGTGGCTGTGACTGGGGAGAGGGAGGTTACACCCGGGAGTCGGGGACAAGCCCAAGAAGCACAAAAAGCCCTGGCGAGTATTGTTTCTACAGATGGGGAAACTGAGGCTCGGGAGGGCGGAGGACTCGTGTGCCAGGAGGCGGAGGGGAGTTCCCACGGCTCTAGACGGGCACGAGGGGCCCCCACCGGGGATCCATGCGGGCCAAGGGCAGCTGGGTCGGCAGAGGCCGCAGAGGGCCGCGGACAAAGGCTTCCCAGAGGCCGGGGGCGGGGGCCCGTGGGCTCCCTGGGGGCAGGGGCTGGACCATTCTCTCCCTCGGCGAGGTCCAGGCGTGACCCGCAGAACAGGGAAGGCCCGGGGAGGAACGATCACGAAGGCGGGGGAGACCGCGCTGGGAGGACCCTGAGAGACCGCCGGGCTCTACAGAGGGGAGACTGAGGCCCGGAGGGAGGCAGCAACTTGTCCAAGGTCAACCAGTCCGGCCGCTCACGGGCCTCGCTCTGTCTAGTTCCCAAGAGCTTGGGAGGGGAGGAGAAGGCGAGGAGGTGGGAGACGCCGGGCGCGGGGTACAGGCCGCGGGGGAAGAGGGAAAGGATGGGGAGGGGCTGCTCCGTCCTAGGCTACGCCCCCTCCCGCCGCCTCTCCTTAGCAACCGCCGGGCCCTTAGCAACGCCCCAGGCCCGGCCCCATCCCCTCCCCTCCCGAGCCCAGCCCGGCCCAGCCCGGCCCGGCTTCGCCGCCCGGCCCGTACCAGCTCTTCCGGGGTGCGGCTCTCGCGCTCTCCGCAGCAGCAGCACCAGCGGCAGCAGCAGCACAGGACACCCCTGCACCCCGCCATCTTCGGCCGCCGCCTCTGCTTCTGCCCCCTCCAGACACCCAGCGCCCCTTCCCCCAGCCCCGCCCGAGGAGCTCACGAGCGAGCGAGAACCTCACGTGACTGGACCGGCCTGCGTCACGTGGTCTCAGCCTGGAAGCGGGAGGGGGCCGTCGGCCTCCGGCCCGCGTCACGTGACGGAGGACCCACCACACTTACGGGCGCCGCCATATTAGTGGCGAAAGGGTGGGGCTTGAGCTGAAGTGGGAGGAGAAAGGGAAAACAGAGGGCGGTGCTCCTGGGGCGAGGGGACGGGCTCCTTCTTCCTCCCCGCCCCGGGACCTGCGGGCTCTTTAGCCTCCCGCCCACCTTCCCACGGTCATGGCTACGGTGGCGGTGCGAGACTGCAGGCTGCGGGAGAGGTGAGGCCCGTCGGGCAGGGAGGAGGGCGCAGGGAGGAGGGAGGAGGAAGGAGGGAGGATGCCTTGTCCCACGCTGTCCTCGCCGGATCCTTCACCCCACCCCCACTCGGTGCTCGTCTCCCCACGATCCCTAACCTCTCCCCTGTACTTTTCTCCTCACGATCCCCTCCAGCTGCTCCCTAGTGTTTGTCTTCCCACGATCCCCCCTCATCCCCATACTTTTCTCCCCACGATCCTCTCCAGCCTCTCGCTGCGCTCGTCTCCCCACGATCTCCCAGCCTCTTCCCCTCGCTCGTCTCCCCCCCATCCCCTAGTCTCTTCCCCAGCGCTTGTCTCCTCGTGATCCTCCCCCACCCGCCTTGTCTCCCCATGGTCCCCCAGCCTTGCCTCTGGTGCTTGGGCCCTTTACCGGGCACCCCACTCCTTCCTCCCCTTGCCTGTCCTCCCCCTTGGTGTCCCCTACGATCCCCCCACCTGTTATTTCCATTACACACACCCCTACCTCCCCCCCAGGCTGCTCCCCCACCCCCACCCCCAGTGCTTCCGGGGGCCATCTCTCTCCTTCCCCCCTCTCCCCCTTCCGTGCCCCTGCCCAGACCCGGACCCTTCCAGGGATCTGGGGCTTCTGACTGGCCCTCCTGGTCCCGCGCTCTTGGGCTCCCGGAGCGGCTCGTGGGGAGCACCCCTCCCAGCGCCGGGCTGCCCCTCCTTCCCAGCACCTTCTCCCGAGCTGGCGTTTCCTTCTGACTGCCTGATGGATTTCTCGGCCGACAAATGACCGTCTGTGTGCTTGGGCTGTGGGCTCCCGAGAACAGACTATTTGGGCCCTTTTTGTCCTCAGCACTCAGTGCTGTGTTAGGGCCTCGTGGGCTCCTAATAAATCCTCACTGACTGATTGGGAAAAGAATGAGCCTTGGGGTGGTACACACTAGGTGCCAAGCGCGGTGCTGAGTGTCCGGGAGCCTAATTTCATCTTCCTCCCCACAGCCTTGAGGGAGGGGCTGGTCTTCCTGAGGTAAGCACTCACGTGACTTGCCTAGGGTCGTGTAGCTGTCCGAGTGCTGAGGCTAGATCTGAATTCAGCGCTCTCCGCCCCCAGCGCAGTGGCTCTGCCTGAACCGTGCAGCTGTGCTTTCTGTTAGCTTCCACAGCTGTTATCAGCTGCCCTGAAAAGCCTGGAACGCGGCCCACTCCGCCCGCTCTGCCTTGTCCCCAAGGGTCCCCTAGTCCCCCATTCCCAAGCAAGGCAGCTGGCGTTGGCTTCTCACTGTTGTGGAGCCGGCCAGTGTGGGGATGTGTACATTTGCCCCCACGTGACCATGCTCTCACCCTTATCTTCGCATTGCTCTCGGCACCCAGAAGTTATTAAAACCTGCTGGGTTTGGGTCTCGTAAGCCAGGCTCCTCCCCTGGCACCTGGCAGCAGGCGTTAGCTCTCTGCTGTAAGTCCCCAGCAACCGGGAAGCTCATCCCCGCTGAGGAGAGGTGCCCATGAAAATTCCAATTACACACGTGGGGTGCGTGCTAGAGCCAGCTCATCACCTCAGAAAGGGAAATGCTACCAATCAGGGCTTGAATTACTGCTGTATGGACTTCCAGACTCCAGAAAGTGCTGGAGAAAATGCTCCCGATGCAGCTGAAACCCGAGGATGTTGTGGATGCATTTTTTAAAAGAACTGGTTGTTAAACATTTACCAGCACACGCCTGCATATAGCGCTATGTTGGGACGTGGCTTTATTTTAAATAGACAGGAAACAGAGAGAATCGGTACCATTCATGATGCAACTTTGCGCATTTCCCGAGTGAATAATAATTGCACATGAGACTTCATGCAAAGCTGGGTGAGCCGAGGTAACTAGGAAAGTGCAGTTGGGAGGGAGGGAAGCTACAGTTCCACAAACTTTTTCTACTTTGTATCATAGTTCATTGAGAGGTACCAAATATGGGAGTTAAGTCAACAGGCATTTATTTATTAAGTACCTACTATGTATGTGCCAAGTGTTAGACTTATAAGGAGAGGCAAATATGATTCCAAAGAAGTTGTTGTTGTTGTTGTTGTTTTCCCTATTTGGAAAAGCTGATTGTGAGTCTGTGGGGAGATAATTCAAAGGGTTCAGTCTGTGTCAGATGAAAGCTGACTCCTGGGAAGCCCTGTTTGCAATAGTGCACATTTGTAGAAGGCGATAAGGGCTGGTGCTTTCCTAACAACAGTCTGGTAAGGTTGGATTAAAGGATGGGAGCAGAGGCAGGGGCTAAACTCAGCACTTCCCTAAGCACTCCCTGAGACTCTTTCCCACTGTGAAAACAGGAACTAGTTAGGTGATCCCCTCCCAGGATGATCCCCTCCATCTCTGCTTCGAATTTTTCCTTCAGCACTCAGTCAGCTTTTACTGAGAGACTTAGCTTTCCACACCCATCTTCAGCTAGGAGTTCTTAGGGCCTGCACCCTGTCCATGTTGCCTTTTTCAGGTGTATAGGTCTCGTATCTCCAATTAAATTGACCACAGGGATCTTATTTGTGGTTCCGTGATCCTTCAGGAGGGCTTTATACATAGTTGATATTCAACCACTGTAAATAAGTCACAGATTCCTGAGTCTGGAAAGTTTTCTGGTTATCTATTCTCAATGCCCTTCCCATTATTCCTAGCAAATTCTGGCTTAGGCTTCTCCTGAGAAACTCACTCCGTGTTCTACTTCTACTGCTCGAATTAGGAAGGGTTTCCTCGGGGTCGGGCTGAAATCTGTCGGTTGTCCCTGACTTGTGGCCACGTTTAGGCAAAAATCCTGGATCTCAGGCGCAGTGTGCCAACATTTACTGGGCACTGGTTAAATCAACAAATCAGCAGGCGGGTATTAGTCCGTTACTATGGGCCAGGTACTGTGCCTTGCGCTCGGGTACCAGGACAATCCCAAAGTGCCCTAAACAAACAGACTCTGGTGGCTCCACGAGGCCTGTGGCTGGGCGCCTCGTCTCCGATTCTTTCCTCCTCCCCACCCCCCATCATTCCAAGAAATAGCAAATGTTTCTTGGAAACGACAAGGGCCAATCCGGCCGCTTCCTCCTTGGAGCGGCTGCCCCCAGCCTTAAGGAGCCTTCTCCAGGGTCGGCAGCTCGCGGGGCCCCACCACATGCTTTTCCCCCGGAGGTTTCTCCTCTTCCTCGCCCCTCCCCCTCCTCTCCTGGCTTCAGCCCCGCCCCTCCTCCCCTGCCCCCTCCCCCTCGGGCCTGGCTCTTGCTGGGAGCTCTTCCTTTGTCACTGCTCCGCCCCGGCCGGCCCAGCCCAGCTGGAAGGACTGTCTCCCCGCTCCTTGCCCATCGCTGTCGCGGCTGAGCTGCCATACATGTTACATCCCAGAGCCAGGGTCCCGCCGCACGGGCACGGCTGTTGGTCTCCGGGAAGGGGGTCCCGGCGGACCGGCAGCGTGTGCTTCTCCGTTCCCCCTTCTATCAGGTAGCTGGACTGCGCAGCCTGAGCTCGGTCCCCCGGCTTTCGCGGACTGCGGAGTAATGGTCTGGGGGGTGGTTTTTCCGGGGGGTGTCTGAGGGGAAGAAAGGAAAGGGCCAGCGGGTGATGGAGCCGGGGGAGCAGGGGGGCACGGAGACGGGGTCGGAGACGGCTCCAGCTCCGGAGGGCAGTGTCAGCGCCTCTCTCTCATCTCCTTTCTCCTGAAGGGAAAATTCAGTGCCCCTCTTGGCTGACCTCGCTTCCCCTCGGGTGCCAGGGGAGCTGCCTGGGTCCTTCCCGGCCCTTGGTGACTTCCACGTGCTCCGTCCCCTTCCTGTCCCCAGCTGCAGGACTCCGGCCATGGTGAGCGAAGGCAGGACGAGCGGCTCCTCGGAGGGCAGCAGTAGCGGCAGCGAAGGCTCCCAAGACGGCTCCCGCTGTCCCACTCCCGTGCTGGACGCCGAGCGACACGAGCGCCTGCGGGAGAAGATGCACCGGAGGATAGAATCGGGGGACAAGTGGTTCTCCCTGGAGTTCTTCCCTCCGCGGACTGCGCAGGGAGCAGTCAACCTCATCTCTAGGTGAGTTGAGACCTTGGGGGCTGCACTGGCTTGACCTCTATTAGTCTGTCCCGGCATCCTCTAGTTTGCCCCTCCAGCCACGAGGGAGGCCGGCAGGTGAGTTGAGGCCTTGGGGGCTGCATTGGCCCAGCCTCCTCTAGTCTGCCCCCCAGCCATGAGGGAGGTGGGCAGGTGAGCTGAGGCTCAAACTCCCTGTTCACAAGCTCAGAGCTTTCTTTGACTTGCTCCGGCCACATTCTCAGGAGGAACTTGGAGTTTTCATTTAGCTAATTAGTGGCTTAGAAGATGTTTTCAATGAGCTAGAAAATCAGATTGACCTCTGTATCATAAATGATGTCTGTCAGTTTTGAAATTTATACTCTTTAAAAAAACCTTAGGGGCAGCTAGGGGGCACAGTGGATAGAGCACCAGCCTTGACTAGGATCTGAGTTCAAATTTAACCTCAGACACTTAACACTTCCTAGCTGTGTGACCCTGGGCAAATCACTTAACCCCAATTGCCTCAGCAAAAACAAAAACAAAATTTTAATTGTACTTTCGTGTACCACATACATTTTGCCTTTCTAACAGATAATATTCCAAGTTATTAAAGTTTAAAGGCACAAAGAATTCATTAAGACTTATAAAAAGTTTTCCCTGTTATTTAGCTACAAGCTCAGGAACTTTTGGATGCCAGTGCAGTGGTATCTTTAGATCTAGGCAATCCAGGCTTGGGAGAGGCAATGGATTGGGTAAGAGGAGTAACATACTATGATTGTAGCACTGCTTCTGTTCACAAGGGGACTTCTAATTCATTCTGGCTGAGCTGGACTGAATTCTCTTTTCCCCTCCCTGGGAGAATCTCTAGGATCTCATTCCTGCTCTAGGGAGTCCCCTCCCCTTGCCCTAAGCTAGTATGGAAGCTATGTGAGAACTCAAAAGGTCTGTGCAAATGCAAGGTGACAGCGGTATCTTCGTCCTTGCTGTTACCATCCCAAATCACGTGCAGACAGCCTGTGGGAAAATGATGGGTCGATGCATGAAGGGCTACTTCCAGGGACCTTCTCCCCCAAAAAATACCCCCACAGGTTTGACCGCATGGGGGCAGGTGGCCCCCTCTTTGTGGACGTAACCTGGCACCCGGCAGGGGATCCTGGCTCAGACAAGGAGACCTCATCCATGATTATCGCCAACACAGCTGTAGACTACTGTGGCCTGGAGACGGTCCTGCACATGACTTGCTGTCACCAGACCCAGGAAGAGATTACCGGCCACCTGCACAAGGCCAAGAGGCTGGGCCTAAAGAATATCTTGGCATTGCGAGGAGGTAGGAAGCCGGCTCCGTCCGCCCTGGCTCTCTGGGACACTTGCGTTCTCAGCCCACATCTTCCTCTTCTCCCAGTCAGGGTTATTTATCATTCCCTGAAAGTCCAGAGCATTCTGAGGCCCGAACAGAGCATGCTCAGGTGCCGTTGCTGCTAGTAGCATTGCCAGGGCAGTACTGAGCTATACAAGGCATGTACAGACACAGAGCAGGGGTCATCGTTCAGAGCATTGGGACAGACCAGGATGTACCCGATATTCCCTTGTCCTAGCAGCTACCCACCTCAATGCCCAGTTCCCCACCGGCCCCGATTCTTCACCATCAGGAGATGAATTCTTGGACTTTGACCCAGATGAGAGAATAGCAAGTATGCCCCCGGTGCTTGTGATGGGGAGCTGCCTTTTTTGGGTCCATCAGGACTTTTTCTTTGAGAAAGAACTCAAGTCTTTATGCTTTCTCTGCAACCCTGTAGTGGAAGGTCCTGTTCCAAATTTGTTAGAGTATGAGAACTTGTTGGGTTGCACATCAGGGAAAGAATTTATTTTTCAAAGACAGCTTATAGTAAAAAAAAAATAATAATAATGAGCAAAAAAGCATAGGATTTGGGGCAAGCTTGAGTCTTGGCTGTCTTCCTACTGGCTGGGTGACTGTGCCCAAGAACTTTATAAACAAGAGATTTGGGGCTGATGACAGGTGGAAGGTCAGGGGAGGGTGGGTTAGGAAGAAAAGGCCCAGGTTCTTTAGAACTAGATCAGTGCTGGGGGCATGGGGTTCTGGTCACCTAAGGAGGCAGAAGGCCTGCTAGAACAGAATGCCTTTAGCTGAAGCTCAGTGGTAACAGCTTCTCTACCAACCTTGCAGATCCCATTGGGGATGAGTGGGAGGAAGAAGAAAATGGCTTCAGCCATGCCGTGGACCTGGTGAAACACATCCGCAGTGAGTTTGGTGACTACTTTGACATCTGTGTAGCAGGTGAGTCCATGGCCCCTAAGACAAATGGGGGAGATAGGGGGAACTTACTGAGCAGAGCCCTGACCTGGCTCTGGAGGGTCTGGGAACGGGCATGGGGGCAAGTTCTGCTGCTGCTATCACTTCTTCCCCAGGGGTGTTTTTATTTCCTCCTCATTCACACTCACTGTCCCTGGAACTTCCTGGTCCATCCTCTGAGGCCATGAGCTCCCGGAAGCTTTTGGCTTTCAGTCAAACCTCCTGCTATTTCCAGACCCTTCCCACTCGAAGGGCCCATCTCTGAACCACACGCAGCCTGAGGGGCACAGCTTATAATGTCAGTCTTTTCCCATCATTGTTATCCTGCCTCGGTAGCACTGAGGCTCCTCAGGTGATCAGAAAGCTGTCCATGTAAGGTTCTGCCTCCTGATGGGCCAGGCTTGCTAGCATCTTGGATGAGTAAGGAAGCTTAGAGGCCATTCAGTCCAGCCTGCTGTGGTATCTCCTCTCTCCATCCTTGCCAGTCAGACCATCCGGTCTGCACTGGAACATTGCCAGCCTGATGAGCTGCCGGCTTTGGAGGCAGCCCACTCCATTTTTGGGCAGCTCCAGTTGTCGCCGAGTTCTTGTGTTGACTTGAAATAGAAAGAAAGGGATGGATGGGAGAAAGTAGAATGGATAGAATTCTTGGACTGGAGATGGAAGGAATCCCCAAAGCACTGAGTCTAATCCCTCCTTTATAGTTGAGGAAGCTCAAGGTCAGAGGGGCTAAGGGACTTGTCCAAGTTTAGTATCTGCACGAGGCAGGATTGTATTCTCCGGCTCTATATCCCATCGCCTCTCTGAAGTTAGGGAGGAAACATCAAGGATGGGAGCCTCAGCGACCTAGAAGGGGGGTAGTGAGGTCTGGAGAAAAGCTGGTTTTAGGGGGGGACCAAATCCCTTGGTCTCACCTCCACAGAGCTTTTCAGATACAGGCTGAGAGGTCGTAGCTGAGACTGCTGCCAGACAAGGTGAGAGCAGGAGGCTCAGAGCTCCCCGCTCAAGCTGGGATGCTAGATTCTAGGGCAGGAGGCTAAAATCTGCCTTTTGGAAAAAACAAAGTAAGTCCAGCATCTAGCACTGCCCCGGTACGTAGAACATATCCAGTAAAAGCATATCGCGTTGCACGCCTAATGAGGCATCAGGAAGATGGCAAAATGACAAACCTTTAAAACACTAGAAAAAGCTAGCTTGTTCCTTCTAAATAGTTTTTCTCTGGAATAAATCTTCCCTTCTCTTGACGCTATTTCTTGATCTCCTCATGGTGATCTGGAGATAATCCTGTGTGGGAAACTCTAGCCTGGATTCCAGGTTGGATTAAGTGATTTCTGAGGACTGATGATGCTGTGGCTCCCCAGATTGGGGGCGAGCACCTCCTCATTGGCTTCCCCATCGGTAGGTTACCCCAAGGGCCACCCAGAAGCGGCAAGCTTCGAGGAGGACCTTCAGCACCTGAAGGAGAAGGTGTCTGCGGGGGCCGACTTCATCATCACGCAGCTCTTCTTCCAGGCGGACACCTTTTTAAATTTCACCAAAGCCTGTGCAGCCATAGGCATCACGTGCCCCATCCTCCCAGGAATCTTCCCCATCCAGGTGAGTACCCACAGGGCTGTCGGTGCCAGCCGGGCACACAGGGCTGGGGGGCTTTGTTCCTTTGTTGCTGTTGTGAGAGGCAGTCGGGGTTAGGATGACATGCCCAGGGTCACACAGCTAGTGAGTATTAGTGTCTGAAGCTGGATTTGAACTCAGGTCCTTCTGTCTCCAGGGCTCCTCCTGGCTGCTCAAGACAAGGACTTTTTGATGGCCAAAACATTGCCTTGTCCCGTACCTTGGCCCCTTCATCTAGAGGTGGGGGGATGGCTCAGCGGGGAGAGTGCCCGGCCTGGCAAAGGAAGCCAGCCTCTGACACCGACTAGCTGTGGGATCCCGGCCATGTGCCTCTGCTTCCTCAGGGGTATAATGGGGACAATGGCAGGACCCGCTTCCCAGGACTTGTCATGAGAATCAGATGAATCATGTTTAGGTAAAAACAGCAGCAGCAACAAATAAATACCTCGACACAAGTGCCTGGCACACAGAAGGTGCTTAATAAATGTTCATTTCCTTCCTTCCTTCCTTCCTTCCTTCCTTCTTTCCTTCTTTCTTTCCTTCCTTCTTTCCTTCCTTCCTTCCTTCCTTCTTTCTTTCCTTCCTTCCTTCCTTCCTTCCTTCTTTCCTTCTTTCCTTCCTTCCTTCCTTCCCTCTCTTCTTCCTTCCTTCCTTCCTTCCTTCTTTCCTTCCTTCCTTCCTTCCCTTTCTCCTTTCTTCCTTCCCTCTCTCCTTCTTTCCTTCCCTCTCTCCTTCATTCGTTCCCTTTCTCCTTCCTTCCCTCTCTCTTTCCTTCCTTCCCTTTCTCTTTCCTTCCTTCCTTCCCTCTCTCTTTCCTTCCTTCCCTCTCTCTTTCCTTCCTTCCCTTTCTCTTTCCTTCCTTCCTTCTTTGCTCCTTCCCATCTATCATATGAGACAAGAAAGGCCATCCTCTTTAGGAGGCAGAAAAGGCCATAAAACCAATAAAGTTGCCCCTGTGACTTTTTGGCCACAAGAGGATTGTTGCCTCTGTTTCCTAAGGCAGCAGCTGAGAGGGACGGTGGCTCTGGGTGAGAACAGAGGGGCCTCCACAGGTCGATTGTAGAGTGCGGTTGGATCATTATCGGCCATGCTGTGATAACCGGGGTAAATGAACTGAGTAATCACAGCTCGATCTCGTGAGCGCTGGGGAAACGCTGCAGGGCAGGGCACTGGCCGGCCCGGCCAACAGTAAAGAACGAGATGGGGAGAAAGGGATTCCCGGGTTGTGGCCGCTTTCTGGGGCTTCTCCCACTCCTCGGGAGGCCGAGATATTGGGGGCATGTGGGAGGCTGCTGGAGGCGTTCACGGCCCCTCTGTCCTGGGCAGGGCTACCACTCCCTGCGGCAGCTGGTGAAGCTCTCCAAGCTGGAGGTGCCGCAGGAGATCAAAGACGTGATCGAGCCCATCAAGGACAACGATGCTGCCATCCGCAACTACGGCATCGATCTGGCCGTGGCCATGTGCCAGGAGCTGCTGGCCAGCGGCTCGGTCCCCGGCCTCCACTTCTACACCCTCAACCGGGAGGTGGCCACCGTGGAGGTGCTGAAGAGGCTGGGCATGTGGAACGAAGATCCCAGGTGGGGCCCGGGCCCAGGGGAGGGGACGGGGGGGCGGGGGGGACAGGGGGACGGGGGAATGGGGGGACGGGGGATGGGGCACTCCTCGGCACTCGTGCTGCTCTCCTGGGCGGGTGACAAGGATGGGCCACAGGGGCCAGCCCCGGTGTGTGTGTGGGGGGGAAGGACGGGGGCGGGGAGGACAGGGGGACAGGAGGGGCGGGGGGACGGGGGGAGGAGGGGAGATGGGGGGGACAGGGCACTCCTCGGCACTCGTGCTGCTCTCCTGGGCGGGTGACAAGGCTCTCCTGGGCCATGGGGGCCAGCCTGGGGCGCCTGCCTGAGCGGTTAGAACTGGGTCTTGCGCCTTCTGCCATGGAGCAGGCAGGGGCGGCTTTCCGACGGCCGGCCCCTCAGTGATCTCCTCATCCCTTCCAGGCGTCCTCTGCCATGGGCCGTCAGCGCCCACCCCAAACGCCGGGTCGAGGATGTCCGACCCATCTTCTGGGCCTCCAGACCCAGGAGCTACATCTACCGCACGCAGGCCTGGGATGAATTTCCCAATGGCCGCTGGTGAGCGCTTGGGGGGAGTCGGAGGAAGGGGGAGGGGGAGGAGGGGAGCCTTTGCAGTCCATTGCTGCTCAGTCCCATTTTCCAGGGGATTCAGAGGGAAAAGGAACTTGAATGTTTATCGCCGAGTTCCTGGGAACCAAAGATGGGTTGGGGGGGCAGCCTCCGGGGCAACTGGGTGCCCCAGACTGGCGCTTCTTGGCTCCGGATTGTTCCAAGATGTTGCTCCGTCCTCCAGGGGAAACTCCTCGTCCCCGGCCTTTGGGGAGCTGAAGGACTACTACCTCTTCTGCCTGAAGAGCAAGTCCCCCAAGGAATTGCTGCTGAAGATGTGGGGGGAGGAGCTGACGAGCGAAGAAAGCGTCTTCCAGGTGTTCACCCACTACCTGTCTGGAGAAGCCAATGGGAGCGGCCACAAAGTGAGTGGGGGGGGAGCCCTCGCCGCACCCCCACCCTGCCCCCTGCTTGCCACCAGGCTCGGGCGTCAGAGCTCCTTTTCTGGCCTTTCTCTCTGGGCATCAGAGGGGGCACACTCTCCTTGCTGCAGGAGGTCAGGGGGCACCCATGGAAGAGGGGCTGCCAAGGGGCTTCCCTGCTGGTGCTCCTTGGGAAGAGATGCCTGGGGGGGGAGCAGACATGCCATCACTAAGCATTTATTAGGCCCCTGCTGTGTGCCAGACACTGTGCTAAGTGCAGGGGGGAGGGATACCAAGAAAGACAGAAGGCAATCTCTGCTCTCCAGGAGCTCCCAGTCTGCAAACAGCTCGGTACAGACACGAATCATAGGAAAGCGGCACCTGGGGGAAGGCCTCCTGTGGCAGGGGGGAGTGTAGCTGGGACCTGAAGGAAGCTGGGGATGAGGAGGAGGGGGAAGGGTCTAGGGATAGGGAGGGCACAGCGGGGAAGTGCCTGAAGTCCAGGGGTGCTTGTGCTGGGCCAGGAGGCTCAGGTCACCCGATGGCAGAGTGGGGGGAGGGACAGGAAGGAGTAAGGAGCCTGGAAAGGTCGGGGCAGGGCGGTTCTGGAGGTTAGGAAAGATTTTGCCTTTGGTTCTGGAGGAGCTCGGGAGCCCCTGGAGCTTGGTCTGATCTGTGTTGTAAGAGCATCACCTTGGAGTGAAGCTAGCTGGAGGGAAGTTGCTTGTCCTTCATTCTCAAAGAGAACCCTGACATCAGGGGGGTGATCCATGACATGTGAGTGAATCAGATTTCAAGGAGGGCAAGGTCACCTGCCTCACTTTCCCTCCAGAGCCATCAGGGTCCAGTGGCCAGATAAGGCTCAGGATTCCCTGAGAGGGCCCTGGATGCAGGGGGAGACCTGGGCCTTTGAAGCTCAGCTCCTCGGTGGGGCTCAGTGTGATCTAGGCTGCACTCATTAAGGTCAGGTAGCAATGGAGCAAACAATCTCTCTCACCTAGTTCAAAAAATCTAAATAAATGAATGAGTGAATGTGGGAGGCTAAGCCCCTCAGGGTTTCTGGCCAGAGCAGAGAGGACTGCTGCTTATCGTCTGTCTGAGCCACTCAGAACCCACACCATGACCAAATGCGCTTGGCCTGGGGTCTGTATTGGTGGTGGTTTTGGTTTAAGGCCTGATCCTTAAGAAAGAAATCTGGAGTTAACCCCAAGACACCTTGGGAGGGTTCTGAGGTGTAAAAGAGAAAAAAAAGTGCTTTGGTAGGAAGGAAGAAGGGAGACGGAAGAGAGGGAGGGAGGGAAGGAGGGAGTGTTCCAAATGAAGAGGAGAGACTGAAGCAGGCAGACGCACTAACAGCTATAGCGACAATCCAGGCCTGAGGTAAGGAGGACCTGCCCTAAGGAGGGGGCTGTGCCATAGGAGAAAAGGGGCCGAATCTGAGATGAAATCACGGGCCTTGGCGATGGATTGTACACGGGAACTGCTGAAGCTGCCCCCCGGTTGTGAGCCTGCGTGAAGGGGAGCACTGAGAGCATGGGGGGGCCCTCGACAGCATTAGGGAAGCTGGGAGTGGGGCAGGCTTTTGGAGAAAAGACAAGTCCGGTTCTGGACAGAGTTTAAGATGTCTGAGACATCTGGTTTGGGAGGCTGGAGTCAGGAGAAAGGCTACGTTAAGGAGAGCTCAGAGTCTTCAGCAGAGGGATGAGAATTGAGTCCATGGAAGAGGGCCCTGGGGAGGATGGGTGGGTCCTGGGCTGCAAGGGAGCCTGAGACGGGATGGTCAGACAGGCAGACCGAGAACCAGGGCGGGGGGGAGGAGGGAGGAGGGGGAGCAGTCCAAGCTCAGAGAAGAGGTTCAGTGTCCGCGGCCGCGGCGAGGGCCCAGTGATGGAGCCTTGAGAAAAGGCCACTGGATCTGGCAATGAAGAGGTCACTGAGCCTGGGAGGGAGGGTTCAGGTGAGGGTGAAGAAACCGGGCCGGAAGATGAAGTGAGGCTTCCTGGAGGATGGGACTGGGAAGCACCAGGGAGGCGGAGAAGTGGGTGCCGGGGCAGTGAGCGGAGAAGAGGTCGGGGGGGATCCTTTGGGTGCCGAGGGCGGGGTTGAGGATCCCAGGGGATCGGGGAGCTTGGGTGCCAAGCCCGTCCCTGCCCTGGGCGCCCACCATCTTACTGCCCGATTGCCAGGTGACCTGTTTACCTTGGAACGACGAGCCTCTGGCCGCCGAGACCAGCCTGATGAAGGAGGAGCTGCAGAAGGTGAATCGCAGAGGCATCCTCACCATCAACTCCCAGCCCAACATCAACGGGAAGCCGTCCACCGACCCCGTCGTGGGCTGGGGCCCCAGCGGCGGCTACGTCTTCCAGAAGGTAGGGCCCTGGTGGCTCAGGCCCCGAGTGCTGGACACTCGGGAGGAAGCAGCGGCTGTTTCCCCCGGGCCTTCTTCCCTCACACCGTTCCTTTTTTGTCAGGAATAAAGACTGGTGTAGCTTGGGAAAGAAGTACCCGAGATAGAGCCTGGATATGAATCCAGATTCCTTGACTTCAGTATTTACTCCCCCACATGACCACTTGGTCCTACTGAGTCTCAGTTTCCTCCTCTGTATAGTGGGGGCAATATCTATATCAGCTAGCTCACAGGGTTATTGTGAGGAACAGATTTACTCACAGTATTGAGATTGCAGTTAGGGATTCTGCTTCTACCTCCCAGACATGTTGAGGATAAAAAGAAACCAGAGACTTCAAAGTAAATAGAAATCCAAGGTATCATAAAATATCCGCAGGAGATGTCCTTCTGTCCCTACCGCAGGGAGTCATTTTCTTCCTTTATTCCCCAGACTCTTCAAGTCCCATTTCTTCCCTAAAGTTGTCCCCAGTTAGGAGGAAGGGGCAAGTCCCACCCGCTCTGACCCTCCAGTCCCCCCTTCAGCACCTTCTCCTGCGGGTGTGTTCGTGTGAGTCGTGCCTCGGAGCTGGTTTCTGGGTGTTTGGGGACCTCCTTGGTGCTTTCTTTGGGGGCCCCCAGGCCCTTGCCTGGGGGGTTCCGGGGAGCCGTGTGTGACCCCATCCATCCTCCCGCAGGCCTATCTGGAGTTCTTCACCTCCGGTGAAACGGTGGCGGCTCTTCTCCAGGTGCTGAAGAAGTACGAGCTCCGAGTCAATTACCACATTGTCAACGTCAAGGTGAGGGGTGCCGGCGGTGGCCCAGTGTCCGCGGGCAGAG
The DNA here is from genome assembly GCF_016432865.1 of Antechinus flavipes. NCBI lineage: Eukaryota > Metazoa > Chordata > Mammalia > Dasyuromorphia > Dasyuridae > Antechinus > Antechinus flavipes. Next base: position 593,977,295 of record NC_067400.1, read on the forward strand.
GGTCCCCGCTCGCATTCTCCCCCCAGTCCTGCCACGTCCCTTTTCTCCCTCAACAGGGTGAAAACGTCACCAACGCCCCCGACCTCCAGCCCAACGCCGTGACCTGGGGCATCTTCCCTGGGCGGGAGATCATCCAGCCCACCGTGGTGGATCCCGTCAGCTTCATGTTTTGGAAGGTAAAGACCCTCGGTGGTCCCCGCTCCCCACGCCCCAAATCTTTGGGTTTATCTCTTTTGCTCGCTCTGCTCATTGATGGCTGATGACCGGACGTCCCAGGTGAGGAGCTCTGACATTCCGTGATTTCTCTGACTCCGCTTGGGGAGAGCGTGACCTGACAAGCTGGGAAAACTTGTCTGCAGTCGCTTTAAACTGACCTACCTTCCTCGCCAGTCCCATCCCTGTTTTCTTTTTTTTTTTTTTTTTTTTTTTTTTACAAAAAGTAGCTTTTTATTTTCCCAAGTACATGCAAAGGCAAAGATAGTTTTCAACACCCATCCACCCTTGCAAACGCTCATGTTCCAAATGTGTCTCCCTCCCTCCCCGGCTCCCCCCACCCTAGACAGCAAGTAATCCAATCTAGGCTAAACGTGCAATTCTTCTAGCCATATTTCCACATGTATCACGTCAGCCGCGTTCCTTGGGCTGCCAGGGCCTCCCTTTCCTGCTCAAGGGGCAGTTTGAGAAGGGGAGTTCACTCCTTAGCTGAGGCTCTCTGGGCTCTCAGCCATCTCGCCAAGTGGGGGGATGGGAGGGAAGGGGCAACGAAGAAGAGGAGGGATGTGGGGCTCCGAGCCCTGCCCCTTGTCCAGCCCCGGCCCGGCTCCCACTGACCTTGCCTCTGTGTGTCTAGGATGAGGCCTTTGCCCTATGGATTGAGCAATGGGGGAAACTGTATGAAGAGGAATCCCCCTCTCGGATGATCATCCAGTATATCCACGACAACTATCACCTGGTCAACCTAGTGGATAACGAGTTCCCCTTGGACAACTGTTTGTGGCAGGTCCTAGAAGACACCTTTGAGCTCCTCAGCCGGCCTGACCCTCAGTGAGAGACGGGGAAGCTCAGGGGCCTGGAACCGTCCCCATTGCCCTCCTCAGCCTGACCCCTGAGCTCCCCAGGCGTCCTCTCCCCTGTCCCCCCGCCTCCTCCGAGGATTCTCCAGTGTTCTCTTCTCCATCCCATCCCGTCCCCCTCGCCCTGGCTCCCATCGCCTCCTCAGGGTGGCAGTGACTGGTTACCCCTCCGTGCTTGGATTCGCCCCGAGTCCGCACTCGAGGCCTGTGGGATTTCCCCCACACCCTATGCTATTTCCCCCTTTTGTTGGGGAGTAACTCCGTCCTGCAACATACCGGCTCCAGGCCGTGGAGAACCAATGGCTCAGTTCTCCTGGTGAGGGGAAGTGAGCCTGAACACTGGGCCGGAGTGAGCCAGCCGGCCTGCCAAAGAACTGGCCACGGGCAGGTTCAGTCCCAGACGTACCCGGGAATGCCCCGCCGCCTCCCAGGGAGGCTGGGCTTTGCCTCAGTTTCCCCCTCTGTGAAAGCAGAGTGAGCGCTAACTCTTCTGCCTCTCTAGGCTGTCAGGGCAGCCATGGAGCAATCCTTCCCTTCCCCTGGAGCCTTGCTCGAGGCTGCCATATTTACTGGCATTTTTACTTTCTGGACTGGCTGGAAACTCTCAAGGTGGATTCTCCCTCTCACCTTCCGGATTCCAGGACTGGCTCTCTCTGCACTACACTAGCCTCATAAGCTGCTTTGTTTCCAGACTCCCCGTTTGAAACAAAATGCCTTATGGGGTTTCAAGCTACTCCAAAGCATTTATAGGGGCCCTTTTTTTTCCTCTTCAGGGGTCATAGGAGGTAGAGGAGGAGAAGAGCTATGACCCTTAAGGGCAAAGGGGTCAATCTAGACCAAAAGGAACCAGTCACGTGGCTGGGCAGCTTTGGGGCCCCTCGTTTCCTTCCCTGCTGGGCCCGCCAGCATTCTCTCAGGGGGCCTTTTGACTGACCCTGGCTGATATCTGCTGCTTTTTTATACCTCTTTATCTACTATGCTCAGGTCTGACCCACTCCATCTTTTTCCTTCCTCTCCTCAAGTTTGTCTTGTGTGTGAATGAGTATCAGCAACTAGCACTTTCCATGCCGCGAGGGTCAATCGTGCAATCTGGCAGCTACAGGGTTAAGGGAAGGGCCTCTCTCTGCCCTCCCCACCCCCACTCCACCCCACCCCCTCCCCTTCTAGAACTGAGACCAGCTGTCTTAGAGCCAGTGCTAGGTCAGCAGAAAGAAACCCTGGCTAGGGAGGAAAGCGGGGTGGACAGAAGGAAACTTGCAGCAAAGCAGAACCTGGGAAGGGTGACCCCCAACTCCAGCCAGCACCGACCCTAGAGGTGGGGGCTCCCCAGATCACAGTGGGGGGATTTTGGTGGCCATTTTAGACCAGCAGCCTACACAGGATCCCCTTAGACTCGCAGGGGTCCTCAAACTTTTTAAATAAGGGGCCAGTTCCCTGTCCCTCAGACTGTTGGAGGGCCAGACTATAGTAAAAACAAAAACTTTGTTTTGTGGGCCTTTAAATAAACTTCTTAGCCCTGGGTGAGGGGGATAAACGTCCTCAGCTACAGCATCTGGCCCGTGGGCCGAAGTTTGAGGACCCCTGCGAGAGCATCCCAAGTTCTGCTTACAAGCCCAGACCATTTGGAAGTCTGTCTGGGCTGCAGTCGCCTAGCCTTTGGGGCGAGTTTAAATCCCCCTGGAGCCAGGGCAGCCAGCTCTTCTCTCCCCTCCCCCTCTCTGAGGCTCATTCCTTCTCTACATAAAAGCATTTGAAGGTAGTTATGTTCTGGATCCCCAAGTTTTCGGTTTTTTCTATCACATGGCAAGTTTCTGGTCCCCTCCGGTTAAAGGTCACACCTATAAACTGAAATACATTGCTCCAAATCTGGCCCAGAGTAGGCTGGGCTCTCCAATGCAGGGCACAGACTCGACCTAGAAGAAGGCTGGGAAAGGAATAGTCCTTTATTGTCTGTCAAAGGCAGGGTTTCTGCCCTGAGGCTGTTTTTCATTAAAACTTTATCAGATAAATTTGCTGGACTTTCTTTGCCGGGCCCTGGTGGGTAGAATGGGATGGGGGCAGGGCTGGACTAATTCCCCTGACGCAGACAGGTCCTGCCCCCTACTCCTACAGGCTGTGACTAATGGGATACCACGCTGACCCCTGGCCCTTGCTTCCTTTCACCCGGGCTGCCCAGCGCTGGTACCATCTTCCAAAGGCCTGAAACCAAGGGCAGAAGGGTATGGGGAATGAAATCCTATCTTTGGATAGTCCTGTCCCTGGCTCCCTGCCCAGCCTCAGGGTCAGCCTGTCCATGCTAAGAGGAGGCAACAGCTGTCCTTGAGTTCTAGCCCTTCCCCCTTAGGAAAGCTAAATAAAATGCCCCTCCACCCTTGAGAGGGCAGCCGGCCAGGGCAGAATGCATTAGCCCAGAATATCTGGGAAAGTATGGAGGAAAACTGCTCAGAATGGTGTGAACCTGGGAAGGGGGACGCCGGCTCCCACTAGCCAGACCTCTGGGATGGGGGTGGGGAGAAGGACTGGGAGGGCCTGCAGAGCTTTTCTGGACAAGGGCAATCTTGGGTGATGTCTGAGGAGAGAAGTTGGGGCTTGAAATTCAAAAGTTTCTTCTTTACTCCTTTAACAAACTCGACAGAAGCGAATGATCCTCTCTGGGACACGTTGGGATGGGGCAAGAGGCAGTAGGTCTGCAGGGGAACAGTCCTGGGGGAGGAAGAAGCTAGGGTCCCACCGCAGGCCTAGAAGCACCTGCATCCTTGGTCCGAGGGCCAGCAGCTGGTTGTCATGGGTACCTGAGAGAGGACGCTGTGGTCTTCTCGCAAACGCAGAGCCACCTGGAGCTGCAGCCACCGCCTGCGCCACGTCCTCCAGCCCCATTCCAGCCACCGCTGCCTAACCTGTTCGAGGGCAGCATGAGGTCAGGAGGGAAGCTCACCTGGGGGAATCACCTGGGCGAATCCTGATCCAGCAGTTCTAGGGAGCACAGGCAGGGATGAGAGGAGCCTCAGCAGGTGCAAAAGGCCTGTGGCATCCCAACAGAACCTATTGGATACCTTTAAAGACTAGAAGTAGAAAGGGAAATAAGTTTTTGCACGGCTGCACGTGCATTACCCATTTCAAATCGGGGAGGGAAGAGGGAAAGAATTTGGCACTCAATTCTTAAATGAATATGAAAATTATTTTTACATGCAACTGGGGAAAAAATATTAAAAACACACAAAAAACTGGAATTGGAGCTGGTCGACCTAAAATAAATGATGCTGGGTCCCTTCTGACCTATGATACTATAATTCAATGATCCTTTCCACCAAGGCTCACCAATGTCCGACCCAGCTGCTCTGATTCCTGGGCTCCTACCCAGCATTGCCAGACTTCCGCCAGCCTCCTTCTCCTCCGCTGGCCGTGAAACCTTCGAAGCAATACCTTGTGTCTCCACCTCTGGAGGTACTTTCTCCTGGCAAGAAAGTCTCTTGTCAAGGCCCCATGCCTATGTCCAAACGTTGGCTTCCATGAATTGTTTTTTATTTTGAAGGAAGGCCCCCTGGAGAGGAGTATCTCCAGTAAGGAAATTCAAAATAAAAACAAAAGGCAGCAAGAAACCTTTCCAAAATTAAAAAACAAACTTAAAACAAGGGGTTGACTTCTAAGATTCCCTTTAGTTTTAAATTGATCAGTTTGTGAACAGGGTTCTACTCTTGGTCTTGCCACATCCTCCATTTTAATAAGCAAGTTGCTTTGTTGAAGTTGCGCTAATTTTCCCCAGGATAGTGAAGGGCCCTGAGTTTATGCCATGGGAAGAAGTGTTGGAAGATTTGAGGATGTTTAGCATTGAGAGGAATGGGAAAAAGCTATTTCTCGGCTGTTTCAGGGAACAGAGATTAGACATGTCTTGTGCCCCAATGGGCAAAAATTACAAAGAGGCTTTCATAAGGAACACACACTTTCCTGACAATCAGATCTATCCAAAAAGGAAAGTTAACTCTAGAGCCAGTAGAGGCCATCCAGTCCAGCTTCCTCATGCTACAGATGGAAAAAAATTGATCCTAGTCCAGAGTCTCACAGGTTAAGAACCAAAGGTAGAATTTGAATCCAGCTTCTCGGAGCCCAGAACCAGTCTGCTTTCCACTGTATCATAAGGAGTGAGCTCTCTGTCACTCTTTGGCCTTTGAATCAAGACTTAGATGATGACTTTGTTGTAAAGAGGATCCTTCCTTAGTCACAGACTGAGCTAGATGGTTTCCGAGTAAAATTCTGGGGTTCTAGGGGACATGCTCTTACTCTAGCCATGTTTCCTCTGCTGCTCTTGGGTGTCCTCTGCTCCTGGGGATCCTGGGGGTCCGGGCACTGCCTTCTGGCTCTCTAGGAGCCTTCCCCGGCTTCTCCTGGCTGTTCCGTCTACAGTGGAGAGGCAAACACGGGAAAGAAGGCAGCAGAAAGCTCTGCTTTGGGCCACCTGGGAAGAGAAGGTAAGCACGGGAAGGAATCAGGGGCAGAGTGCCACTGACCAACTCCTGTTTTGGCTCCAACTACAGAACGAAGATTGCCACCGACTTTCAGCAAATAGGGTTTATTTAATTGAACAACAACAGAGATAACAGAAATCATGGCAAGACTGGATGAAGAAACTGAGGGATGTTTTGCCTAGTGAGGAGCAGACTCGGGGTGCTCGGTAATTTCCTCAATTATTTGAATTATCCCTTTTCTGCTGGTCCCCAAAGGATGGGACTATGAACTATGGTTGAAGTTTGCAAAAAAAAAAAAAAAAAAAAAAAAAAGGCAACCAAAGCAATTAAAACTTGAAATATTCTGGGATAGAACCAAGACCTTTGGGATTGGAGAGAATGTGGGTTCAAATCCTGGATCTTTCATTTTGAGCAAACTACTTCCCTGCCTTGGGTCTCAGTTTCCCCGTCTGTAACATGAGGGAGCTGGGCCAGCTGACCTCCAAGGACCCTGTCGGCTCTAAATCTATGAACCTGGGGAGATAGCTTGGCTACTGCGGGGTTTCCTCCCCAGGGCTGTGGCCCTTGTCCAGTAGTTGCTGGCCTGAGAGAAATCAGAAAGGGAAGGGGAAACCTTACCTGAGGGGACCTTGAGCACAGGCCAGGGAGCAGATCACTGGACATAGCTGGGCAGGGATATCACAGAGAAGGCCTCTGAGGTCCTGTCCCACTCTGGGAGGTCTACACAAACCTCTCTGCATAATTCATAAAGTGGGGAAGGTCTTCCTGAATGTTTAGAGGCAGCTGGTACAGTGAAGAGTGCTGGGTCTGGAGTCAGAAGAACCTGAGTTCAAATCCAGTTTTAGCTGCTAGTTGTGTGACCATGGAAATGACACTTAACCACTGCTTGCCTCAGTTTCCCTACCTGTAAAATGGGATAATAGCTCCTTTTCCAATACTCCTCATTGTAATAAGGATCATATGAGATGATAATTGAAATGTGTTCAGCACAGTGCCTGGTATGTTACCAAAAAGACATCACCATGTTAGAATTGAGTTCCAGTGTGTCCAATTGTGGCTGATGAGCTCGGAATGCTCTGCCACAGGTTGGACACAAATAGTCCCTATGAAGATTTGGGGAGCTTCTCTAACTTTGCACATCTCTCATTTCTTCTAAACTAACTCCATTCTGTTTTATACACACAGCCCCTTCTCTGCTGAGGGCACGCCATGCTGGGCAGTCCTGTGCCAGTGTCTCCCATGACATGTAATCAATTTTTTTTTTTTTTTTTGCTGAGGCAATTGGGGTTAAGTGACTTGCCAGTGTCACATGGCGAGGAAGAGTTAAGTCTCATATCAGATTTAAACTCAGGTTCTCCTGACTTTGGGGCTGGTGCTTTATTCACTGCACCACCCAGCTGCCCCCAATTAATTCTAAAGTTCTTAAGTGAGACCATGAGGGAATCCTCGTATACTTTTGCTGACCGCCTCGTTGTGCTTGCTGTCCATAGAATAATCTTTTTGGCAAACGTACATTTGGCATTCGAACAATAGGACCAGCCCAGCGGAGTTGTGGGCTGTGCAGAGTTGGAGTGCTTGGCCGTTTAATTTGAGAAAGGGTCTCCATGTCTGATACCTTCTCCTGTCAGGGTTCAAGTTATGTCAGAATTGGGTTGCCCACAAGTTAATCAGTGAAGTCCATCAGTTTCACACTGGCCAGCTTGCCCCGAGTCTGGATGATGGACCACGCTCCTGAGCTTTCCCAGTCAGTCACAGTGCAGGGAAACAAGGCTCCCGTGCTTTTTAAAAAACCACATCGTCAAATGCTTTTAATGAAGAGAAACATGGGCTCAAAGTCAGCTACCGTGCTGAAGGGGAATTCTTCGACTAGAAAAGGCCACAAGCCCAAGCTAAAGTGCAGGGAGAGTTGGAGCATGATTTTTTGTTTGCAGATGATTGTCACTCAGTGCAGCCTCTGAAGCTGAGACACAGTGAGTTGGGATCAATTTTTCCTGTCTATGCTCATTTTGGCCTAATAATACTAAGAAAGCACAGGCCCTCCGTCAGCCAGAACCACACCATCCACAGGTAGAACCATCAGTCCCAGCAAATGACAGAGTTCTGGATGCTGTGGAGAAGTTCTCTTACCTTGGCAGGATTCTTTCCAGGGATGTCCTCATTGGTAATGAGATGGACACACACATTGCCGGCTAGATCAGGGTTTAGGAAGCTCCGAGGGAGTGTGGGAGAGGAGAGGGATCAGACTGACCTCCCCAATCGAGGGGCTGTGGAGCCATTGTGCTGATCTCATTGTTGTATGCCTGGGAAACCTGGGCAGTGTTCTAGCGCCGTGCCAGGAAACTGAACCACTTTCTGGTCTGTAGTAAATGCTACATAAACTTTAGCTCTTATTATTCTGTGTCATTTGTCCAGTGTCTGACTCCATTTCCATAACTTTAAGAAAACTATTATTATTCTGTATCATTTGTCTGCTGTCTGCCTCCGTTTCCATAATTGTAAGAAAACTATTATTGATTCTGTGTCATTTGTCCACTGTCTGCCTCTGTTTCTATAACTTTAAGATAGCTATTATTATTGATTCTGTATCATTTGTCCACTGTCTGCCTCGGTTTCCATAACTGTAAGATAACTATTATTATTCTGTATCATTTGTCTGCTGTCTGCCTCCGTTTCCATAATTGTAAGAAAACTATTATTATTGATTCTGTGTCATTTGTCCACTGTCTGCCTTCATTTCCATAACTGTAAGAAAACTATTATTATTGATTCTGTGTCATTTATCTGCTGTCTGCCTCAGTTTCCACAACTGTAAGATAAAGATAACTGCCCATCTTCCAGAGCTGTTGTGAAGATCACACTTAGCACAGTGCCTGGTATATAACAGGTGCTTAATAAATGCTTCTTCCCTTCCTCTTCCAGAGAGAATCAAAAACTAAGCCAGAGCAGCCCTCCTTACCCAGAATCGCTGACATCTTCCTCCGTCCGATGCGGCTGTGGGATTTCCTCTTGTCCAGAGCCAAGGTTGTGGCCCTCCTCCAGTAGTTGCCGGCCTGACAGAAAGCAGAGAGGGAGGGGAAACCTTAACTGAGGGAACCTCTGAACCCAGGCCAGGGAGCAGCATCAACTGGGCTTAGGCCAGCCTGGCAGACTGAACTCACCGGGGATTAAGGGAGTGACAGAGTCAAGTGTGGGACCTCAGACATTTACTGAATGTCTGCTCTGGGACTCAGTTTTCCCATCTGTTAAATGAGGGAATTCCTTGCTCTCGGGGTCAGAGCAAACCAGTTCGAGTGCTCCCCTCTTGCTCCCAATAGCAGGGCCCCAGAATTTACACAGTGGGGATGGTTCAAGTTCCATAATCCACACCTGTGTTTCTCTGGGACACTAAGGGAAGCCTGGCAGGGAGCCAGCGGATGATCTGAGGCAATCTCCTTTCATCTCCTCTCTAGCCAGAGTGTGAGGTTTCTAAATCCCAGGGGCTTCCATTTTTTCTGTCTGGGGGATAGGGTGGAACCTGCTAGTGTGCTTTGCTAGTGTCAGGGTATAAGAGGAAATGGCCTGGAGCTAGGAAGGAGAAACTCTGATTCTAGACCTTAATTCTAACTGAAATAATGTTTAAATATTTTAATTTTTAAAACTGAATAATAAAGTGCTTAGCATAGTGCCTGGCACATAGTAGGTGCTATATAAATATTGGCTAACCATGTGACTTCAAGTCACTTGATAGGGTTCAATATGGTGGTGCAGTAGAAAGAGATCTAAATTTGGAGTTAAGACCACCCAGATTCAAATCCCTGCCTCTGCCATTTCCTACCTGTGTGACCTTCCATCTCAAAATCTAGGATCCCATGAGCCCCTGGAGCCTCAATTTCCCTACCTGTAAAATGAACACAGTGAAACCTACAAACTCATTTGTAGAGAAGGGAAACTATGGGTATGGAACACTGACTATACCTATGTGACTCTGTCAATGTGTTGCTTAGTTTGGCGGAGTTATTATTCCTCATTTTTATTTAAAAGGAGAGTTCTCTGGTTTGAAGGTGGGGGAGAGTCAGAAATTAAGGTGATGTAAAGACAAGCTATTTTAATAAAAACAAAAAAATGTAACAAAAAAGGTTGTTTTGTAAACAGAATACAGATGAAATGGAGCAAAACCCACCGGTGATATCCAATTTTTCCAGCCATTCATGTGTGAATTTTCCAAATTAATCGAGTCACTTTTTCAAATGTCTAGCTTTCTTTTAACCCTTTTGAACGGAAACCTTTCTAAAGACATTTCACGTTACTAAATCTTCCACACATTTCAGAGTTGGGGAGGAACTCGGGTATGATCTAGTCTTTTCATTTGACAGATGAGGAAACTGAGTCCCAAGGAGGGTTATGTGTGTATCTAAGATTATGTAAAAAGTGGCCAAGGTGGGATTAAAACTCAGATCTTTTGCTTCCCAATCTAGCACCTTTCCCACTTTGTCAATCTCTTGTGATGTCAAAGGTTAAAGCATACAGGTCAATGGAACTATAACTCAGCTGGCCATACCCCTACAATCGGATGCTTCCTTCCCAGCCTCACCTGCTGGTGGAGAGTGTTGGGATCTGCACCCAGAATGTGGTCTCCTCTGAGGGCCAGTCTCCGGGGGTACTCCAGGGCACTGGGTCCGGGGCCCACAGAGGTGCCCTCCTTGTCCTTGGTCAGCTGATCCCCTGGCATCCCTGTGGGCAGCGCTGCTTCCTGGTGGGCCCAGGGAGAGCTCAGAAGACCCTGCTGCCTGGCATGGGGGATCTGATTCCCAGCTGTCTTCCAGTCTTGTCCCTGAGGGTCGGTCAACTCAGCTGGATCAGTGAAGATCCTGGGAAAGAGGGTACCCCTGAGAAGGACTCATTCCCCTTTCTGCTTGTATCCCCTCCAAAGCAGGACCTAAGATGGTAGTGGAAGGCTGTCTACCAGTCCTTGAGGGACCACTGGCAGCCCTTCCCCGTCCCTGGGTGGAAGTGAGGAACAAAGGCTGCCCTCAGTTCCTACCTCATCTGGATGGCTCAAAGGGTCCATAACCTGACCCAGAGGTTTAGAATGGTCAATACTAAATGACGCCAGGCTTGGAAATAGCTGGAAAACAAGGGCAAGAGTTTGTCTGATAAAGAGCTGGAGTTTTCAGTGAACTACAAGCTCAGGACAACTCAATAGTCAGTCTAACATGGCTGCCCATAGACAATAAGCACAAGCCACAGGGCTTGATGGCCAGGGAGGGGAGTAAAGGGAGTAGACCAGTGGGCATGAGGTCACAGCCAATACATGGAAGGTCCAGAGTAAGTCCTTGTGCCACTGTGGGGCCTAATGATGATAAATCCTGTTTTCCAGGTAGAGGAAACTGAGGCATCTTGATCATATTCCCTCTTCTCTTTTACCTTCACAACTCTCCGGGGGGCTCCCACCCCAGGCTTCTTTAAGCTCCCTCACCCACCTCCCAGGGCCTGGTTTCCAGCACAAGTTAGAAAGGTGTGTGTTCTGCCCTGTCAAAACCATGGGAGAAGCGCTTCAGACACCAAATGGCAGAATGTCAGAGCTGGAAGAAGCCTGGGAGCCCAGCTGGAGTCATCCAACCCCAAAGCTTGACGACCTCTTGAGAAGAACTCCCAGCCTTCCCATTTTGTCCCATTTGGGACAAATTAGACAATTAGAAAACTCCTTGTATTGAGCTAAAACCTTAGCAACTTCCACCAAACTTTTAAAAAATTAATGTCAAAATAAAGAAAATATGATTATTAAAAAAATTACAAATAACACAGTAAAATACTCATTCTACAACTGACTCCAGTTCTGCAGATGTGGGCTGGGTACCAATATCTCCCTGGAGCTTCATTCCCACAGCACTAACCTAGAGGACCTATGGGACATTTCCAGCTGAGTTTCCCACTGGCACCTCAAACTCAAGTACAAAACAGAATCGTTATTTTTCCGTCAAAGCCAGCAAATATTTGTTAAGCACCTCCCTACTGTGTGTCTTTGCTTAATATGTCTACTTCTGTTCAGGGTCCCACCATCTTCCTAGTGACTCCAGATCTCAGCCTTGGAGTAACTCCCCCTACCTACTCAGACCATATCCAATCAGTTGCCAAGTCAGGTCAGTTCCCATCTCACATCTATCGCTTTCTATTCACTCAACTACAACCACCAGGAACCTCCAGGGTCTAGTAGCTTCAAGGACCTCTAAGATTAAATTCAAAGCCTTCAGTCAATTAAAGTCCCTCATGATCGGGCTCTAGCTTATCTTTCCTGCTTTATTCCCAAATATCTTCCCTTCAGGATAGTAAGATGGTGCAGCAGATAGAGCAGGAAGTAGTTCAAATTCCATTGGTGATCCTGGGCAGATGATTTCATCTCTTGGAATGCCTCAGTTTCCTCAACTGTAAAAAGGATACTAATAGCATGTACATCACAAGGACTAAGTGAGATAATTGTAAAGCACTTGGCACAGACCTGGCACATGGTAGGCACTTATTAAATGCTTGTTTCCTTCTTTTCCTTAGCCCATTTTATGATGCACTACTTACTTCCCTCTTGTCTCCCTTAAAGCTCGCTCAAGGTTTGCTTTTCACAGGATATCTTTCCTGATCCACCCAGTGGCTGGTAAACCCCCAATTTCCTCATTTTTTCTTATCTTTTAATTACAGTTTCAACTGCATTTAGGATCTTTGTTCTAATTTCTATCTTTCTATCCCCAATGCTTAGAAAATTAAAAAAAAAAAACCTAGACCTGTGATCTTTGACCCAGACACTGGCCTTCTGGCCGATCCCCACACAAGACACTCCATCTCCAGATTCCAGACATTTTCCTCCCTTGACCCCCCCATGCCTGGAAGGCTCTCTCTTTATCCCCACCTTCGGATTCCCAGGCTTCCCTCAGGTCCCAGGCCCTTTAACTCTAGTGCCTTCCCTCTGATTTAGTTCCATCCAGTGAATCCTGACTATAGATTGTACAGAGCTGTTTGCAGGGGACTTCCTCCATTAGACTGGAATCTCTTTGAGGGCAAGAAATATCTTTTGTCTTTCTATCCCCAGAATTTAGGGTAGTATCTGACATAAAACTGGTGCTTAATAAATGCTGACTGATTATAGGGAGCTCCCAGGGAGGCAGATCCTCACCTGCTGTGGTCATTGGTCCCACAGTTGGTGATCGCTGTATCGGCAAAAAAACAACGGACTTACCCAGGATCTCACTGCCAGGAGTTGTCAGAGGAGGGACTCAGGACTTAATTCTCCATTTTAAGACCTGTTTTCTCTTCACTGTACCATGTGGATATGCAACAGGTTATCTAATAAGTGGATGTTGATTGAATGACCAGGGCAGAATCCTAGACACCATACTAATCTTACTATGGCCTAAGATTCCATTTGCTTTTGGTAGGCTACAGAACACAAACATTCCCCAATAAGCTTTGCAAAGGGCTTTATATGAACTCACTCATTTGATCCTGCTATTATTATCCTTATTTTACAGATCAGGAAAACTGAGTCTGAGAGAAATTCAGTGACTTCTCCATGCTAGTAAGTATGTGAAGCAGGATTTGAACTCAGGGACTTAGGTTCATCCACTGGACTGAGCCACCTCTTAAGTCACATATATGAAACTTGGAGTCCACTAAGAACTCCCCAGATCTTTGTCATAAAAGCCCAGTCTTGACAGGTGAAGTGGATTTTTTGTTTAGACCAAATGTATCCCTGCCCAGGAAACCCAAACCTAGCGGCAGGAGGTGATCCTTGTCTGCCTGGACGCCTGGGGAGGCCATCCCCCAGGTGCCGTCCTCTGCAGGATGTGGGTCTTATGTTGAGCCCACCGGGGACCCAGCTCCTGTAGGGACGCTTACCCGGAAGGAAGAATCCTCCATGTAGGAGGGCAGGAATCCCACCCAGTACTCCCTCCAGGAGCAAGCGAGACCTGGATTTCCCAGAATGGGAGACTCGGGGTCACAGCGTCTTGTTCCTGGGGTCCAGTGACCCTCACTTGAAGGCAGAGCCGAAGGAATTCTGAGAGAGGGCCTGGCTTCAAAGGGCATTTGATGGGGGGGGGAGCTTTGCTCTTCTGTTTGTCTGAGGATCTCCCAAGCCCCATTCCATCCCCACCCGTCACCCACTTTTCTGCAGATTCCTTGGAGAAGTCAAAGCTCTCCTCACGGGACCCAAGGGCTGTTGCCACGTCTATCTCCATTTCTTTCTTTCTTAAATGAAGATTCAGGCCTAGAGACTTACCCATGATCATGCAGGAAAGAAACTGCAAAGTTGGCGTTTCAAACAGGTCTTGGTTCTGATTCCACTCTATGTTGTATTTGAAGCCTCCCATTCCCACCTACCACCGCACACTCCTCATCTCTTTCCACTATTCTTTATCATCCCTTTATCTCAGTCTGTCCCCAAGCCTCCTTCTCCAACCAGCTTTCTCTGACAGGCCCGGCAGGGCTCACACCAATCTATTCTTCTCCTCCTCCAAACCCTCCAGTGCTTCTGCCTTAGTGTGGTCATCATTATTTTGCTATATTCACCTTCCTGTATATTAAACTACTATATACCATATCATATTACTATATATTAAAGCATATTGCTGTACACTACATCATAATGCTATATACTATAGTATATTACTATATACATCATGCTACTATATACTATATCATCTTACTATATACTATATACTATATAGTCTATTACTATAGATATTGCTATATACATCATGCTACTTTATACTATATCATCTTACTATATATTAGTCTATTACTATATACATCATGCTACTATATAGTCCCTCATATTACTATATACGATAGTATGTTACATATATTACATCATATTACTATATGCTACAGTGTATTACTATGTGTTATCTTGTATTACTGTATGGTATCTTGTATGCTACTTCATGTTACTATATACTATAGTATATTACTGTATACTACCTTATATTACTATAGATACATCATATTACTATGTGATACAGTATATTACTGTATGTTATCTTGTATTACTATATGTTATCTTGTGTTACTATATGTTATCTTGTATTACTATATGCTACTTCATGTTACTATATACTATAGTATATTACTGCATACTACCTTATATTACTATAGACTACATCATTACTATATGCTACAGTGTATTAGTATATGTTATCTTGTATTACTATATGCTACTTCATGTTACTATATATTATAGTATATTACTGCATACTACCTTATATTACTATAGACTACATCATTACTATATGCTACAGTGTATTTTTATATGTTATCTTGTATTATTATATGCTACTTCATGTTACTATATACTGTAAATATATTACTGATACTACCTTATATTACTATAGACTACATCATATTACTATATGCTACAGTGTATTATTGTATGTTACCTTGTATTACTATATGGTATCTTGTATTATTATATGCTACTTCAAGTTACTATACACTATAGTATATTACTGTATACTACCTTGTATTACTATAGACTACATCATATTACTATATTCTATAATATATTATTATAAACTATATCATCACTATATACATCATTTTACTATATACTACAGTATATTAGCATAGACTATGTCATATTACTATGTATATCATATTACTACTGATCTAGTATATTATTATAAACTGCATAATTTTACTATATTCTATATCATATTACTATATACATCATGCTATTATATACTCCCTCATATTACTATATGCTATAGTATATTACTATATACAACATCATAATACTATATATTATAGTATATTACTATATACAACATCATAATATTATATACTATAGTATATTATAATATACTTTATCATAATACTATATATACATCATATAAAGTATTGTATATTGCTATATAACATATTACTATATATTGTAGTATATTACTATTTATTATATCATATTACTATACATTATAGTATATTTCTATATACTGCCTCATATTACTTTATACTACATTATATTACTATATACTCATCATATTACTACACACTATATCAGAGCTTTTTAAACTTTTTTCATTCATAACCCTTTATCACTCAAGAGATTTTTATGCAATCCTGGCTATAGAGGTATATAAAATAGGTATATAAATCAAACATTTACTTATAATAAACCATAAATTTATTTAAAACAATTCTTTGTTATACATATAATGTTACCATTTATTAAAGATGAAAGCAAATTTGCATATTAATGAAATGGATTGCTTGTTTATTTTTATGTAAAAAATTAAATCTTGGCAGAATATTGGATAATTTTTGACAGAAAATTTAATAATTTAATATTTGATAATTTCACAACCCCCTATATTTAGGTATCTTGTGATATATGGAATTATGAACCACAACTTTAAAAGCTTTGTACTATATTACTCTATGTTATGTCATTATATGCTATATTACTATATATTTTGTTACTATAAACTATATTCCTTAAGTGCATGATGTATGGGATTCTGCCTATCTTGTCTTTCTTCCAGAATTCCTAAGGACAGGGATTACATCTCCCACCTTGGAACTGGAAATCCCTAGAAACAAGAGCTCTCAGACTAGCTCCCTGAGGAGAGGAATCTTGTTTTCCTCCTCAGACTGGGGAGCACCTTGAGCCTGAAATTGTATTTCTGCTGAGAGGGGGTCCCCAGAGAGTAGGCTGTTTCTCTTCTCAGAATGGAGGTTCTTTGAGCTAACAAACTATGTCCCCCATCTCCCAGACTCCCCTGCCAATTCTCTCTCTTCTCCAAATGGTCACTCCTCATGGATCTCCCTCCAGTGCCCAGTCCTGGGCTCTGCAGACTGAAAGGCTCTTGGATGCCGGACAGGTGCACAGACCTCCTCAGGGTACCTAAGCCCAGGCTCACTCTGGAGGGAGGTTTGGCCAGTCCCCAGACTCACTGCTGGCAGACCAGCTTCCACCAGGGCTGCTGCCCGTAGGTTCCAGGGCAAGGTAGCAGCACGTTGCCTCCCAGAAAGGCAACAATGTGACCCCAAGTACTGATCGAAGCCAGCAGCAAGGCCCTGAGCCGCAGCAAGCCAGCAAGTTGGGCAGGCCTTGGGGACAACTGAATCGTCAGCAGTGACTTTCAGGGACCTCAGCCCACAGCTTTTAAGGGGCTGGACAACAGGTCAGAAGGAGATTACCAAAGGGAACACTGGGCTGACACTGGATGCGGGACAATAGGGATCTGGGTCACAGAACCGGAGGAGGAGCACTAGCACTCTAGAGCAGACTGTAGGCCAGAAAAACAGGCACCATATCTCTTTAGATCATACCACCGTGGAAGACCTGAAAACTTAGAGATCCCAGAATTAGCTCCAGACACAGCAACATGCAAACCTGAAGCTTTGGACAGGGCCCTCTCCATCCTGAGAGCAGGGTCCAACTGTAGCATAAAGTTAAAAGTCAAGAAATAGACTGAAAAAATGAGCAAAAACCATAAAAAGAGCCTGGTCATAGAAAGTTTAGCCATGGTTCAGGGAAATCTAAACACAAACCGAAGGCAACAACAGCAAAATGGGTGTATTTGAAACCTCACAGAAAAATGTAAATTGATGTCAAGTAGAGAAAGACGAGAGAGAGGAAACAGACCAAGAAACAGACAGAAAGATAAGGAGAGAGGAGAAGAAAAGAGAAAGAGAGAGAGAAAGACAAAGAGGAAATGTGTGGGGGCGGTGAGGTGGTGCAGTGGATAGAGCACCAGCCCTGAAGTCAGAAGGACCTGGGTTCAAATTTGGTCTCAGAAACTTAACACTTCCTAACTGTGTGACCCCAGGCAAGTCACTTATAACCGCAAATGCCTCAGCAAAAATAAATAAATAAAAAATAAAGACAAACAAAAAAAGAGAGAAAATATGTGTGTGTGCATTTGCAACTAGCTAAAGTTACCTTCTCTTTGCTAGCAATGTAGGCTGTTGGGAAAAGCCCAGGGTTTGGAATCAGAAGCCATAATTTAGTGGCAGTGACAGGTGAGTCACTGTATGTGGTTGAATGGAGAAGAAGGTTTCTGACCTCTCTAAGTTGGGATGGCTATGGACAAGGGAGAGGAGCAGAGATGGGACCTCTGTTTGTCCTAAAATGTCCACGAAGCTTGAAGTGAAGGTGGGAAGTAGACGGCAGCTCAGGGAGACATGGGGGACAGGAAGGGAGGTTTGAAGAACTGGGTTTTTGTCCGGGGTCCTCTCCAAAGCGGCTGTTTTCCAGCGGGTGGTTTAAGCATGGGAGGGGGTGTCCTACAGCTGGGCACAGAAATTCAAAGGGATCAGAATCCCCCCTACCAGATCTGGAGTGTGACCTGCCGATGCTGCTTGAGTTCTGGGGCTTCTTGAGCCCCCTGCTGCCACCTTGTCTCTTGCCGGGGGGCTTCCAAGTGGCCGGAGTCTCTGGGAACCTGAGATAGGCACATGAAATGGTACTTAGTTCCCTGGAGCCCTCTCCTGACAGTCTCCCATCCCCACCTGCCCCTCTGCTCCCACATGAAATTGTGCTGAGTGGTGCCCCCGGAGCTGCTGGAGGCTGAGGATGGAGGGAAAATATCCAGGTGTCTGCCCCCGGGTCAGCCAGGGGTCTTCATGCCCTTTCACAGCCTTTTCCCTTCAGTAGCTCAAGGACTCCTGGCACTACCTGGGACCTCCCTACCTGAACAGCTTTTCCCAGGGGACCCGTTTCTTCTCCTGGAGGAAGGCGGGCCAACAGCTGTCTCCTGGGTCCAGGATGCTGCTGGTCCCAGAGCTGGGGCCACCTTTGCCTAAGAAACAGCAAGGTGGCAAGGCTATCCAGCCTGGTTACCCTGGGGCAAGGATGGGGGACCACCCTGACAGAGAACAGAAGGGTGGAGAGCCCCGCTCCTTGGGGATGATGGAAACCCATTCTGGGAGGTAGCCAGGGTTTGTTTTTAAATTGAATTCCTATCACCATTTTTCAGAGGAAGGAAGGCTTTGCCCATGGTCAGCCCACCTGAGTGGGGGGGTCCCTTGGCTACCTCCTGAGCTGCCTCTCAATGGTCACCCGGAGGACCAGGCAAAGGAGGGGCTCAAGAGAGCTTGAGTAGGGGTAGGAGGCAGATAGAGGGACAAAATTCCTCCACCCTGTGTACCTCCAAACTGAGAGGTACCAGCACCCTGAGGCCGAGTAATGACATGATTAAAGTACGTATTAAGTACCCACTGAATGTAGGGCACTGTGCTAAGAGCTGGGGATGAGACCAAGACAGAAATTAGTTCAGATGTCAGTTTCAGAGCTCACCCAAGAGGGAAAGAGATCCTCCAGGAGTCCGGGGCCTCCAAAGAGAGTGACCTCAAGTGCAGGGGCAGCACCTCATCTGCTGGTGGGCTCAGGAAGGAGAGGCTGTGATCAGTCGGGCTGTGGGCCTGAGGACAGAGGCTGAGGGTGAGAGAACCTCCTATGTAGTAAGAATTATAATCAGGATTTGGATCCTACTACATCCCCAGATTAGATTGACCGTTGGCTCTGGGGTTTGGAGGGGCACCAGAAGCAGCAAATAATCCCCTCTCCACGTTCCCAAGTGATTATGCAAAGTCCACTCAGAACTCTCTGTGTCCTAGTAATAACCATTTACACTTCCATAGCACAGGAAGGCAGGGAAAGGCTTTGACATGATCTTGTTTGGTCTGAACAACAGCCCTCGCAGGTTGCCTTTTGATTGCACAGATGGTCAATGGTTAAGGGTCATGTCCAAGGTCACAGAGCTAGTGAGTTTCTAAGGTCGGATTTGAACTCAGCTCCATCAATGACACAGACATGTCCCCTTCCCCTTGTGGGATGCTGGGGGGCCGGTCCCTCCTCCCGCCACCATACTCTTCTCCCAGCAGCTGAGCTCTATTTGAAGAGCTCTATCCTGGTTCTTCCCCCAGCCCAGAGGTCCCTCACTCTGGCCACTCCCAGGCCCGACCCAGCACACACTCATCCCCCAAGCCTTCACCCCCTCTGATGAGCTTCTGGGGGCGCTCGGAGCACTGCCCGAGCATCCTGAGGAGGGGGGCCGCTCCTCCGAGACCTGTGAGCCAGCAAAGGGCTCCGGGGGGCAGTCGGTGGACCCGGAAGGGCGTGACCCTGCTGCCTGGGCCTTCCTCCGCCACCACTGCAGGGCATTCTGAAGAATCCGCAGCCTCCTTTTCTGGCAGAAAGAGCTGGAGAGACAAGATTTTTGCTGGGAAACCGATCAACTTCATCCATCCCATCCATCCCCAAAACATCTCCTGGGATAAAAGGCAAGAAATAAGCATTTATTACACACCTATTATATGCCAGGCATTGTGCTAAGTGCTTTTCAACTATAATTTCATATATATGTATATATATTCTTTACAATTATTATACATAATAATATTTATTGTTATATAATATTATATATTATTATACTATTATTCTATATTCTATAATATATTATATACGAGTATAATATATTGTATAATAATATAAAATAATAAAATAATATAATATAATGTATACAATAATATGCTATTTATAATAAATATATTATATAAATGATACATATAATATAATGAATAAATAATAAAAATTCTATATAACATATATATATAAAATTTGATTCTTTCAGCAATCCTGAGAGGAAGGTATTATTATGAGACACACTGAGGTTAAGTAGTTGCTCTGCAACTAAGTGTGTGTGACTGAATTTGAACTCAGATCTTCCGGCTTCAGAATCAGTGCTCTTTCTACTCCAGGCAGTTAAGCAATGCTATAGTGTACAGAGTGCTGGACTTAGAGTTGGGAAACCTTGAAAACAAACCCTGTTTCAGATACTTTCTGTCTGCCTCAGTTTCCTCATCTGTAAAATAGTACTTCTCTCCAGAGTTATTGTAAGGATCAATTAAGATAATATTTGTAAAGCGTTTCGCAGAACTGTGCCTGGTACACAGTAGGTGCTTTACACACGTGTAGCTAATATCCCCGTGTTTTTTGTGAGCCTTTCTTTGTCTCCCCAGGGCTGTGGGCCTGAGGACAGAGGCTGAGGGTGAGAGAACCTCCTATGCAGTAAGAATTATAATCAGGATTTGGATCCTACTACATCTCCAGGTTGACAGTTGGCTCAGGGGTTTGGAGGGGCACCAGAAGCAGCAATTAATTCCCTTTGCATCCTCCCAAGTGGTCACACAAAGTCCACTCAGAACTCTCTGTGCCCTAGTAATAATCATTTACACTTCCATAGCACAAGAAGGCAGGGAAAGGCCTTGACATAATCTTGTTTGGTCTGAACAGCCCTCGCAGGTTGCCTTTCGATTGCAGTCAGTGGTTAAGAGTGCCTGCACATAGTTGGTGCTTAATAAATGCTTGTTAGCTGGCTGACTGACCCCTAACCTCCCGCCCAGATCTTCTTGGGTCCCATTCTCAGACTGCCCGTCTTGGCTGGTGGGGTTGTGAGCGGGTTCTGAGGAGACATACTCTGCCCGCCGGTGCTGGGCCAGCCTCCGGGACCACAGGAGGACCACCCGGTGCAGCTTCAGTTTCTGGCAGGCCTCTTCAAGCGCCCTGAACCCCGGACGACGGCAGGGCTGGTCTTGTTCTCCCGGGCTCCGGCTGACCGGTCCTCTGCCGGACCCCTCGTGGGCCCCAGCCACTGGGGGCAAGTAAGGTTAAGTGCGGGAAGGCAGAGGGAGGAGGACTCTCCCCATCCCTTCCCCCTCGGACCTCAGGAAGGTTTGCTGACCCATGGCGAGGAAGATGAGAGTTTGGGAGAAACGGGGGGCATGGGAGCCAGAGCCTAGGACAAGGTGGTGCTTAATAAATATCACTGGCTCAGGGTGGGAGAGAGCTGGCAGCTGGAGGCTTTAAGAGGGGAGGGGGCTGACAGAGCAAGATGAGCCTCTGCATCCCTCCTGGGGCTGCCCCGCCCCCCCGGGGAGCCACTCTCACCCTCCAGGTGCCAGCTGGTCTGGCGATGGAGGTAGAGCTGCTCCACTGCTCTCGAGTGCCCAGCTTGCAGCCACACCATTTTCACCCACTGCTGCAGGCTCTTCCTCAAGGTCTCAACCCGCCAGTGTGCCAGCCTGCCGTGGCACCGGGCCCTTCTCTGCGCGTGGCGCCTCCATGCCTCAAAGCACCTGCGTGGGCAAAGGAAGGGCCATCTCCCTCCCTCCCAAAGGTCCTGGGGACGACCTCGCCCCAGCTGCAAAGTCTGGCCCCAGAGGTAGAAAACAGGGAGGGCCGGGCGCTCAGCAGAAAGTGCTCAGAGAGGCAATGGGTGGGGGGGGGTCCATGGGGCCTCCGCTGTGGGCTGGAGGAAGAGGATTCTGTTCATGGACCATGTCCGGGGCCAGACGAGGCAGCAGGAGGCTCAGAGCACAAAGGCCTGGGGTTTGGAAAAGGCACAATTGGCTTAGCAGAGGCACTCACTTCTCCCCATCTCAATTCCTGGGTGTTGGCAGTGTCCACTCCCTCTGTAAGGGCAAGACCTGCTCTGCCTGGAGAGTCTGAATTGGCTCTGGCACTCCTCCTGTTGGGGCATCCCCCCTCTGCCCCATGCAGGGCCAACCTTCCCCTTGTCCCATGAAAAGCTGACCCGCCCCCTGGCCCATGCAGGGCTGACCTTTCCCTTCTCCCATACAGGGATGACCCTCCCACTGTTCCTGGCAGGGCTGACCTTTCCCTTGTCCCATGCAGGTTTGACCCCTCCCCTATCCCATGCAGGGCTGACCCTTCCCCTTTCTCCCCCCCCCCCCACAAAAACCTTACAGACAGGTTGTGCTTCAGCTAACCCCAACAAGGCCAAACTCTCAGGCCGGCCACAAATTCCCTGGGTAGCTCCCAGATGACTGGGCCATCTAGTCCCCATTTTCTCATTTTACAGATGCAGAAACTGAGGTCCAGGGAGAAGTCCAAGTCCAATAGGCAGTATCTGAGCCCGGGTCCTGTGATTCCCACTGGCTGATTTCCCACCTCCCTCTCCAAACTTCCCATGGATCCCGGATCAGCCTCAGACTGGTACTGAAGGGCCATGGCTTCCCACCCCTGAACCACCCTACCGGCCAAGCCGGGCTCTCTGGTGCCGGGTCACCAGGGGGCAGATCCGAGCTGTGTTCAGGGCCCTGGCCCTCCAGGCCTGGAAGACCCTCCGGAGCTTCTTCTTCCCCAGCTCAGCCTGCACCTGGGCATCCTTGTGGATCTCTGCTGCCAGTGCTTTCTGCAGGTGCCACAGGTGGAAGGCTGCTGGCCCCCAGTGGGGTTGGGGGAGGATGGAGAAAGAGGGGTCTGAGGGGCAGCGGGGGGCAGCAGGGAGGGAAGGAGGTAGCAGCCCCCCACCCTTCTAGGAGCAAAGTCAGTGATGGTGGGTTAGGGGAGGGGACCCAGGCCCAGGGAGGCCCAAAGAGCCCTCAGGCATCACTTAGTCTGATCCCTTTGTTTTAAAGAGAATTTCTAATCCCCTGATCTTTCCCCTGTGCCACAGGGGAGTGACATGGGGCCTCGGGGAAGAGTAGCCCTCCTGGCCCAGTGAAAATCGAGTCAACTCGATTTGGGGAATGGGGAGAAAAGCAAGACAGCAATGAGACTGAACAGGGGCTGATAGATCCCAGTCACTGGCTGGAGACATCACTGGACAATATTCCCCCCAGGGGGAAAGCTTACCCATTAACCAATTCATCAATCAATTATGCCTTCCACTTAGCACTTTATACAGTTATTTTAAAGTATTTTTCCATTGGAAGTCTAACAGCTGCCATAAGGTGTGTAGTGAAGATATTATTATTTCCATTTTAGAGATGGGGAAACTGAGGCAGTGTGATATAGTAGGGAAAAGCCTCAAACACTAAGCATGGTGTTAGAAGCCTACAGTTTGAATCTTGGCCCTGCTGCTACTTAAAATACTATGGGTGTGAGGTAAATCACTGACCCTCCCTGTGCCTCAATTTCCTCTTCTAGAGAATGATAGATAGGACTGATCTTTGGAGATTCACTTCATGTCCTGAATCTTGGGATTCACTCAGTAGGATAACAAGATCATGAGAAATTAGAAACTTATCAATGACCTCTCAATGGACAAATCTGATGAACTGCTCTCCATCCTCCTCCTTTTTGACCTCCCTGCTTTTTACATTATTGACCACCCTCTCCTCTTGGATACTCGGAGTTTTCATGACTCTTCTTTCTTTTCTGGTTCTTTCCTCCCAGATAGGTAAATATTCTTCCTCAGTTTCCTTTGCTGCAGCTTCACCCAGCACCCACCTACTATCTATGGGTGCTCTTTAAGGCTCTCTCGGGCCATCGTCTTTTCCCTGTCTCCTCTGTCAGTAGTTTTATCACCTTCCATTGGTTCAATGGCCAGCTCTACATAAATGATTTCCACATCTATCTATCTATCTGTCTGTCTATCTATCTATCTATCTATCTATATTCCTATCTGCCCTTCTAATCTGTCTGTATTTCTATCCATCCATTCAGCATCCATCCATCCATCCATCTATCTATCCATCCATCCCATCTCCGGTCTTAGTCTCTACTTATTTCCAGTCTCCTATCACCAATTGCCTACTGGATACTTCCAACAGGATTTTCCACAAGATTCTCAAACTCATCTGTCCAAAATGCAATTCATATTTCCCCCCAAACCTACCCTTCTTCCTAACTTCCTTATTTCTGTCTAGGGCATTACCACCCTTGCAGGATAGCAGATTCACCACAATGTTTAATTGGATACTTCACTCTTTCTCACTTCTCAAACCAATGGGTTACCAAACCTTGTCTATTCAACCTTGACTAGTATTTCTTCCCCTCTCTCTGTCGCCTTTTTCTTTCTCTTCTTTGTTCCCTTCCATTTTTCTGTTTCCTCCGATTATTAATGCTCTATCTCCTCTCTCTCCCTCTCTCCGTCTCTTTCTCTCTCTCCTTACCTCTCTTTTTCTCTCACTTCTGAACAAGATTTAAAGAAAAAAACATGATATCACATTCTAATCTTCAGTATCTCAACTTGTCTAATCAAAAGCACTCCAACTCATATCCCAAACTGAACAAATTGTTTTTCCTCCTACCCCAAACCTGTCCTTTTTATGAACTTCTTAACTTAATCTCAAAGGCACTGTCATGTTTTGTTTTTTTTTCCACTCTCCTCCTCCAAACAAACTAGTCCCCAAGTCTTGTCACTTGGTTTCCCTGCCTTGAGTCTCTCCCCAACTCAATCCATCCCTCGCACAATTGCCAAAATTGATATTCCCAAAGCATGGCACTGATAGTATCAGGACCCTGATCTAAAAGCTCACTCCTCTCATTCGTGTAAAAGACAAATCCTTCTGCATGGCATTTTAAGACCTTTTGAATAGGCCTCCAGACCAGTTTTTCAGGTTCATTATCCAGGTATTCTTTTCATACATGTTCCAGCTCAGTCCCACTGGCCCATATACAGCATTTAATCACCCAATTTCATGGTTCTATAGAGGCTATTTCCCCTGACTGAGGATTCTCCTCATCTCTGCCTCTTACAATCCCTCATTTCTTCCCAAAATTCAGGTCTTTTTTGAAGCCTTTCCTGATCTACACAAACTCACACACACACACACACACACACACACCTGTCTCACTGAAATTCCCTTTTATTTACTAGACATATATTTTGTATTTACTTATATCTGTAAGACAAAGCCTGTCTCACTTGCTAGATTGTAAGCTCCATTCTGTCTTTGTATCCCTAGTATTAGGAGGGACTCCTAAATATTTGCTGAATGAATGAAGACTAGTGATCACCTAGTCCAACTTCCCCCTTTTATTGCTCATAATAACACATTCACATGGCACTTTGAGGTCTGCAAGGCAATTTCCTCCCCCAAACTCTGCAAGGTAAATAGTCACAGACTCACAGAAGCTGAGATGGATGGAAGGAAGCCGCCATATCTGCCCAGAATTCTCTCTACCTACATCCCCAACAAATGGTCCCCCAGACTTTGCTGGACCAACAGCAGGAAGCTTTCTCCTAACTTCAGGCCCTTGGCCCACTTTTTGCATCTCCCACCCACTACTCTTTGGGACCAAGCAGAAAAGGTCCAATCCCTCTACTAAGTGACAGTTTTACAGCCCTGAAGAGAACTAGTCTATCTCTCCTTAGACTTCTAGGGCCAAAAACCCAGTCCTTCCCCCAGTCCTTCTAATACCCTGACCCCAAGACTTTTTACCATCCTATTACCTTCCTAAAATGAGGTGCCTAGAACTAATCAGAGGACTCCAGATCTTGGAGGTGGTAGATCTTAAAATCTAGTTCTAAGAGTGGGGTAGACAGGACACTGGATTTGGAGTAGAAAGACCCGGGTTCAAATCCTATTTTGGATGCTTACTAGCTATGAGACTCTAGCAATTCAGTTTCCTCACCTGTAAGATGAGGGAATTGAACTCTCAAGGTCCTTTCTGGCTATAATTTGCTGCTCTAGCCTAATTGGGCTATATTTAAAACTTGAAGCAGCCTGTTTCTATAACACTCACAAGTGAATATCTATGAAAACACCAGTATTTTAAGTCCACTGCGAAGTGATCAGGGAATACCCTGAAATGTTCTGAGAAAAATCTAGCTCTGGAAAAGACCATTCTAAAAACTTAGTACTGCTCACTCTTGAGACACAGCCTGGCACAGTGGATAGAAGGCCAGAATGAACATCTCAATTCAAGACCTGCCTCTGATGTGTACTTGGTTGTGTGATCCCGGCCAAGACACTTAATCACTCTCTTTGAGACTTAGGCAAGTCTTTAAGACCTGAATAACACAGCAGCCGCTGATCTGCAGGCGTGGAAAGTGAGTTTCCTAACCAGGGAGTTCCCTAAATTTGATGAAATCTCAAATCTGGGAAGGCAACAATCAAAAAACAAACAAAACCAAAAATCTCTTGATCTCACATGCCCACACGCCCACCCACACATACAAGCACATGCCTGTATCTGCTAAAGTTTTGTGGAGGCTGTTATCCTCCAGAAGGAGGAACTGGGATGCACGATTGCTATTATTATGAACCATCACCCACCCACTACTCTTTGGGACCAAGCAGAAAAGGTCCAATCCCTCTACTAAGTGACAGTTTTACAGCCCTGAAGAGAACTAGTCTATCTCTCCTTAGACTTCTAGGGCCAAAAACCCAGTCCTGGGTCAGAGCCAGAAGGGTCAGAGAGAATTCTCACCTGCTGTGTTTTCCATCTTTCTGAAAACAGGCACTGAAAACACAGAAACTTAGCCATGGAATGAATGCCTCCCATCTCTGCCTCTGTCTGTGTCCCTAGGATCTCTTTTCCAACTTTCCAAGTTTCAGTAAGTATTAGGGAGACCTCAATTAAGGATCTCTTCTTCATCAATGGGGATATTTCTTTAAAGGAAGATTCAATCATTCATTCATTCAGAATTTTAAAAGCTGTTCTTGTTGCTGGGGATGTAAAGACCAATTTCCATTCCATAGCCTTCAAAAAACAAACAGACCAGTCCCCACTCTCATCTTCTATTGGGGGAATCCAACAGATATACAGTGGTACATAAATAAATACAAAGATAAGTAAAATACAAAAATATAGGAAGCAAATTCAAAATAATTTCAGACAGATTGGGTAGAAAGCACCAAACAGCTTGGGAACAGGACAGGTGTCCTGTAACAGGTGCCACCTGAATTGAACCCTTTATTTTTTATTTCTTCTTCTTTTTTATTGCTTTCTTATTTTCTGCTTATACGTGAATCATGTTGGGAGAGAAAAATCAGAACAAAAGGGAAAAACCATGAAAGAAAAAAAATAAGAAAAAGAAAAAAAGTATGTTGATTTATATTCAGTCTCCAGAACTGAACTCTTTGAGAAAGGCAGGGATTTTAAGAAGTGGAGGGGAGGCGCAGAAAAGCATCCCAGAGCTTGGGGAAATTACTTGTGCAAAGACACTGAGGTGGGAGATGGAATACTGTATACAGAAAGTGACAAATAGTCAGAGGGAAACTATTCTAACTGTCCATGCAAACAACAGCAGCAGTAAGACAGGGTCTTAATATCTGCTAACTCAACTGAATTCAACCCCCAAATCCTCCTAAGGAGCTATTCCATTCCCATAATCTGTAACGTTCCTTTGCCTGATATCATTAAAGGGGAGTGAGTTTGCTTATCACATTTCCACAAACATTCAATGGCAACATTTCAAATTAAGAACAGATATGGGACTTGTCCCAGCAGAGAGAAAGAAAACTAATTGACCACCCAGAAGACCACCTGTTTTCTCTTCCAGCTTTTAAATTCGTTCCTAAGATCACAAACCATCTGAGTCACATTGGGCAACAGAAAATCTTAAACCTTCTGCATCATTGCTATTCCAAAAGTGGCCACTGCTATTTAAAATAATAATAATAATAGCTTTTTATTTTTCAAAATACATGCAAAGACAGTTTTCAACATTCACCCTTGCAAAAGTTTGCGTTCTAAATTTTTCTTCCGTTTCCCCCCACCTTCTGCCTCCTCTAGACAGCAAGTAATTCAATAGGTTAAACATGTCACTGCTAATTTAATCTAGTTAATCTAATCTATCACATACATCTTTTAAAAAATCCAGATGTGTGATTTCATCAGTTTGGAGAATTCCTGGTGTGCAGATTTCCTCCACTAAGATAACTCAACAATAATTTTTCCCTTTAGTTTTATTTATTTTCAGAGAGGCAATGCGAGTTAAGTGACTTGCCCAGGATCACATAACTAGTGTTAAATATCTGAGGCTGGTTTTTGACTCAGATATTCTGGCTTCAGGACCCAAATTCTATCCATTGGGCCATCTAGCTTCCCCTACCAGAGAGTTTAGGGCAAGAAACCGACTATGGACACCACAGACTCCTAACTGGGAAGGACAAACACAGAAGGGCCAGCATTGATCCGTTCTCACAGATGAGAAGACTGAGGCTTTGTGCAGTGAGTGACCTACTTTTCCTCAGCTAGGAAGTATCGGAGGCAGGGTTTGAATCCAGGTCTCCTGAATCCAAACTCAGGGTTCTATCCACCACACCATGGGAAAAATTGAAGTGAACTGTCTTGGCCAAGGTTTAGACCTGGAGTGAATCTGGGGTCTGGGTTTTTTTTTTTGGGGGGGGCAGATTCTCTTTCCAATAAATGACATTGCTTCTCACTGGGACCTGTGTGGGGTCCTGCTGTGTTAAGACAATCACTTATGGTAGCTTAACTTTCCAAATGGCAGCGTCTGAAAATATCATCCTAGACTGCTATGAAATAGCCCAATTTCAATAAAACTATACTCAGAGGTCCAAGAGTTCTGGGCTCATATGGACCATAATCCACCCTGAGGGCCTAACTTCCCAAACCAGAAACTACAGGGATTCACTCGTTCTAATTTTTTTATTTGTTTTTCTTTTCTTTTTTAATTTTTTTCACTCGTTCTAATTTGTTGATGGGTACCGCTGCCCATGCAAAGCAGAATAACTTAGGGCCAACAAAGCTTTGGAATTGCCACACAAGGGGGAAACAGTGCGCTTGTTCATGGAGGTGTCCCGTCTGATGTCAGGCTGTCGAAACCACTTTTGTGGAGACTTCGACACTCTCCCTTAAACAACAATGTAATAGTGGCTCTTAGGGGCTGTCACGCTGGTGCAGTGGTTCTCAAAGTTTTGATCTCTAAACCTTTTTATACTTTTAAATTATTGACGATTCTTCAATTATGTTTATCCATATTTACAGTATTAGAAATTAAAATGTCTTAGAACATTTTGACCTTGTGAACACCCTGAAAAAGTCTTGGGGACCCTTATGGAGGGAGGTCTGGCCCCTGAGTTGCAAAAAGGCTAAAGGTATAGCTTTATTGACCCCAGCTTCTGTGGTCCCCTCCTTTCCCTGAACATCCTCCTTTCCCAACATCCACTCACCAGCCAGCCTCTGGAGGTCTGGAGTGGCCGGAGCCCTGAGGTCCTGGCTGCCTGATTTCCACCTGGGATGGAGCTGATTCTCTGGTGCTCCCTCATTTCCACAAACCATCCCTAGAGTGACAAAGGATCTGCCCAAAGAGAAACATGTCATCTGTTGCTTGGGTACGTGGAAGCTCCTGCCCCACCACTCCCCGGGGCTCCCATTCTTAAGCATCTGAAAAGCTGCCAACAAAAATTTCAAAATAAATATCTCAGGCCAACTTCCTAACAATCCCAGGAAACAGAATCATGGGATCATGGATTTAGAGCTGATAGGGACCTCAGGAATTATTTAATCCAAACCTCTCACTTTATGGGTAAGGAAACTGAGGCTCAAATATTTTGACTCCACATCCAAAATTCTCTCCACTGGCTCAGCTGAGCCCTGGATTTCTCATCCATCCTGGATTCTCTTCCTCTGATTGGCTGGATCCTCCCAGAAATTCCTTTTTAAGGGATCCAGCCAGGCCAGACACGTGTTCATTCTTCCTTCAGGATGTACTTCAATATTCTCCACCAGATCTCTCTGTTGGATGCATCCCATTCTCCTTTCTCTCTCTTCCTTTCCCCGGCTTCTTTTTATGTATTATTTCCCCTATGAGAATGTAAGGTCCTCAAGGACACCGGCTTTCTTTCTGCTTGTATTTGTACATTTTGATTACTGAAACCCAAGATATCTCAGGGTTTATGGGATAGATTTCTTTCTTTAAGACCATGCCTTAAACCCAAATCACTCTGGCTCTCATTGATTGACCAACAATAGGTTCCAGACCAAGCTCCACTTGGTCATTGTTTGGGCTCAGTGTCTCAGAGTGAGTATAAATAGCAATTGTTTCTGCTCTGGCCAGAAATCCTAAAGGTCTTTCTCCCAGATTGATTTTTTTTTTGTTATATAAAAAGGCCATTCTTTGTCTCATTTCTT
Organism: Antechinus flavipes; assembly: GCF_016432865.1. Lineage (NCBI taxonomy): Eukaryota > Metazoa > Chordata > Mammalia > Dasyuromorphia > Dasyuridae > Antechinus > Antechinus flavipes. Next base: position 594,007,651 of record NC_067400.1, read on the forward strand.
ACTCAGCCTTAATCACTGAATGAGTGCAACCTCAAAAAAACTTAAAAAGGTCCATCTGCATGCAAGGCCATCTCCAGTCCTCCTGATCTATATCTGGCCCAGATGGCTCTGGAGGGGAAAGAGAGGCTGATGATTTTGCACAGCCCTCCCTGGCTTAAATCCAGTTCACTTGCAAATCATAATGTCATGGTCCTCTTCCAAAACAAAGAACAAACAACATTTCTAATCCCAGCACAATACTTGAAATATAGAAAGAGCTTAATAAAGGTCAAGTTAAATGACTGCTGCCTATCAGATGATACAAATATAATTCCTATTTTGCAGATGAGGAAACTGAGATTGAGAAAGCTCAAGAGATGACACAAAGCTGGGAGGAGCAGTGGACACATTGAAGGATGAGCTCCAAACCATCATGACAGAGAAGAACACTAGATCAAATCTAATAAGATGAAACTGACCTCGTGTTCTGGTTCAGTGGGATAGAAAAGTGTTTGGGTTTTTTTTTTTTTTCTGAAAGACTCTCAGGCTTTAGAGGATGACAAAGTCCACTAAAGAGTTAGATATGTCAGATTAAAAAGTTAGGGGGATCCTGGCTACAAGGCATCCAGGAATAAGGAGGTGAAGGTCCCCCATCCTGGTCTGATCTCATCTGAAATACTCAGTTTAGTTCTGTGGGGAAAGGATATTGATTAGCCAGAGAATGTCCAGAGAAGGATGACCAGGAGGGTGAAGGGTCTCAATTAAGCAACAAGCATTTATTAAGTGTCTACTGCGTTCCAGGCCAAAGAAAGAAGTGAGACAGTGCCTGCCCTCGGCCCTGTGAGTTTATACATTGAGGGACACGTTGTGTGCCTATGAAGGGGTACATAAAATCTATACAAGCTGAAAAACTTGGGAAAGGCTATATGTAGGAGGGGCACCAGGGCTGAGCATTGAAGCTGATCCTTGTAGAAAGTCTCTGAGGTGGACGGGAAGAAGAAGAACATTCCCAGACAAAGGTTTGAAGATGGCAGGGGGAATGTCATTGATGGGGTGAATGAGACCCCAGCCAAAGGTCATGTCCCTGCTAGCAATACAGGGTCTAGGTGGGCCATAGGGAAGAACACTGATGGGAGAGAGCTTGTATTGAATTTAAGTGAGAATTTATTTCAGTGGGATCTAGCTGAATTCCCAAAGCTAACAGGGAGCAGCACTGACAGAATCGGTGACCTTTAGTGGGCCTTTTGTTCTTAAGCAGGTCTTTTATTCCTTGCATTGACAAAATTACTATATCCAGTTAAAAGGTCAAGTTATGACCTTCTCAAGTTATTTTTCTCTTATAAAGACTCTACCTGTATCCTACTTCCTAGCTGGCTCCTTTTAGGGTTAGCCAGCCAGTCAGTAGCTTAATTCCTACTAATTTTAGGGGGAATTTGGTCCACTTTATGGTGCTTTGAGTTCTGGACTTATGGTAGCAAGTTCTCTAGGTTCTTGTCTTGCCTTAGGATGTCTCTCTCATTGTTATAGTTAAATCCTTTAAGCACACTTATTAAACATCACAATGGCTACCTTCTTTATGAATTTAGCCTCATGGAGTCTCTAGTTGGCATCTTCCCTCTTGTTAATGGCTAGTTCAGCTACAGAACTTAGCCCTTGTCTTTCCTTTGGTTAATGGCTAAAAACTCTCTTTCACAACTTAGCCTGCCAATCAATGGCATAATAAAAAAATCTTGGTCTAACCCTAGAAAGTCTTTTGAGACACCTGTGACACCAGCCTACAACGTAAATATGTTTTTGGGTCCAACCCTTGTCCCCAGCAGTTGATGGACCAAATGGGGTGGATCATGAATCCCCGATATATTTGGGGTTTGGGAGCTTCTGTATCCCCGTACCTCGTCATCATGACCAAGTAAGGACTGGTTGACCAAAAAGTAGATTACATGAAGAAGAAAGACTTATAATAGGGTGGGAAAGAAAGGGGCCAGGTTGTGAAATTTTAAAGGCCAAAGCAGAGTTTGTCTTTGATTAGAGAGGTATAGAGTGACATGGTCAGAGAAAGGTGTACTTTAAGAAAATCAAATGTTTTCTTTGGTCAGCTGTGTGAAGGAAGGATTGGAGGCAGGGAGACCAGCTAGGAGGCTACTGCATAGAAGTTTAAGAGGAACTGAAGGCTTGAATCTGGATAGAGGCTGTATAAGTGGAGAGCAGAGAGATGGAAAGATAGTTCCTGCTTTCAAAGAACTCCCATCTTAGTTGGAAGAGACAACATAAAAAAGAAAGAGTAGAGGCAAAGGTCTGAACACCCAAAGGGAGAAGCGTTGAAGAAGATGGCAAGGCCCTGGGATCTGCAAGTTATTTTTGCAGGCTAGAAAATAATGTTGGGCATTATATTACAGAGAAAATTCTTTTATAGGTATGAGTTAGAGTGGTAAATGAATGTGATATGGGTGATATTTTCACCAGATGATGGCAGGTACCGAAAGTCAGGGTTCGGTCACGTGAAGAATTCCCAATGGCCATTCTCTCTGGCAAAATGTAGATTTATTTAGGGGAAGAGACAAAATGAAGGGGTGGTAAATATGAAATAAAGTCGGGAGAGCATATGAAAGATAAGTTCCTCAGTGGAACTCACAAATAGCCAGTAAAAAGCTTCCAGAGTAAATATAGCAATAATCAATCCTAAGGTCCCCTGAGTGCCATAGTCCTAACAATCTGTAGGTCAGTAATAATAAAGTTTCTGAGATGATAATGAAGTGCACAGCGAACCACTCCTCAATTCTACACCTAAGCCATAAAATTAGCATTTCAGTGACATGAAGCGCCTGATCTCTCTTTTTCCTATAAATTTGTCTCCTTATTCCTGGTCCTTTGCTAAATCCTTTTGGAACTTAGCCTGTTTCAGTTAGTGTTGCAATTTCAATCAACTTTGCCCCTTGACTTGGAGATGGGTTCAAGCCTGAAAATTCTTTTAAGACACTTTGGACATCGGTCTGTGATCCCAACCTCTCGGGGTCTCCTTTTGAACCTCAACAAGGGGAGATACCAGATGGCATGGGGAAGGGCAGAGTGCCCCCGTGAACTGCCCCAAAGGAAGGCAGCAGTCATGGGATGGCCTGTAAGGAGATTTTATAGGGAAAATTTAACTTCAGGGAAATGCCTGGAATTTTTGACAGGACATGGCAAGGTGAGACTGCTCAAGATCTCTACAGAGGGTGGGTCTCAGGAGTTTGACATAACGTGGATTTCAGACTGGAGGATCTTCTTTAAGGGTGGAACCATGGAGCTAAACTGATCTCTGCCAGAGCCTTCTCCCAGCCTGCTTTAGGGGGTTATTTTTATCAATTTCTCTGCTAATTACACCTAATAGAGAAGACCTCATCCAGTCCATCAAACTAGATGATCTCTAAACTCCCTCTCAAATTTAAATGTTATGATGCAATGAAACAAAGACTTTGCCCTTAATTCATCTTAATCTTCTCCCCTTCCCCCTCCCCCCCCCCCACCATTTCCCTCTCTATATCCCTGCTTTGACCTCTGAGTTTCTTCCACTCAAAAATTCTGGGATTCTGTGGTTTGCCCACCGTTGCCCAGTTGGCTCTTGGAGGAGCCTGGGTTGGGTTCCAAGTATATCCCCATCCACTTTGCAGCATAAGAACTGTCCTGAGTCATTCACATTCCTCCATGGAAGGGCTCTTCAGGCCGTGGAGGCAGGATGGTTGGCTCAATTTGTCTTTCCCTGCTATAGGGCCAGCTGGAACCAGGATGGCAAAACTTGTCTTCCTAAGAAGCCCCAGGAGCATCAGAAGTCTATTTTTCTTACCTTTCCCGTGGGCTTTCCAGGAAGTCTTTCTCAGGAGTAGCTGTCCTGCACTGAGTCAGCAGCTTCCTTTCTCTCCTATTCAGATACAGGTCTTTCCACTAAATCAGAAAAAAACAGGAGGAGGGAGACATGGCTGCAGCCTGAGTCTCTGCCCAGCCAAAAGTGGGGTCCCGGACTGAGACTACAGGACTCAAACTTGGAAAAAGAGACCAAGTCTGGAGGGGTCAGGGAAGACATATAGGGAGGGAAAAGGGGCAGGAGGGTGAGGAGCAGAGTCCTCATCTCACAGGATCATAACGTTTTAATTTGAAAGGGAAATTAGACATCATCCAGTCTGGCACCCCACTCCCCATCTGTTGTTTTATAAGGCAGGAAACTGAGGAGTGGAGAGGTGATGAGACATAAACAAGGGAAGTAAACACAGGCTATAAATAGTAGTCTACATTTGAACCCAGATCCTGGGACTCCAGATATTCCATGTTAATTTTTTTCTCCTCTCCTGCCATTGAAAGATTCCATTCTTTTTGTTTTTACTCGATCTAATCTCCACGTTCCTTTATATACCTTGAACAACAATCTATATTCGTCTTAGCTCTACATTATTTTTCATTAATTTTGTTAAATATTTCCCAATTTTGTATAAATGTTTTTCAACATTTATTTTCCAAAACTTTACAATGCTCTCCCTTAATCCCCTATTCTCACCCCTTACTAAGGCAAAGAAGATGATATTGAAGCCATATTCTTAAAACTAATGTACTCAGTGAGGATGTCACTTTTCTAGGCTTCAGCGTTTCCTTTATGCTCAGTAGAATCATTCAATCAACTAACAGGGACTTATTAAGTTGCAGGAATTGCTAAGCTACAAAGGCAAAGAAATGAGAGCATCTCTGTATTTGATCTTGGAAGTAAAAGAGAACTTCTGGAGTTAATCGAGAAGGGGAGCGATATCAATGGAGGGACTTTTATTATAGATTATCCTTTTTTGCTTAAGTAATTGACATGTATTTATTCAATAAATAATTCATATAGGGAAAAATAAATAGAATGGGAGTAATTGATCAAGGTGATCACGGCAGCTGGACGGAGGATGGATCAGGAGCCACACAGAAGCTTGATCTTTACTATAAAGGGGCCCGTTAGGGCAGGACCACCTTGGGCAGGGGCAGCCTCCTTTCCCTCCCTGTGGGTCCCATACCTTGCGGAAGCTCCCGGCCAGCACAATCTGCCTCTGCTTACTCTTCATGAACTCCATCTGGGCTTCCCGGAGCCATAAGGCCCAGCGCATGGCACGGAGGCCCTTCCGCAGGAGATGTCTCCTCCTCAGCGCCCTGGCCACAGCCCATTGTCTCAGCAGGTGGCAGTGCCAGGCTTTGAAGCAGCAGCTGAGCAGGGCCCTGCAAGGACAGGTCAGACTGGCTGCTGTCCAGCCTCTCCCCCGGCCTCCAGGGTTTCTGCCACATTGTTATTATTCTTGTATGTCCTTCATTCTCAAAGACTGACATGAGGGAGGTGGTGCTATAACATGTGAGTGAGTAAGATTTAAGCGAGGGAGGGCTGTGCAAGGTCACCCGCCTCATTTTCTCTTCCAGAACCGTCTGGGCCCAGGGATCAGGGTAACTGGAGATGGCGCTGGAGCCAGTGGGAGACCTTGGCAGTCTTAAGTTAAGGTCTTCAGTTTTGACTAAAGCAACACCCATTCAGTGATTAAGGCTAGGTAAGACATGAGACAGAGAATGGCCTTTTATACCTAGTTTTTTTTTTTAATTAAAGGTTTTTATTTTCAAAATATATGCTTGGATAATTTCCAAATTCATCCTTACAAAACCTTGTGTTCCAAATTTTTCTCCTTCTCTTTCCCCTTTCCCTTTCCCTAGTAATCCAATATATGTTAAACATGTACAATTCTCCTATACATATTTCCACAATTATGTTGCCCCCAAAAAATCAGATCAAAAAGAAAAAAATGAAAAAGAAAAACTAAAATACAAGTAAACAACAACAAACAGAATGAAAATACTATTTGTGATCCACGCTCAGTTCCCACAATCCTCTCTCTGTTATTCCTAGTTTTTAAAGTGTTAATCTGTCAGGTTTCTGGTCATTACCAGCCTGAAGGAAAAGCCCCCAGCCTCCTCCAAAGGAGAGTAGGAAAGATACTGATCAAATTCCCAGGAATAGTTTGCAGGGATGGATAAATACTGCATGCCTTCCTTGGCTGCTTTCCCTTCTTGCCTCTCTCCCAGGAGATGACCCCCTCCTCACAGGTAAAACCCAGCCCACATCTATGCTCACTCCCCGAGTGACTCCCCACCTGTCTGGACTCTACCTCCCTTCAAACTTCCCAATTCCAACCTCTTTATGTGTGACCTTCCCCTTTTAAAAGGTAAGATCCTTGAAGGAAAGGACTATCTTCCTTGTTTACATTGTATTCTCAGAGCTTAATGCAGTGCCTGACACAAAAAGTAAGTCCTGAAAAAAATAATGCTCTCCATGTATGAGTTATAACAAACCGTCTTCTCAGGAAGAAGGGACAGGGAGAGAAGGGGAGATTTGGAGCTCAGAATTTAAAGGAAAAAAAATAAAGTTAAAATTGTTTTTTACATATAAGGAGGAATAATATTAATTTAAAAAAATGCTCTCCAAGTATAACCTATTTCAATTTTTTTGTCTTTTTAATATGGAAGTAGGGAAGAGGAGACAATTGGGAGCTAAATTTGAAAAGAAGAATGTTAAAATTGTTTTTACATGTAATTGGGGGAAAATAAAATATTAAATTAAAAAAATGTTCTTCAAGTATAACCTATATCAAATTGTTTGTCTTTTTAATATGGGAGTGGAGGAAGGGAGGAGATAATTGGGAGCCAAATTTGAAAAGAAGAATATTAAAATTGTTGTTATATATAATTGAGGAAAAATAAAATTTTAAATTAAAAAAAATGCTCTTCTATATAATCTATATTAAATTACTTGTCTTCTAAATAAGGGAAGGGAGAGAAGGAAAGAATTGGAGCTCAAAATTTGAAAACAATTAAAATTGTTTTTATGAATAATTAAGGGGAAAATAAAATATTAAAATTTTAAAAATAATCTCCATTAGGAGGAAGGAATTTATGACCAAAGAAGAACTAGAAATCATTATTGATCACAAAATAGAAATTTCGATTATATTAAGTTAAAAAGCTTTTATACAAATAAAGCTAATGTGGAGAGGATTAGAAGGGAAGCAATAAACTAGGAAAACATTTTTACAGCTAAAGGTTTTGATAAAGGCCTCATCTCCAAAATATAGAGAGAACTGACTCTAATTTATAAGAAATCAAGCCACTCTCTAATTGATAAATGGTCAAAGGATATGAACAATTTTCAAATGAAGAAATTGAAACTATTTCTACTCATATGAAAAGATGCTCCAAAACATTATTGATCAGAGAAATGCAAATTAAGAAAACTCTGAAATACCACTACACACCTGTCAGATTGGCTAAAATGACAGGGAAAGATAATGCAGAATGTTGGAGGGGAAATGGGAAAACTGGGACACTGATGCATTGTTGGTCGAGTTGTGAACTAATCCAACCATTCTGGAGAGCAGTTTGGAACTATGCTCAAAAAGTTATCAAACTGTGCGTATCCTTTGATCCATCAGTGTTACTACTGGGCTTGTACCCCAAAGAGATCCTAAAGGAGAAAAAGGGATCCCCGTGTGCAAAAATGTTTGTGGCAGCCTTTTTGTAGTGACAAGAAACTGGAAATTGAATGGTTGCCCATCAATTGGAGAATGGATGAATAAATTGTGGTATATGAATGTTTTGGAATATTATTGTTCTGTAAGAAATAACCAGTAGGATGAATATAGAGAGGACTGGAGAGACTTACATGAACTGATGCTAAGTGAAATGAGCAGAACCAGGAGATCATTATACACGGCAACAACAAAACTATATGAGGATTATTTCTGGTGGACGTGGTTATCTTTGGCAATGAAAGGATCCAAATCAGTTCCAATGGATTAGTGATGAACAGAACCAGCTACACCCAGAGAAAGAACACTGGGAAATGAGTATGGACCACAACATAGCATTTACACTCTTTCTGTTACTGTTTGCTTATGTTTTTGTTTTTTTCTTCTCAGGTTATTTTTACCTTATTTCTAAATCCAATCTTTCCTGTGCAACAAGATAACTGTATAAATAAATATGTATCCATATATTGTATTTAACATATACTTTAACATATTTAACATGTATGTGACTACCTGCCATCTAGGGGAGGGGGTGGGGGGAAGAAGGGTATAAGTTGGAACAGAAGGTTTTGCAAAGGTCAGTGTTGAAAAATCACCCATGCATATGCTTTGTATACAGAAAGCTACAATAAAAAAAATAATAAAAAACAAAACAAAAAAATGCTCTCCATTTATAGCTTGTATCAAATTGTTTTTCATTTTCGTAAGGGAGGGAAAATAGGAGGAGAGAATTTGGAGCTCAAAATTTGAAGAAAAAAATGTTAGAATTGTTTTTACATGTGTTGGGGAAATAAAATATTTTTTGGAAAATGTTCTCCATGTATAATTTATATCAAATTGTCTTCTTGATGAGGGAGAGAGGGGAGGAGAGTTTTTGGAGCTCAATATTTTAAAAAAGTGTTAAGATTGTTTTTACATGTAATTGGGGGGAAATAAAATATTAAATTAAAAAATGATGCTCTCCATCTTTTTCATTCTTGACTTCTGACCTCATCACTTAACCAAAAGTGCCCTCTCTACAGTTAGCAGTGATCCCTTAATTGTCACATCTGGTAGAAAGCCTTTTCTTGGGCCTCCTATTTCTTGGCCTCCCTGTTGAAGCTCTCCAACTGTCTCCTCACTGGGTTTCCATACAGCCAATCTCTCCTGGCTCTCTTCCTACCTCTCTGACTGCTCTATCTCTGGTTCTTTTGCTAGTTTATCATTCTTATCATACCCCTTAACTGTGGGTATCTCCAAGGTAAGGTCCTGGGCCATTTTTCTCCATACCTTTTCTCTGGGTAACCTTGTCAGTTCCCATGAGTTTAACTACCATTCCTGTAGCAGGATATAATCGGGATATTTCCAGAAGTTCCAGTTTGAGAGCTAGTAGTTCCAGGCTTTCCTCAAGGCATCAACTGCACATTTAAACTCCTGAGATATCGCAAAGTCAAAATGTCCCAGATGGAACTCATCATCTTTCCCCTAAAACCTCTGGCTTCCCAGCCCCATGCTTTTGCACAGGCTGTTCCTCAGGCCTGGAATGCCTTCCCTTCTTACCTCCACTTTCACAGGCCTTTGTGACCCATCTTCTGAACAACCCTTTCCTGATCCCTTCAGCTACTTTCATCCATTCTCCTAAACTATTTTATGTCCTTGTCTCACCCATTAAGGTCTTTATGAGTAGGGAGGCCCCAGACAGGTGCTTAGGGAACAGGAATGAGGGGGAAAGGTCTACCTCACCACAGAGCCTCGAAGGGCCCCCCCAAGAGCCTCACCTTGATTCCCTGGCCTCTGGGATTAAAGATATGGATGGCTTCTAGAAAAGAGAAGAGGACAGGATAATCAGTCTTCAAATAACTAATAGGGCCATCATATGAAAGAGAGGTTGGGTGTATTTAGCTGAGAGTGGAATGGGGAACAAATGGGGAGAAGCTGCAGATTCAGGCTTCATGGGATGCACAACTTCCTAATAATAAGAGCAAGCTACTCAGGAAGGAGTCAATTGTCCATCACGGGAGGTCTTCAAGCAGAAGCTGGATAACCATTGGTTTAACCATTGATTAAACTCATGCAACGTTCCTTATGGACTTAAGAGCCCCGACCAAGATCGAGGATTCTGTGAGTCTCCGAGGAAAAGCGCGAGGGAAAGTGATGTGTAAAAAAGGTAGCGAGGGAAGGAGCCCAGTGTCAAGCAGGCAGGTGAATTTATATTTGATCTTAGACTGCAAGAGCCACCTCTAGCTGTCCTGATCCTTATCTGGTCACTGGATCCAGAAGGGTCTGGAGGGAAAAGGGAGACAGGTGACCTTGCCCAGCCTGAAATCCAATCCATTTGCATGGCATGGCATCCCCTCCATGATGTCATGGCCTTTTCCAGAACAAAAGCAAATAACAACTGCAGCTCATCTATATATATATAGAGGGTGTAGTCCTGGGATAGCCAGCTGTGGATATCCCACTCACAAACTGTCTTCTGTCCTCCCTCTCCTTCCTCCCTAATAATCTTGTCTTCAGTTGCTGTCTTCTCCCAGCCTGAGAAGTCTTGGGAAACTCCATTGGCCAAGTTATTTATCTGGCATGGGTCTCAGTTTCCACAGCTGTACTCTAACAGACTGCTAAAGTCCAGTCTTCCCCATCAGTCCCTTTACTCCAATATCTGTGGGAAAATGGGGTGACTTTGCTCCTGGGGAATGATGGGAAATCATGACCCCCATCCCACAGGAGGCAGAACATCGGAATGAACAATAGGCAAACTTTGAAGCCCGGGGACCTGGATTCAGGTCTTGATGTTGTCATTTACTACTGGGTAGTGAGAAAGCTGCTTAAGAGGGTCCTCTGGGCCAGTTTTCCCATCTCTTAAATGGGGATAGAGACAATTGGATGGAGCACTGGCCCTGGAGTCAGAAGGACCTGCCTCAGAAATTTCTTACTAGGTGTGTGACCTCTAAGAAAAAGGAAAAAAAAAACAAAACCAGAAAATTCTAAAGTGTGGCTAATAGTTGAACTGCTTTCTCCCTTGAGCTACTTTTGAAAGTATCTGCAGTAGCTTACTACTTGAGGCTTGCCTTGCCTTCAGGTTCTAGGGCCAATGCTCCACCCATTGTACCACTCAAGGACTCTGAGAACCTAGCCTTCCTATCTCAAGCCCAAAATCAAATGTAAATTCATCCACCTGGAATTAAACATTTCCTCTCCCCCTGCTCCTCCTCTCCCTAGCTTTCTTCCATTCTCCAGTCCTTGAGATGACTTCCCCTGATTTTGACTCCAAGGAGGTCCTTGGTCTATCCTTCACAGTAACTCCCTTTAGTCATTTGAGCCACTTTCTGTGCCTTCCCAGGGGGTCAGTCCCTGTCCCTTCCACCCTAGAGGGGGAAGGTCACGAGGAAACATGGGGTCCCAGGGATGGCAGAGCCGGGGTCCGGAAGCTAGCATCCCCCATGTGCCCTCTGACCTTTTCTAGCCCCAGCTCCTGCTGTGGGCCCCCGACTGCCAGGTGTTGCTCCCTCCTATCCCGGCTTCTTGCCCCACGGCTCTCAGCAAGGCCCTGCTCCATCCAGGGACCTTCCCGTTCTCTGGGCAAAAGAGTCTCTTCCATCTGCTGCTGGGCTGGATGTGCCCCAATAGAAGGGGAGGCTGAAAGACAGATTCTCGGGCCCAGGCTGCCTTCCCGCCCAGAGGGGCAGGGCCCAGGGATGGCACTCTGCAGGAGGCTTGGCCCGGAACTACCCTCAGGGCCTGAGAAGGCTCCTTCTCTTAGACTTCTCCAGTGGGTAGGAGCAGTCCCTTCTGCCCGGCCTGAGAGAGGGGTATTTGTGCCCTGGGGACACCAAGGATGCCAGATTTGCCACAAATGTCCCTCCGGTTGGGTCTCCATCAGTCGCTGTCCCCTGTCTACTCGGGAGCCTGAAACACAAGCCAACGGTCCTGATGTGAGCGGGGAGGAGCTCAGAGGTGGGGATCCCCAGGACAGCACCCCGTCCTGAGGGAGAGCTTGTTCCAGGAGGCTTGGGGCCATGCTCATGTGCAGAGTAGGGGCCGTATCAGGCTGAAGGAAGCAAGCTGGGTGGGCAGCCCTGAGGACAGCCATCCTACCAGTCCCAGGGGAGAAGCTAGGGGCAGCCCTGCTGAGCCCATCACCAGAAAGGGGGGGACTGGAATCACCCAGCCCTGTGTGGGGAATGCCACAGGCCCTGGCGGACTGCTGCCCCCCGGGGAGCGTGGCAGGGCCAGGCTGGGAGAGCCTTCTGGAGTCACCTTGGTAAGAGAGAGGGAGGGCACTAGGAGACCCTGGTGTCAGGCTGGGGGAGGCCTCTGGAGCCTTAGTCCTGCTGGTGTATCCTGGTGTCCGTTTGGGGGATGTCTCTGGAGTGAAGGTCTTGTCAGAAAAAATATGGGGACTGGGGTACCCCACTGTCAGATTCGGGAAAACCTCTGGACTTGCAGCGCTGTGGGAGAGAACGGGGGGGCTGGGGTGCCCTGGTGTTAGGTAAGGGCTAGCCTTTGGAGGCACAGCCCCGCAAGGATGGGTAAGGAGGCTGGGGTGCTCTTGTGCCAGGTGAGGGGTAGCCTCTGGAGACACAACCCTGCAGGGGCAGGTAAGGGGTCTGGGGTGCCTGGATGTTAGGTAAGGGGTAGCCTCTGGAGGCACAGCCCTGCAGGGACTGGGGTGCCCGAATGCCAGGCGAGGAATAGCCTCTGGAGGCACAGTCCCGCAGGGGCGGGTTAGGGGGCTGGGGTGCCCTGGGGTCGAGGTTGGCGAGGCCCCTGGAGAAGTAGCCCAGCTGGAGCAGGGCCAGGGCCTGGAGTGCTCCTGGGGAGCTCTGAGGAGGAGGCGCTCTGATGGCCATTGGAGGCTCCTCATGGACAAGCGCAGGTGAGCCGAGTCTGGGGAAAGCTCAGCTCTGGGCTCCAAGACCGGAGGCGGAGAAGATTGCCGGCACTGGCCCGAGAGGGTCAGGTCCTCCAAGGGGAGGGTTTGCTCCATGGAGTTCGGGGCCCAGTAACCCAGGTAACTTGTGCTGGGCTGGACAAGACAGCTCTGATGGCCAGACGGAGGGGGAGGGCTCCTCTCGGACCCCCAAGCTTTTGTGGCTTTTGGTGAGACGTGCACGGCACTGCCGGAGCCGGGGAAGGAAGATGATGGTCGGTCCCTCAGCAACGGGGGTCTGTGGGTCTGGCTGTCTGACCCGGAGGGCCAGGGGACACCTCCAGAATGTCTGGGCCACAAGAGCTCCCGCGAGCAGCCCCCCAGGCTCCAGGCCGGCTCCCTTAGGTGGGGGCTCCTGGATCCCCCTCTCCTCTCTGGGTCTGCTCTGCTCAGCTCCACGTTGCTTTGCTGGGAGGAAAGCCCTGTCCACTTCCCAGACGCCCTGGGCCTCCGGGCTTGGGGCCACAGGTTGTTCTGCTGCTCAAAGAAAGAGTTACTCACCAGGCCAGCGGCCCCGGGCAGGGACTGGCCAGCAGGAGCCAGGTTGGTCTGAACCCCGGAGGAGAAGTACCTGGGCTCCTGGCCGCCGGCCATAGGCCCCTCCAGCTGCAGGCCCCGGCCTGGAGGAGCGGCCGGACTCTGCCTCTGAATTTTGTTGGGAGCGCGAGACCCCACCGTGGTATCTCGCCTGCTGCCCACAGGGAGGCCGATGTTCACGTTCTTCCGAACCAGCCGTCGGTCTGTGGGAAAGCCACATGGGCCAGAAGTTAGGGCGATCAATCCGTTGTCAAACACAGTTTTGTGGGTAAGTTGTGAACAACTTTCTGTGACCCCATTTAGAGGTTTTGGGGCAGGGAATGGTTGGCCACTTCCTTTTCCAGCTCATTTTACAGATGAGGAAACTGAGGTAAATAAGACTTGTCCAGTGTCACTCGGCCAGGAAGTACCTGAGGCTAAATCTGAACTCAAATTTTTCTGACTCCAAGCCTGGCTTTCTATCCACTGTGCTGTCTAACTGTGTAAGGGGGTTGGTTTTAATGTCACCAAAATCCCTTTAGTTCTAAATCTATGACCTTTGGTGCAATGGGAAGAATAAAAGTTTAAGTCAGAACTGGAGTTTTTACGCCACATTTGTCAAGATTACAAAGAGTATCTTTGGGCTACCTTAGTAGGTCTTAGTTTCCTCAGTTGTCAAATGAGGGAAATGGACTAGATCAAAGATTCTTAAGCTGTGGGATCAATTTATACAAGTCTTTCTGAAATCATCCTGCTGATCTTTTTTTTTTAATTTTTAAATCTTTTTTATTAAAGTTTTTATTTTCAAAACATATGCATGAATAATTTTCAGCATTGACTCGTTCTAAATTTTTCTTCCCTTTTCTCCCACTCCCTTCCCTAGGTAACAAGTAATCCAATATATGTTAAACATGTTAAATTGCATGTTAAATCCAATATGTGTATATGTATTTCCACAAATATCATGCTGCACAAGAAAAGTCAGATCAGATAGGAAAAAATGAGAAAGAAAACAAAATGCAAGAAAACCAACAAAAAGAGTGAGAATGCTATGTTGTGATCTACCCTCAGTTCCCACAGACCTCTCTCTGGGTGCAGATGGCTCTCTCTATCACAAGACCATTGGAACTGGCCTAAATCATCAACTTGTTGAGAAAAGCCACAAACATCACTGTATAATCTTGTTGCTCTATGCAATGATTTCCTGATTCTGCTCATTTCACTCAGCATCAGCCCATGTAAGTTTCTCCAGATCTTTCTGAAATCATCCACCTGATCGTTTCTTATAGAACAATAATATTCTATAACATTCATATGCTATAACTTATTCAGCCATTCCCCAACTGATGACAGCCACTCAATCTGAAAAATGTTTTTGTGCTAAAAGATGCAAAAATATTCCTATAACTTCTCAAATACTAGCTTTTAGTTTATAAAATTGTGGCCCTAAATGGTATCACATAACTGAATGTGGGGCTCGTGATAAATTTGGCAGCAGTAAAAAATTTCTGAAAGTGCAATGACCAAAAATTAATCCAAAATCCAACGTATTGTGAATCCAAGGTGATCTTGGTAGCACTTGCCCAAGCTACATCAGGCAATAGCAGGCAGCCTTGGTTCTGAACACACAACATGCACACTTTGCACTGTGCACGCACGAACGCTGCCAGAAACACCTTGGCTAAGATTTGAATCTATTATATGTTATGAATTGCAGTGCTTTTATTGTATATAGAAATTGTTCTGCTCTTAACAGAAACATGATAGTTTAATTATGGAAAACAAAGACTTGTACTTTTTTCTACCATCATTTCTCAGCATGTAAATATCAAATTAGTATATCTTTGGATTGTATTTTGTTAGAATGTCTGATTTTTTAAAATTACTGTTATTTCCTTCTTTTATAGAAACGTCAAGTATTTAATTGCAGCAAGTAAAGACAAAAGCCACTATTATTGCTGTATGTGAATATTAATTTTTTAAAATTTAGCACAAGCAGATGGAATTTCATAAACTAAAGTTAATGTTTATTTGAGAAATTATTAGGAATATTTATGCATCTTTTGAGACAAAATATTTTCCCCTTATGGGTAAATGGCTAAATTTTGACAGAAGATTTAAAAATACTGATGACAATAAGTCAGAATCTTCACTACCAGGTTGTAGTACACCTAAACTGACTAGAAAAATAAAATGACGACATCATTTCTAATAATGATGATGGTGTGGAAAAATCTCTTTGCTTAACTTGTAATGAAGTTTTGGCTGTGAAGAGCATGAAAACAGCCAGATTAAAATGACATCTTAATACCAAGAATGCGAGCATACGGCAATAAATCCAAGGAACATATTGAATGATTCTTAAAATTTTTAAATATAGAAAAACAAAGTTTTGAGAAATGTGTTATTGTCGATGAAAGATATTTACTTACACTTTATGAAACTTATTTAATTGCAAAAACTAAAAAACCTACATGATACAAGATCTTTTGTTAACTGCTGCAATTAAAATGTTAAAAATAGTTCATGGGAAAAAGTATGGGGATAAAATTCATAAAAATCCTTCATCAAGTAGTAATGTTTCCAAAAGAATTTCTGAAATTAGTAATGGAGCTTCTTACCAGGCTTAAAGTCCAAACTTTGCAATTCAGCTAGATAAAACAACTGATATTTCTAACATGGCACAGTTGAAGCTATATTTATGAAAGAAGCATAGATAAAAAAATATTGTTTTGTTGCCCTTTGAAAGGGTCACATCCATCAGAATTGATTATCATATAATCCAATAGTAAGATGATTGAAGCCAGGTCCAGTGATCTTGTGATTAAGAGAGCCATCTATATACCCAGAGAGAGAACTGTGGAAACTGAATATGGATCACAAAGTAACATTTTCATTCTTTTTGTTAATGTTCACTTGCATTTTGTTTTCTTATTCATTTTCTTTCCTTTTTGATCTGATTTTTCTTGTGCAGGAAGAGAATT
The DNA here is from genome assembly GCF_016432865.1 of Antechinus flavipes. Taxonomy (NCBI): domain Eukaryota; kingdom Metazoa; phylum Chordata; class Mammalia; order Dasyuromorphia; family Dasyuridae; genus Antechinus; species Antechinus flavipes. Next base: position 594,023,604 of record NC_067400.1, read on the forward strand.
GTATAAATATGTTTATATATATTGGATTTAACATATATTTTAACATGTATCACATATATTAGATTGCTTGTCATCTAAGGGAGGGGGTGGAAGGAAGGGGGGAAAATTTGGAACACATGATTTAATTCTTTTTATAAAAGTAAACAAGCACATCCATCTCATTAATATGAAAATTTACTTTCCTCTTTAATAAATGGTAAAAATTAGATGTATACCAGAAACTGTTTTAAAATAAATTTGTTTATGATTTATTATCAATAAAACTTTGACTTGTATACTTATTTTTTATATCTATATACCTGGGGATGAGTAAAAATTTCTCAGGCAAAAAGGATTCACTAGTGGAAACGTTTAAGAAGGCCTGGACTAGATGACCTTGGTGGTTCCTTCCAGCTTTGATTTATAATCCTATCCCACCACTCCCCTATGTCTCCAGGCACTTCCTATTAAAATCTAACTTCCTAGAAGACCAGGACTGGTTTGCTTTTATATCTCTACCTCAAGGATATAGGACACGTAGGGACTCTCACATAGGGAGTCCTCAAAAAGAAGTGCCTTTCCCTTTCATTTAGAGAGGACTAACAATAAGGTAAGGAGGATGGGAAAGGCCCTGGAATCAGGAAGTCATTTTTTGAAAGAAGTCAGAGATTCTCCTAGATAGGGTTAATAGAAAGGGCAGATATTCCACATGAGAGACCATTTTGAGGGGAACATCTTGATATCTTTTGCTTATAAAAATTAAATAGTTTGCATACATAATGGAATGCTGATACATGAAGCTTGGAGGCTTGCAGGAATATCACTGGAGTATTAAAATATGACACAAAAAGAAGATAAAGAATTGAAGGAAAAACATAGAAGGTGATGCAGACATAAGAGGTTTGAACCAGAACAATATCTACTGTCTAACTCAGGCTAAGAGCTTAAGTGATGCTGTTATTACTCTTCATTTTACAAAGGGGGAAACTGAGGCTGAAAGAGCTTTAGTGATGCTGTCATTACCCTCCATTTTACAAAGGGGGAAACTGAGGCTGAGAGAACTTAAGTGATGCTGTTATTACCCTCCGTTTTACAAAGGAGGGCTTAAGTGATGCAATTATTTGCCTCCATTTTACAAGAGGGAAACTGAGGCCGAGAGAGTATAAGTTATTTGCTCGGGGTCACACATGCAGTAAATCTGAGGCAGGATTTGAATTCAGGTCTTTCTGACTCTGTCCAGCACTGGCATCTATCTGCCAAAGAAGGGGAGATGATAAAGGTGGAAAGCACAGGACTACTTGCAGCAATAGGAGAGTGAGGGGAAAGGAGGTTTGAGTAGATGCCTGCAAGGGAGCCCCCAGATCATACAATCAGAGAAAGCAGAACCCATTAGTCTTTAAAGACTAGCGAGAGCTCTCAGAGGAATCAGTCACCAAGCCTTGTTAATGCCTACTGTGTGGAAAGGACCTAGAGCCCTGTAACAAAAGCAGGAGATATTGGGGGGAAGGGAGGTCAGCGGACAAGAGCCCAAGCCAGGAGCGGTCTCAGAGCCTGGCTCAGCAGAAAAAGCTCTAAGCCAAGCTGGCCAAGGCACAGGCTAGTATGTGCTAACTGTCTGAAGTCACGTTTGAACATAGGAACTCCTGACCTCAGAACCAGTGCTCTATCCACTGCACCATCTAGCTGCCCCTGGCCAAAGGATTCTTGTAAAAGATGGGGGCCTCATTTTAGCCATAGGCTGAGGTCTAAATAAGTCCTGCCCACCCTACAAATTAGAGCCTCCCCAAACCCTCAATTCCCGACACCCAACCTAGACTCTGCTGAAATGAGTAAACCAAACAAAAAAACAAACAGATATTATTATTTCTAAGTTTTTTATTTCCAAAATATATGCATAGATAGTTTTAGACATTCACTCTTGTGAAACCTTGGGTTCTAATTTTTTTCTCCCTCCCCTCCCCTATTCCCTCCCAAGTAATCCAATAGTTAAACAAGTGAAGTTCTTCTATATATATTTCCACACTTATCATGCTAATGCCAGATATTATGATAAAATACTATAGATAAAACCCAAAAATAATCCCCCAAAAGTAAACTAAGAACCTGTCCAAGGAGAACTTCAAGAGAGAAAAAAATAGTCAAAATGGTGTATAAGATGAAAACTAAACATGAAGAAAGGGGTAGAAGGAATGACTCTTTTTATACCCATCACGTTCACCTAAACAAGAGAAAGAAATTCTGAACATACACATGTACAAAAAATCATTGTATAGAAAAACATTAAAATAAAAAAGGAAATAGAAGAGAATGAAGAGAAAAGGGGGAAAGGATTTTAAGAGAAAGGACAAGATAGATAATGTAAACAGTCATAAGTACAAACTCTAGTATGGAGTGGATGTGAAGGAAAGATTAAAAAGAAAGGCAGAAAAAATCAAAAGCAGGAATTGAGAGAGAGACAAGGAGCAACAGTGGAAGCAAGACACTTCATTTATAGGTCAGAAATTTCTAAGTCCCTTTTACCAATTTTTTTAAACTTATAAATGGAGTAAGGAGAAAATAAAGAAGAAATACAAGAGGTTGTATGGAGGAATATATGCAATTAACAATCATAACTGTTTTCCAACAGGATGAACTTTTTATGCATAAAAAGGAAGAGGATAGCAAAAATGAATTGTAAAACAGAATCCCAAAATATTCTGCTTATGAGAAACACACTTGCAACATAAATATTTACACGGAATTAAAATAAGAGGCTGGAGAATATGCTTCAGCTAAACTCACAATGACAGGAATAGCAATCATGATTTCAGATAAGGCTAAGCAATGAAGAATCAACCTTAAAAATTCAAAATTAGACATAATTTTTGGATTTGGCCAATATAAAAATTTGTTCTGCTTGACTTTGAATGTTTTTATTATATTTTAATTTATTTATTCTTATTTTATCTATTTAAATTATATTTTAATTTTTTATTTTAAATTTATGTTTTTGTATTTATCTACTTTTTGGTTAAGAGGTTAAAAATAAATGCTCATAAAAGTAAAGTTCATATATAAATACAAAATATATGAAAATATTTAGAATATATTAAGGTTATACAAAATATCTATAAAATATTTAAAAAACTAATTTTTAAAATTGGAAATTAAAAAATTAATAAGGCATTTAGGCAGTAGACAGAGAACTGGCTTCAAAAGTCAGGAAAATATGGATTTAAGTCTTTCCCTACTGGGCAGGGTATCTCACTTCTCACTTCCTAGACAACTTTCTAAAGTTAGAAGAAGCAGAGAAAATGCAGGTTTGCATGGATAGAGGGAAGTTCTCATCAGCAGCCACCTTCATGAAAGAAACACAGGTGTGTTAGAAAAATAAAAACCAAACCAACTTAAGAATCCCAATAAATGGTGTAGAATTCATGAAGAGATCAATGTGACGTTTCAGAATATGGGTTTCAATTCTGTTACTGAGACCTGTAGAACTTCTGTAGGACAGCTCTAAAGGTCTCCTTTCCCTCCTATGCAAGGACCTCATCGAGATATAACCAAAGGTTGCTCCCAACTCTAAATTTGATCCCGTGACCTAGAGCTTTCTTTGATTATTTGAAGATTTTTGTGGACAGCTACTCATTTATAATTTTATTTATTTATTTTTAATGGTATTTTATTTTTCCAAATACATGTAAAGAAGTTTTCAACATTCACCCTTGCAAAACCTTGTGTTCCAATTTTTTTTTCCTTCTCCTCTTCCCTCCCCTCTCCCTTCCCCGAGATAGCAAGCAATCTGATATAGGCTAAATGTGTACAATTCTTCTAAACATATTTCCACATTTGTCATGCTGAGCAAAAAAAAAAAAAGAAGAAGAAAAAAAAAAAAGATTTCTAATTTAAAAACTGTGTGAAAAAGCCCTACATAGTCCAGCCACACAGTTGGCTGTGTCAACCCTGACTTGCCTTCCTATCTCCAGGAAAGGGCAAGTAATCAATTAATCAATCAATCAACATTTATTAAGTACCTACTGTGTGCCAGGCATTGTGATAAGCCCTGGAATCATAGATTAATCCACTTTTCAAAATGTCATTTCCTCTCCTCCCCTTCCCTTTTTTTTTCTTCTACCTCCCCCTCCCCACCTCCCTCATCCCCCCTTAAATTACTCTTTTCTTGAAGACTCATAAAACAATCTGGTGAGTGAGCAGAGTGGGGCAGGGCCCCACTGACTGAAGAGGAAAGGACCTTAGACATCATTTACTCCCAACCCCTTAAGGAGTAGGCTGTAGACAATGTGCCTAAGGTCACAGAGATGATAAAAGGCAAAGGCAAGATTGGAGCTAGATCTCCAGACTCCTGGCTCATGCTCTTAAAAAAAATAAAAATAAAAATAAGAGGATTCAGTATTCGGCCCAGTCTTCAAAATAATCCTGCCTTCTCTGTGATCTCCAGGTCAAAGATTGGATGAGTATACTTGGAGTGGACCTGACTTCCAATTTTATGAGCTACAGAATATAGACACAGAGGCATTAATGAAAAAATTTATTAAGTTCACAGATGGTACAAACCAGGGGAAAACAGCTAACACAGTAATAGTCAGGATCCTCAAAGATCTCAGAGAAAGGCTAGAACATAGGACTGAACCTAGTAAGATCCATTTTTTTTTGGTTAAACATGCAATTCTTCTAAATATATTTCCATATTCATCATGTTGTGCAAATAAAATCAGATCAAAAGGGGAAAAAAAACATGAGAAAGGGTAGAAAATAAGCAAACAACAAAAAAGGTGAAAATATTAAGCTTTGGTCCACAATCAGTCTCCATAGCTCTCTCTCTAGATGTGGATACTTTCCATCACAATTCTATTGGAATTGCCTTGAATCACCTCATCATTGAAAAGGGGCAAGTCCAGTAAGATCCATTTTAATGGGGACATGTGTAAAATAATCTCTTTTGACGCAAAAATTCAACTTCACAAATATAAAATGAAGGGAGGAGTCAATATCTGGAAGAATTTTGAGGATTGATAGGGCAGCTCAAAAAATTAATGAGGTCTTAGTTGTAGTTATTTGAGAACAGAATTTAGAGAGTGTAAAGTGATTGTCCCTGATCACAGCATATTTGAAATGTTGCACTCAGTTATGGGATCCCCATTCTAAGAAGCCCAGGGATAGCCTATGGCTGTCCAGAAGAGGGCCACTAAGATGAAGAGGTCTGTTAGGCTCAATTAAGGGAATGGGAGTTGAGATAGCAGTTCATTTTCAGCCAGAAGAGGGTCCTCAGGGACCAGAGTCTACCCTCTGCTCCCAGTAGCTTTGTCCCAGCAGCTGAGAATGATCCACATGAGGCCTTAAGAGACTTAGGTATGAGATGAATAGAAGCTGGTTAGCAAAAACCTAAAGCTATTCCTGTTTAGAACCTGAACTTCCTCCTGGACAATGAGGAGCACAACAGAGGGCAGCAGATGTAAATCCAGGAACCTCATACCTGATTTCAGGTGGCCTCCTGGCCAGGGTGGAATATTCTCCTTCCGATTGGCCTCCATAGGGTCTAGATTGGAAATGTCCCCAGAAGGTCCTCAGTCCAGGAACTAGGACAGGTGCCTCTGTCAGAGTGGTCTTTCCAGGCAGCAGTGAGGTCCAGATCATGGACTGGTCAGATCTCATAAGGAGAAGGCTGTGAGATCTAAGGGTCAAAGGTGGAACAGGGTCAAGACTTCCCCTTATTTGTTCCCTCTCTGATCCCTTTACCTGAGATCTTCCTCTCTCATTCCAAGACAGCACCTGATCATCCTAAGTCTAACTTCAATGGGGTACTTAGTGAACTGAGGAGCCAGCTTCTTTTCCCAATCCACCCAACTCACTTTCCTCATCTTTAGAGAAAGATGGCGGAATTAGATGGCTATCTCTGAGGTACTTTCCTGTTGTAAATCTAAGCGATATATGCCAGACTCAGATTCTTTCCTTCCCCAGCCCTCTGACCAGCCTTCCTCTGACTCTCTAAAGCATATTTGTCTGTATACCTTCCTGGACCAATTTCTTCAGGAAATTGAATGAGGGATCATCACTCAATAAGACCAATAATTTGTCAATAAGACCAAAAAATCCCCAACCAGTTGCTCCCTACAAAGGGCTTATGTTCTATCAGGGTGGACTCTAAGTGATCTAAGTTGAAATCCTACCTCAGACCCTTTCTAGTTGTATGACCCTGAAAAAGTAATTTAATTATTATTTGCCTCCATTTCTTTGTCTGTAAAATGGAGAGAATAACAGTATCTTGCTCCCAGGATTGTTGTGAAGATCAAATAAGAAAATATTTGTAATGTGCGTTTGTACATGTTAAAGTGTCATATAAATGTTTATTATTTTATTATTTTAGATATAATGATAAATAATAATATATTATATTGATATAATAAAAATGATAATTTTAAAATTTAAAATAATAAGTATTTTTATTTAAATTATTTATTAAAAATAAAAAATAATAAAAATGAATACAAGGTAATCTTGGTAAGGGGGCAGTATGAGCTGGGGAGACCAAGAAAGGAAATAGTGCTTGAGAAGAATCTTAAACAAGACAAGGAAGAGAACAAGGATTTATTAAGCACCTACTATGTCCTGAGTACTGTGCTAAGTGCTTTAAAAACATTCTCTCATTTGATCCCTGGGATCAATCTTGGGAGGTAGGTGTTATATTAGAGGCTTCATTTTACAGCAGGAAACCGGGCCAGACAGAGGTTAAGCGGCTTGCCCAGCTAGTCTGGGTCCAAATTTCAGCCCCAAGGGGCTAGTCTCTGTCTCCAGATTCAAAGCACGCATTGTAGGAGTGGGATACAGCTGACTCAAAACCATGGACCAGAGGTGGAGTACCACTTGAAAAAACATCAAGGCGGCTGTTTTGGATTGGAACAGGAATAGAAGACAAGAAAAATTGGGACCAGGTTATGAACAAATTTAAATGTTCAACATAGGAATATACACTTTATCCTAGAGGGAATAGGACTAGGGAGTCACGGGAGTTTTAATAAGGGAAGTGATGGGATCAGACCTTTGGGAACTGTACAGAGGATAGACTGGGATAGGGGAGGGAGGGAGACCAAGTAGAAGGCTCCTGAAATAGTCCAGGGGCTGAGAGTGAAGGTCTGATCCAGTGAGGTGACTATGTGAATAGAAGCTGATGTTCTGAAGACAGAACTCAATCAACAAGCATTTTTTTTTCAGCCCAATCAGTGTAATAAGTATTTTCCTAGGCACTGAGGATACAAAAGTAACCTAAAAATGGTCAACTTTAGCAACGGAATTATGTCGGGAAAGGAAGGTGGAGAAGGCAAGAATGAAAACACAGTTGCCAACTAGGAGATGAAGGAGCTGGTAAAGTACACAGGAAGTTTGGAAGTTGGGGAAGTTGAGGGAAGGAATTTGGTTGTGTATCATGGAACTTGGGGCCTCTGTGAGTCATCTACCTAGCCTGAAATGTCCAATTGGCAGGGGCTGATCCAGGACTGATGCTCAGCAGAGAGATCGGACATTTGGGAGTCATCCACATAAAGAGGAGAGTTAAATTTGTGGGACTTGGTCTTCTCACCACTGAGAAAGTGTAAAGGGAAAAGAGGAGAGCCGGGGCAGAGGCTCAGGGGATATTCGGTTAGGGGGAATCATGTGGATGATGAATTAACAACGGAGACTGAGACGGAGCAGTAAGACACATAGGGACAGGACTGAAAGAAAAGGCAGAAGAGCAAAAATCTATAATAGACAGTGAGTCATCAGCATCCAAGGCCGCAGCCAGATCAAGAAGGATGAGGACTAAGAAAAGGCTATTGGATTTGGCAATTAAGAAACCAGAGATAACTTTGCAGAGGGCAGTTTCATTTGAATGATGGATGATGCCAGATTTTAGGATAAAAAGTAATTGAGAAGAGGGCAGCTAGGTGGCGCAGTGGATAGAGCATCAGCCCTGAAGTCAGGAGGACCTGAGTTCAAATTTGATCTGACACTTAATAGTTCCTAGCTCTATGACTCTGGGCAAGTCACTTAATCCCAATTGCCTCAGAGCAAAAAAAAAAAAAAAAGAGTAATTGAGAAGTATAACTGGATGCAATAAGTTTTATCATTTCCCCCCCTTTCATTAGGGAATTTGGATAAGAAGAGTAGGAAAGAATAGTAAGGTTTCACAAAGGATTTTAAAAAAAAATTTAATGATGGGAGATGACAAAGAATTGGAAATTGATGGGATGCCCCTATCAATTGCAGAATGGCTGAGCAAGCTGACTGGGATGGAACATTATTGTGCCAGAAGAAATGGAAAGACATGAACTGATGCTGAGTGAAATGAGTAGAATGGGGAGAACACTGCATACAGTAACAGCAACGTTATGGGATGATCAACTAGCACTGACTCAGCTCTTCTCAGCAATACAATGATCCGAAACAATTCTGAAAGACTCATGATGGAAAACACCATCCATATCCAGAAAAAGAACTGAATGCAAATTGGAGTACACTCTTTTCACTTTTTCCCATGTTTTTTTTTCCTGTTTTGTTCTGTTTTTTTTTCTTTCACATGACTAATATGATTGCACATGTATAACCTATATCAAGTTGCTTGCTGCCGTGATGGGGAGAGGGAGAGAGAAAAATTTGGAACTCAAACGTAAAAATGGATGTTGAAAACGATCTTGATATATATTGGAAAATACTATTTATATAATAAAAAAAATTAAGTGATGGAAAAGACGCAGGTGTTTATATGAGAGGAACCAGGGGATAAGGAGAGACTGGATATTATTGGGAAGGAGAAATTGTGATCATTGTGAGTATTGGCTGGATGGGAGCAATGGCTCAGGTAAAGAGGTTGCCTTTACTAAGGAAAGCTGACTCACTGCGGAGGCAGGCAGGAAGAAGGAGAGAATGGGGGATGAAGTCAAGGTTTGTGAGAGGGAGAGAAGGGAAGGGGATGAAAAAGAGGAAAAGTCCGGCCCTGCGCTGGTGCACCTGTCTGCCCCTGTATGAATCTGGTTGTCTGTGGGGTCCTGTCCCTCTCCCCCAAGAGGGAGCATCTTCGCGGCCAGACTTGGGGTGTCTTTCTAACTGTAGTCCTCCTATCACTGATCTCTTTCTGTCGTTCTTTCTGTCCCACTCGCTGTTTCTGCACTGTCAGATCTTCCCACACGCTGTTTCCCCAGCACCCAATTCATGTGTGTCCGATCCCTGGCTGTCCTTCCCGTACCCGAGTCTCTCCTCCCTGAGTTCCCGGGACTCTCATCTCTCCCCCTCTCGCCTGCCTCCTCCCCGCCTCCAGGATCTGCTCTCCCCCTCCCCGCCCCCACACCTTCTTCTGCAGCCCTTTGCACCCCTGACATAATCCGTCCTCAGAAAGCTTATTTTTGTACTTCGCTTCCTCGCTGCCCCCCCCCCGCCGAGCCCCTCAGCCTTCCCCACTCCTCCAGGTCTATCTGCTCCCCCAGGGCGCACCCCGCTGTCGAGTCGCTCTCTCCAGTCCTCCCAGACGCCCCAGCTCACCAAGACCCCCGGAGGCCCGGCTTCTTCTCGTCTCGGAGTAACGACTGCCGTCGCTAGTTCAAGTTCGCGCCCCGCGGACCCGGGCGGGAGGGGGCGGGGCGCCGGCCGCCTGGGCCGGGGGCACGCCGGGACAGGAAGGCTCCGGTTCCGTCCACCGCAAGGGCTGGCCTCGGGCAGATTGGGGGCGCCGGTTGGACGCATCTCGGCAGAGGGAGCCCCGATAAAACCCTTCCCGAGCTGGAGCCGAAGGCACTTTCCCAGGGCCAATGCGCCCAGCAAACCCAGTCCCCAGCGCCTGCCCGCGCCCGACTGTGAAGGGTCACGCGTCTTTTATAGGTAGCGCCGAGCCCGCCGCAATCCCAGTCTCCACCGGGCGCTTGATGTGGCCCCTCGGCTTTAGTGCCCAGTCCGAGGGCAGAGAGGAGCCGGAGGGGAGCCGGAGGGGAGCCTCTGCTCAACTGCTTTGGTCTCCTTCCAATCTGGGCATCTCGGCCCCGTAGGTGTTTGCCCGCTAAGTCTCTGTCCCCCGAGAGCTAGGACGGGTCCAGACCCACAAAGCAGCCCTGGGATCCTGATGGTCATTTCCCTTTTCTAGGCCTCAGTTTGCTCATTTATAAAGTGGAGGGTTTGGACAGCGTGGATCTGAGACTGTATTTCTGACTTCAGAGACCACGTGAGATAATCTCATTTTACGTAAGAACTAGGAGCCCAGAAGATGGGAGAGTCTGGCCTCCTGGCAAGTTAGGTCTCCTCACTAACTGTCCAGCCTCATGGAACCCTCGGGCTGCCCCATTCCCACGCCTGACATGTGGTCACTCCCCATCAGGCCAGAAATCAGCCATTGTGGAGTTCAGAGCCCTGCACTCATTCTCCATCTGATCTTCCTGCATCTCCTGCCCTGTGAGGGTTTAATATATTTTGGGCTCCTTCACTTTTTGCTCACTGAATGTTTCTAAAAGCACTAAATTTCATTTGGGAGAGAACATTTTTTCCCATCCAAATTTGTCCTTACATAGGGGCTTGTGAGCCTTAGCTCATATATCCCCTACGCTGAGTTCATGAATCATAGAGAAGACCTTGGTTATCTGGCTCATTCTACGGTTGAGGAAACTGAGACTCACAGGTTAAGTGACCTACATAAGATCACTTAAAGCAAGAAACAGAAGGATTGTACCACACTGTGGTTGGGTAAACATCTGAATTCATGATTGGGGATCCTGGCTCCACTTGAGCTTCTAGATTCATGATAATGTTCTCCCAAACTCTAAATTTTCCTTGACTCTCCATTTCCACCAACTTTCAGTGGCTGGCTCCCCAGTTTGTTAATTATAGGGATTCGAGGCTCACCACAATCTAGCTCCCTTTCAATTCCCCCATTTCAAATATTTTCCACCTCAGCCACGCAGCAGTGCCTCTGCCCATGCCCACAAAGTTCAGCCCGGGCACCCCACCCTTCTGCTGGGCTAGTGATGCTGCCCTTTCCCCTATCTCCCAGCATTCTGACTGCATCTTTTCCTGTAGATCCCCTGTATTTAATCATCTTTCTTCTTATTAGATGGCAGGACTCTTGGCCCAGAGAGCTATCTTTGTCCAGCAGCTAATACGCTGCCCTGCCTATAGTACCATTTAATACATTCATTTGAGTAAAAGGCCCGGCTCTCCTTCAGTTGAATAGCTGGCGGCAGCTGCCCTGGGGGCCACTTGGAAGCCTCCGAAGGTACCCAGGGGTTCCAACAGTTGCCCTCAAGCTTCCCCCGTCCTCCTGCTCCTTAGCTGACTCTCTGGGTGAGTGACTAGAATTTCTCAGGCCCTAATGAACTGCAGCCAAGGGTGAGAATAAGGCTGGAGGCCATTTGTGGTCTGGGAAGGCTTGAAAAAGTTAGGGAACCCAGACCCATTCCATTCTTCCTGTCCTCCCTTGGGAGAAGCGACAATGACCATGAATGGATGCTGGGGATGCGGGCTGCTCTCGAACAGGAAGGGTGGGCCAAAGGCCTGAGCCGTAGCTGGTAGTCTGGCGGGTCAGCCCGTGTAGCCCATGCCCGAGGGGGACCCTTCCCACCAAGGCCGTGGGCTACCTGGCTCAGGCAGGGCTGAGGGCAGCCTGATGAAGGCTTCCCCTGTTCAGGTACAACCTCTCTCATGGCTGCAAGAAAAACACCTGGAAGACTCCCTTCTGAGAATGGGCCCATCCTCCCGCACCAAAGCAAACCCGGTGCCGGGTTGGAGCCAGGTGGTATGCTGGGGCCTGGGAATGGCTGCACAACACAGAGAGCCCAGGGATCATCTTCCACAAACTTTAATGCCAAACTCGGCAGTAGGTAAGAAAGGCAATGGCAGTGTTTCAGGGGCTCTGTCCAAGCGCTGTCCCCGGGAGCATGGCCGGGTCGGAGGAAGCAGCAGAGGGAGCGGCCCTTCCCTCACCATTGCCCCGTGCCCGGCCCCTGGAAACACTCCCTACCCGCCTGGGGTATGGGGAGGACAGTTACCCTCACCGGTCACAACTGACCCTGACGCAGCCAGGCACTGGGCAGTGTGGCCCGGAGGTGGGGACAGACAGACTCAACCTAGCAAAAGTGCATCATTGTGGCAGGGGTCTCTCACGGGAGTACAGTGCTGAGAGACTGGAGTGTGGGTCACAATCGGGAGCGGAGAGAACCGATCAAGAGCTCACTTCCCCTGAGAGGCAGAGATGGAGGGACCCCACCTGCTGCCAGAGGCTCATAAACTCGGGGGGAAGGGCGAGGGGCTTAGAGTCTTCAGTGTGGGGAATGAAGGCCCAGCACAGAGAAGGAGGCGGTGGGCGGGGATCTCAGTATGGCCGAGCGGCCGGCTTGCTCTCCAGGTCTGCGTAGGGGTGCGCCAAGGCCGGGTCCTCCTGCGTGTCAATGGTCTGGTACGCGCTGCGCTCCTGGGGCGGGCCAAAGGAACCTGCAAAGGAAGGCTCCGGTAAGCGGGCACTCTCCCCACAAGCCCTGCCAGCATCCTGTCCGCTGGGGGAGGGGGGGGAACCGTGGCAGCGACTCCCATGCCGAGCCCAAGCTGCGGCCTCCTCCCAGTAATGGTGGGTCCTGTGTGGGGGGCCGCCCGGCAGGCCTGGCGTCTGGGGGAACATCCATTTCGAGGGAAACGAGGCAAGGCTGGGAGGGGTGAGGGGAAGGGAAGAAGCCCTTATTGTCGGGGATGTGCCGGGCAGTGTGAGCCCTGGTGTGACCGCACAGCCTGGCTGCCCCTTTGGAGGGGACTTAAGGGATGGAGAGCACGAGTGAGGTGTTTCCTGCCCCAGGAAAGGCCGGCAGGCCCTGCGGGGGAGGGGAGGATCATGGCCCACAGAGCTTGGCCTGAGCCGGCCCCTGAAGCCTCACAGTGAGGCCAGAGGCGGCCTCCGCCTCCACCTGAACACCCGCGGACCCCGGGGCTGGCCGTTGGGGCCAAAGGGAAGGCTGAGGCCCGTTGGCTTTTCCTGCCGGGCCAGGGAGAAGAGGCAAACCGGGGAAACTTGCTTTCTTCATTCTCTCAAGGGGGCCCGCAGGGCTGGAGGGGAGGAGGAAGCCGACCTAGACAGCAGCCCCCAGTCACCAGGTCCCCAGGGCAGAGCAAGACAAACAGGAGCCCCTCCCCCGCCTTCTCTCCCCTCCCCAGCTCCAGCCCAAGGCGGGGGATGGGGGGGTGCTATTGCCCACCCCCGGGAGGGGCAGAGAAGCCAGAGGAGGGAGGCAGGGCTGCCGGGGGACTGGGAGGCAGGGCCAGGAGCGGGCTGGCCAGGGAGGGGTTGGGAGCCAGAGCGGCCCGGCCCGGCCCGGCCGCCTCACCTATGTTGAGGATGAACTCGCCCCCTCGCTCTCGGTACATGTGGTAGACAAAGAGGCAGGAGAGGGGCTTCAGGAGAAGGCTGAAGATGGCCATGCCGGTGCTGAAGCGCTGCGTGTCGTTCAGGGTGACTCCGTGCGGGTAGGCGATGCTGATGTAGATGATGTCCAGGAGGATGGTGATGGCCAGCCCCACCAGAAACTGCAAAACACCAGCGTGGGCAGTGCCCAAAGGGCAGCGCTGAGGCGCAGGCCCCCCGGAGCCGGGGGAGCACAGCAACAAAGCAGGCTGGGCAAGCCCGGAATGGGCACGTGCCCATGCCCCTGCCCGCTGACAGCCTGGGCTGGGAGGGAGCGCTGATCCCCAAATCTCCTCAGGCACCAGGGCCCAGCCCCTTACTGGGGCACAAAGGGCTTGGAAGAGAAGGTGGCACTGCTATTTGCTGGGCATTCAGAGGCTTAGGGAGGGGAGAAAAGCAGAGGAAGTGTGAGGTACCCGGAGCCCACGGGAAACTTCTGCCTTCGTGCCCGGGAGGTTTGAGGGGGCTGTGCCTTAGCTGTGGTCCTTCCTCCCACCTCCCCGGAGGGCAAGGACTTTGGAAGGCGCCACAGGGCTGGGGTCTCGAGGGTCAGGAGACCTCAGATGGACCCTTGCCGCGCCCGATTGTGTGTGCTGGCTGCTAAATCCTGGAGCCCTTCCTAGATCAGCAGAGAAAGCCTTGGGCTCCAGGTTTGCTGAACCGAAGCCTCCCCAAACCTGGCCAGGCCAGGTCTCCCTTTGCCAGATACAGAACTGGGAGGGGGAAGGAGGGAGGGGGAGTGCCATGGCCACAGCCCCGCAGCCAGCTGGCTGTCACCAGGAAGAGACCACTGCTCCCCTGCTCATCACCGGTGCCCACAGTCCAGGGGGCCACACGCTGCCCCTTCAGCTTTGATCTCCCTGTGCTCCTCCCACCGACAAAGACTGGCAATGGCCTCCTGGGCACTCGGGCAACTCTCTGAGACCGAGTGCTGCAGAGCAGGCGCCAGCCCAGGCTGGGAGAGCGAGAACTCTCCAGAGAACTCTCCCCCCAGACCCCATGTCTGGTCCCCACGGCTACCTCTGCTCCCCCAGCCTTCTCTGCCCACTCTCCCCGTCCCTGCTACAGCGCTCCCCTCCACCCACTCCCCTTTTCCAATTCAACACCACAATTTCAGTTATTTGTATTCTACCCGGCTCCTTTCCTCTTCTCTTATCATTGGAGCTCCTTCTCTTCTCACCCAGGAGTGCACGTCTCCCAAGGCCCAGCTCAGAACCCAGCTCCTTCCCCCAAAGCAGCCCCATCACCTCTGACCCTCTCCTTCCTTCCACCCCATCACTCCACACTGATCAAGCCCCTTGGAGGGGCTTCCCTCATCCTAAGTGCTTCAGGCAGTTATGGGTTTTTTTTTTTTTCCTGAGACAATTGGGGTTAAGTGACTTGCCCAGGGTCACACAGCCAGGAAGGGTTAAATGTCCGAGGTCACATTTAAACTGGGGTCCTCCTGACTTCAAGGCTGGTGCTCTGATCACTGCGCCCCCTAGCTGCCATTTATGTCTTGTCCCACCAAATAAATAGCGAGCTCCTTAGTTAGGGGTTTCCCCTCCCCCAGCGTCTCCCCTAGTAGACAGAGCTGGGCACAGAATCAATCTCCAAAATATCTGCAGAGTGGATGCTATTTACTGACCACCCACAAAGGGCATCAGTGCCGGGGGGAACATTCACGTGTCTCTGGGCTTTCCTTTGTCAAGAAAAGGTCACTAATTTGAGGAAAGCAAGGAAATCTCTCTCAGTACTTAGGGCAGAGCTGGGTTAGGGTGCGTTAAGCAGGGGTGAGCCCCATTAAGCCAGAACTTGGAAAGGGCCACCTGCCCAGGCCAGAGAAGCGGAGCTTTCCTCCAGCGCTCCTTCCCATGGAGGCCAACTGATGGTGAAGGCGGCGCCCAAGACCAGCGGGCTCTGCGGAAGGCTTTCAAACTGGAAGTCTGGCTAAGGGAGAGAAGGAAGGGGAGGGAAAGTGCGGAAATTAGAGTCAACAGGTACAACTGTTTAGATGGAGGAGAAAGAAGCTGAGCAGGGCCTGTGAGGACAGCCGGAATGAAGAATGGCAAAAACAAAGGTCGGCCAAAGCTGTCAGCCCCCAGGCATCTTGTCCAGGTCTCCCTGGCCGGGGAGGGGAGTCCCATCTTTCCCCAAACCCTAAACTCACCATAATTATGGCATCCAGGGAATCCCGCTGAGCAATGGCCCACACCCCTAGGGCCAGGACGGTGAAATTAGCCCAGGCATAGGAGTTTGAGAATATCAAACAGCCCCTGGCAAAAGGAGGCACAGTCAATCCCATCCAATTCATTCCAGGGATAGGCCCCTTCTTACCTCATTACTCATCAGCTCTTTCCCCCCATTATTTTTTTAAATACAAGTGAAGCCTTTTCTCTTTATACCAATCATTTTCTTTCTTTCTTTTTTTTATTGAAGCTTTTTAATTTTCAAAACATATGCAAGGATAATGTTTCACCACTGACCCTTGCAAAACCTTGTGTTCCAATTCCCCTCCATCCCCTCCCCTCCTCCCCTAGAAGGCAAGCAATTCAATGTATGTTCAACAATATCAAACGTTTTTTAAAATCAAACTAAACCAAACTTTCCCTCCCACCCACCCAGAATGAATCCTCCCTGGTAACATAAAATCATCTACTCCATGAATATATAAACACTTGGGCCTAGTAGTCTCCCACATTCTCCCCTGAGGAGCTAAGTCTATTTAATCATCACTTCTGCAAACTCTCCTCTGGTTTTTCAAGTTACTCTGAGTTTGGGATGATAATTATAATGTATTCAGCATGGTGCCTGGCATACAGTAGGTACTTAATAAATGCTTGTTTTTTTCCTTCCTTTTAGTGAACTTTTCCTTTACAGTGTTGTAGACATTGTGTGTATAGTTCCTTTGATTTGCCAATTTCAGCCTGTATCTGTTCAGCATCCACCTCCGAGGGTTGTTGTGAGAATCAACTGAGATCCTATCTCTGAAACATTTGGCACAATGCCTGGCAAAGAGTGGGCTAAATGTTGCTTACTATTATCTGAGAACATTTTGTTTTTCCTTGGTAGTCCACCTACAGCTAGCTTATCTTAAAAAAAACAAAAAAAAAACCTTAAGTTATTGCTTTGTTAACATGGGTGCTTCCTTTGAATTCTCAGTTTGCTGGAATAATTGTGTTCATTTGTTTGTAATAATTTTTTTTCTCTTCTCCTTTTTCATTTCTGGAGCAATCAGGGTTAAGTGACTTGCCCAGGGTCACACAGCTAGGAAATGTTAAGTGTCTGAGGCTAAATTTGAACTCGAGTCCTCCTGACTTCAGGGCTGGCGCTCTATCCACTGTCCCAATTCAAAAATTTGAACTCGGGTCCTTCTGACTCCAAGGTCAGCGCCACCTTACTGTCCCTTGCTTCTAATAATTCTCTTCTTTTCCTTCTCTGTTGTGAATTCACCTTGTTCATTTTTTTTTTTTTTTATCTTGGCCATTTGAATTTCCTCTTTCTTTTTCTTGGATTAAGTCAACTAACGGCTAATCGCTCAACGGGCAGTTTTCCAATTTCTCCATCAGTTCTTAGTTTTACTATTCCCATGGTCTATTATCAAATTTCTCTATGTCACCTCTAGTTTTTGATATGCTTCTTTATTTAGGGTTATTTTGTTTTGTTTTCCTAGCCTTTTTGACTGCATCTTTGATCCTGGATGCTCTTTTCCCAAGTATTCAGAGACATATTTTCCTCTGATAGCTGCCTTTGCTTCCTTCCCCAAGTCCTGTAACGTTCCCGCTTATGATGTCTGCTCTCACAGACAGCCACCCCGACTCCTCCCAAAAAGAAATTTATTGTCAGATGACTCACCACGTTGTCAGCAGCCAGTGCACCAGAACAATGGCCTGGGAGAAGAAAGAGGCAGAAGGGGGAAGAAGACAAAGAAATAAACAGGTCACTGAGTCTGAAAATTTAAGTAAAAGAAAACTGGAGAGACGAGATCCTGAGGAGGAAGGGGGACGCAGGCTGGGGGAAAAGGAAGGGCCCAGGAGGCAATCTGAGACAGGCTTATTTCAAGCCCCTCTCCTTCCCCTTCCTTTATGGCATTAAGTCCCATGACATGTGGCCAATTCTTGCGACAGTTCTAACCCTGTGACAGCTTATTTGGAGCCCATTGGGGCCTCTGGGGTACATGGCTGATTTCAGAATTAGAAGGCAGTCTGATTGACTACAGCTTGGGTCAACCCAATTTTAACAGAAAGTTTGTTTTTACTTCATGAAGGTGCAACTGAAGTGGGAAGCTATAGTTTGAGGTCTGATTCCCCCACCGTAATATAAGTCCCCTAAAAGGCTTCCCACAAACCCCCAGAATGCCGGGAGTGGAAGGCGGGCTGAATATTGGGGTGGGTTCTGTGATCGCAGAGCTCTGTACCCACAAGGCCACGGGGATAAGAGTCTAGCCAGAAGTAGACCCTGCTGTCGGGGACCGGAGCATCAGCCCCAGCTTCAATCGCAAAACCAGGACCTGCAGAAACCCATTCTCCCTCTAACCATGTCAACAGGGATGACTTTGCAAACCTTTGTCTGGAAATCTGCAGTGAGCAGTCAGAGAATTTAAATGGAGGAGTGACCCTCCCCACCCTTTTACTAATGAGGAAGTGGAGGCTGGGAGAGGCGAGGGCCTGGCCCAAGGTCACCGAGGGAGAGGGGCCCGGGAGGACTCAGCAGCCAAGGCTCCTGGCCCCTGCCCAGGATCAGATGGAGCATTCCTGCCTCCTGCGCCCAAGCCCAGAAACCAAGGCTTTAGCCCGGCTTCCCGGCACTTCCCTAACTCCTAAGTTCACGCCAGGAGGAACAAGGACTGACTTAAATCTCTCTCCTCAATCTAAGTATCTGAGGAGCTCCCCCCACTCCGAGCCTAACAGACAGACTATGAACAACTACTTAAACGAGACTCACACTTACAAAATAAGTCAGGAAGACCCGAGTTCCAATGTGACCTCAGCCACTTCCTAGCCCTGTGACCCCGGACAAGTCGCTTCACCCCGTTTGCCTCAGTTCCTCATCTGGAGAAGGAAATGGTGAAGCTCTCCGGGATCTCTGCCGAGAAAACCCCACACGGGTCATGAAGAGTTGGACCCAACAGAAAGGACTCAACGACAAAAGAGAGTCGTGTTTTCCTCGAAGCTGAGCATCCTGGCCCTGCCACTCGCTCTGGGACCTCAGGCCAGTCCCTCCCGTCTCACGTCCCAGAGGCTGCACTGAAGGGCTTCTCGGGCGGCTCCTTCCAGCTCTAATGTAACATGTTCTAAGACCACCTCTGGTCCCACGACCCCGTCGCCTGTGATGGGGAGCCGGCGCCTGGAGGATATTTCCGGATAGGCCCGTTCCACCGAAGCTTGCCTTGGAAGCAGGCCGGCCCAGGAGCCCCTTCTACACGCTCCATCCTGGCCCACTGGGTCGGGCCAACGGAACAGAAAGCCGCGAGCCTCTCGCCAGGGGGGGGGAAGTGCAGGTCCAGCTTCCAGTTTGGGAGAGCCGGGCCCTCCGCTGGGGCTGAGCCGAAGGCCCCTGAATGGCTCCTCCAAGGAGATAAGCCCCTTTCCCTTTGAAGAAGGAGAATTCAGAGGAGGACAGAGGATAATTTATTAGCAACTAAATTTGAGAACCAAGGAGATACGGAGTTTTTCTTGGCTCTAGATATAAGCATGTATTCAGGTACGTATACAAATCTACGGACGCTGCATAAAGATCTGTGTCCGTACGTCTATTTCTATACGCACACAGAACACACGCGTTTGCCAGCTAGGAGTGGGGGCGGAGCACCAGCGGAGGGGGAGGCGAGATGAAGAACGAGTTTGCAGTAACAAAGTTTCCTTGAGTTTCTTTTTTCATTTTTCTTGTTTTTCCCCCTGACAGTTTTCAGACTTTCCCAGGAGCTCCTGCGAGGCGGCTCGCTAGGTTGGCCAGTAAGATTGTCCCCATTTCAGAGAAGAGAACAGCACCGTGAAGGGAAGCAGGAGACGGGCACCTGGTGCTGGGACTTCCTGTGCCTGTACCTAAGCCAGTCTGACAGCGTCTGTGGCCTGTCCGGCCACCACAGGGCACGGGCTTTCAGGACTAGAGCAGCCCAGGGCCGGGCCGTGGGACCCAGGCCAGAAATGGGGGGCACGGAGGCAAAGAGAGGGAGATGAACCGGCAGAGAAGTGTCGTCAAAATGGAAGTGGGGGGCAGCTAGCTGGCACAGGGGATGAAGCCCTAGCCCACCTTGGGCACTAGTGACATGATCCTGCTTAACCCCAACTGTCTCCCTGCTAAAAACAAACAAAACTGAGAGGGTCAAAAAGGCGGAGGAACGAGGGAGGGCTGTCAGCTCCAGCAATCCAGAGATCACAGGCACACAGACGCAGAGCAGGGAGGAAGGGCCGTCGGAGGTTACTGGCTCTAATCTCCCCATTTTACAGAGGAGGAAACTGAGGACCCGAGAGGACTCGACTTACCCAAAGTAAGCTTGAAGGCCCCTGGGAGCACCACAGTGCCCGGAGCGCTGGGCCCCAGGTCAGGGAGGCCTGGGCCTGAGACCTGAGACATCTGGCCTCAAATACTCCCGAGCTTTAGGACACGGGGCTGGAATCCGTTACTTTCTGTTTGCCTCAGTTTCTCCACATGTACAACGGGGATAACAGCAGCAGCACTGCCTCGTGGGGGTTTTGTGAGGGACACAGGACAAATATTAATTTGTGAAGCACTTGGCGGGACACAGCAGGTGCTACACGAAGGCTTATTCCCGTCCCTTCTCAAAGCTGACACGTGAAGCCAGGGCCTTCCTCCCGCACAGCCCTCTTCCCCACTGGTGAGCTCGGAGGGAGCCGCTCCCACAGGCAGGGAGGCTCACGGGCAGCCCGCCGGGGCCAAGAGATGGGGGCAGGCAGCAGAGACCCAGGCCTGAGCTCCGGGGGCGGCAGCCTTCGGACAGAGAGAGGGAGCCGGGCGGGGAGGAGAGCCAGGGCCGGAGACCAAGGAGAGCGGGGTCCTGCTGAAGGCACCGAGGGGGGCCAGAGGAGAAGTCAGAACCGGAGGCACAGGAGAGTCGGAGGCGGGATGGGAATTTCAGACTGTTGGGAGAACACCTGGCGGTCACCTGGGTGTGAGAGTGTGGGGGATGTGTGTACATGTAGGGGTATGTAGGGTTGTGTCCGTGCATGTATGTGAGGGTACGTGTGCAGCATGTATATGCATGTGTACATGTGTATGTAGGATGTCCCCGTGTATATACATGCGTATGTGCACCCGTGTGTAGAGTATGTGCGTGGATGTTTACATAGGGTGTGTGTGCATATGTATGAGTATATGTGTGCAGTGTGTATAGGGTGCTTGTATGTATGTATGTGTGCCCGTGTGTGTGTGTGTTTGTACGTGTGTGTGTGCGTAGGGGGACTGAAGATGCTGGGAGGCCCCAGTATTGGAGGAGGGGTCCCCACGTTTCCCTTGAAGTCAAGTACACGGGCAGAGACTGGGATGAAGAGAAAGGAGCGAGGGAGCCGAACTGTTCCTTGAGAACAGAGCCCTTTCGGGGCCCTGTCTCCTCCGTCGGGACGGGGTGAAGCCCCGAAAGGATAAGCTGCTGGGGGGCAGTGGGGGGCGGCCCGGAGAAGCGCTGAGTCCACAGGTGCTCCCCCCAGGGAGCAAGCCGAGCCTGGGCCTGCGCAAGGGGGGAAGGAGGTAAAAGTGCGGACTTTCTGAATGACTAATAGACCGCAGAACAGGGTCCGAGGGGCACGTGGGAAGGGGAGGCCGAGGCTCTGGCTTGAGACACCGGGCCTCAGGGCCTAGCTCCGGGTTCGGACAGATCCCTTCAACGGTCGCCGTCTGTAAGAGAAGGACGGACTGCCCACTTCTCAGAGTTCTGAGAAGCACATTTGCAAAGGTCCTCCTGCTGACCCTTAGCCTCTTTCCTAATGAAGCCTCCCAGAGGCCAGGCCTCCTCCCAAAGTCAACAAGGGGAGCCCCAAGAGGCCCCAGCTCCTGACTCGGGAGGTCTCTTCCCATGTAGGGGATCCATGGCCCCTCGGCGCCCCACAGAAATGCCAGGAAACACTGGCCAGACGCAACCCTGAGCCCTCAGCTCAGACTGGCCCACGGAGCAGGGAGTGCGGCCAAACAGTGGCTTTCCCGGCCTCGGCCTCACTGGGAGAAAGCCCCAGACAAGCTTCCCCTACTCCTCTAAGGGCCAAAGAAGATGTTATTCGGGGGCCCCAGCAGCCTTAAGGGCCACAAAGGAAGAGAGGCCCAACGGGGTCTGACTCAGCATGATCCCATCTGAGTTTCTCAGCAGAGATACTAGAGGTTTCTGCCATTTTTTCTCCAGCTCATTTTACAGATGAGGAAACTGAGGCACACAGGGAGAAGTGACTTGTCCAGGGTCACTCAGCTAGGCAGCCTCTGAGGCTGGATCTGAACTCAGGAAGGAGAATCTCCTGATCCAGGCCCAGTGCTCTGTGCTGCTAACCCCGAGGCGACTGAGGGATGCCAGAGCACACAGAAGGCTGGGCCTGGAGTCGGTAAAACCCCGTTCATGTGCAACCTCCGACCCTTTACTATCTCTGTGATGCTGGGCAAGCATTTCACCTGTTTGTCTCATCCATAAAATGGGTATAATAACAGCACCTGCTTCCCAGAGTTGTGAAGATGGGATGAGATATTTACAAAGCACTGACCCAGTGCCAGCACACAGTAGGTGCTTACTAACTACTTGTTCCCTTTTCCTCCCAGCTCTTTTGGCTTGGACATCTGTTCACAGATGCGGTTAACCTCCAGCACAGCCCCCCACGCTGGTCATGCACAGTACTGAAGGGTTCTCCATGTTTTTCCCAGGAAAAATGGCTGCGTTTCTTTTTGTGGGTGAGCGTGTGGGAGGAGAAGGGGTTGCTTTACATCTTATTTTGTCCTTGTAAAGAACAAGCAAGCCAGCCCCCATGCTAGATGTCCCGCTTTGTGCGAGCCCATGCCAACGGGAGAACGGCTTCCCAAAGACCACGCCGGGTACCGGAGGGCCTATGGGTCAAGCAGAGCTTAAATCGAGGCTCCCTGCCTGAAGCTACTAATGCAGATCGCCATCTGACTACGGGCACTGAAAGCTTCACTACGACCCTAAAGACAAAAATAATTTTATTTTTCCTGAGGCAAGATAATCAGTTACCAATTGCCTGCCTTCTAGAGCCAGTGCTCAGGGTCAGGGTCAGCACAGGTCCCCGTGTGTTTGTCTGATGAGGGCAGGGACCGGGCTTTCCTTAGGCCTGCAGGCCGCTCTCCCTGGGCGGGGACTAGAACCGGCACCGGAAAGAGCAGGTCTCAATGATGGTGGCCACAACCCTCGGAGATCTGATCTCTGGGCACGTCTCCTTCTGCTTCCTGTCTTCTGAAACCAGCTCCCACCCCAAGCTGCTTCGGGGGGCCCCGGCAGTCTAGGAAGCTGCCTTCCCCTCCCTCCCGAATGGCCCAACGTGGCCCAGCCCTGCAGATTACAACCTTGCAGCACTGTGTTCACAGGACACTGTGGTCTGGAGAGTGTGGAGGATGGCGTCCTAGACCCTGAGTCCTGGAGACTCATGCTCAACCGCGACTCCGGATT
Organism: Antechinus flavipes; assembly: GCF_016432865.1. Taxonomy (NCBI): domain Eukaryota; kingdom Metazoa; phylum Chordata; class Mammalia; order Dasyuromorphia; family Dasyuridae; genus Antechinus; species Antechinus flavipes. Next base: position 594,046,577 of record NC_067400.1, read on the forward strand.
CTTCCCAGCTGTGTGGCTCTGGGCAAGTCACTTAATCTCCTGTTAATCTCCTGTTTACCTCAGTTATCTCATCTGCAAAATGGGGAAAATAATGGCCCCTACTTCCCAAAGTGGCCGTGAGCATCCAATGAGATAAATTTGTAAAGTACTTTTTAGCACAGAGCCTGGTACATACCAAGTACTATATACATGTCAGCTATTACTGTTGATGTTATATATATTTTTTCTCTTTAAAATTTTTTATTTGTTGGTGGATTGGTCCATTTATTGATTTATTTTAATAGAACTTTATTTTCCCAAATACCTGCAAAGACAGCCTTATTGATATTATATTTTTGTCATTCTTGGGTAAAAATACTTATCACACTAGCCAGGAAGCACCCTAAACTAGGCTGTCCTACAGTTGTCTCCAATACTGGAAGTAAATGGGTTTTTGGCCCTGGGCCAGAGGGCTGCCTTCCTGATGAACAGCCCAAATCTCTGTCTGGTTGAGAGCAAATCAGCAAGGCCACAGGGTCGGCCCTAGCCCAGAGGAGGGCGCCACGAGTGAAGAGACTCCCCCAAAAGCATTTTGGGGCACAGTCACAAGTAGAATTTTTTACATGGAAACAGATCTTTGTTAGTCATTTAACTTTCTTAACTTGGTCTGAGTAAACAGTGGGGACAATAAGTAACCAGAGCAGTAAGTAACTCGACACTGAAAGTAAAGGCTCCAGGAAATGGAGAGCGTCCTTCCTGGCCAGAGAGGCGAGAGTGGGAGGCAGAGGGTCTCTGCTGGGCCGGGGCCTTCACTGCGATCCTGCGGTTAGGGTTCCCTCCCCCACCTTCCTCTTCTCCAGAAAGTCCCCGGGGGAGGTGCATCAAGGAGCCCAGGACAAGTGCCCGGGCCTGTGATGACGGAGCTCTCTGCCCTTCTCTTTCCAAAAAAGTCCATCCAGCCTTCAAGTCTCAGTTCCTTCTTCCCTCCATCTGTTTCCTTCCCTCATTTCCAAATCAAGAAATCAACAGCCTTTAGGAAGGGCCTACCATGCGAACACCAGAATTTCTCCCTCTGTACCCCCCTTTTCCCCTGCTTTCCTTCTGCTCCCCAGTTTTCTTTTTGTCCCCTCACCTCCCGGCCAACCGAGCGGCTCGCCTACCATTCTTCCTTATCCACAGGACAGCCTGACTTGCAGTTATGGCACCTCCATCTCCTTCCAACCGAGCCCTTCCCTTCTCTCCCTATCCAGCCCACACCTGCCCTTACTCCTCCATTCCTCGTCTCCCTCAGGACTCCACTGAAGTCGGTCAGCAAGCATTTCGTGAGGGCCTTCTCTGTGCCGGGCACTGGAGGTTCAAAGCAAAGCAGAAGGAGCCTCTGACCCAACATGGGGATGATGGACAGAGGGAAGGGGCTACACTGAAACAAATGGGCTGGCTGGGGCAGCTGAAGTCAGCAGGACCCGAGTTCAAATCCACCCTCAGACATTTAACACTTAATATCAGGAAACCAGCTTAGTTAGCCTGCCCTCCTCTCTGCATGCTTTATTACCCTCCCTCACTCCTAGGCTCCTTCTCCCTCTAATCTCTGGTCCCCAGTTGTAACAACTCTAAATCTATGATACACTGCTTTAGCTAGCTTACCTTCTTTGAGACTCACAAAGAAATCTCGGGAGGTAGGGGCTACAGATATTAAAAGATCCATTGTGCAGATGGCATAATTAAGGCCCAGGGAAGCTAATTGATTTGTCCATGGTGCCAAGGCTAGTGTTTGAAGTAGGACTGGAACCCAAATCTTTCTCATTCTAAGTCCAGCACTCTTTAATTGCCTCAAATAAATAAATAAATTACCTCAATAAATAAATAAATATGTGTGTATATGTAATATATACATCTATACATGTATATATGTGTGAATATGTATGTGTATATTTATATAGATATAAAGGATGGACATACACACAGTTACAATATACATAAAAAAGACAGTTCATGAATCTGCTCTCCTTATGAAAGACCATGAATGTGAGCAAAGACTAAAGTTTTACTAAAGACTTCTGCAATAGCAGAAGGTAGTCTGCAAGAAGTTACAACTGCCCTAAAATTTATCTGCTTATGTATGTTTCAAAAAACGAAGAACAAATGAAGGCCCAAGTGGCTAAGTTTTTAAGCAACATCCTGAGTTTCCTGCTGTCTCCTGCTGATCTGCTGTCTAATCTTCAGTAAATTAGGTAAAACGTTCTGCTAACTCAAGGAAACAGGACCGTATAATGGGGAGGGGCTCACCTGCAGTACAAACTTCCACCCAAGACCGGACGGAGGAGCTGACTGCGACTCCGGGAAGCCGAGGCGACTTCAGGCAGCCCGGCCTCCACTTGGGGTTGATTTCTTCAGACGCCTCGCCTAAGCCCCCTGTCACTCCTAGGCCACGTCTCCAGTTACTCTCCCTGCTCCCCCTCCTCACCGACCCATTGTTCCCTAAAACCCTCCACCTGCTCTTTCCTCTTCAGTTTTATCGAGGATCGGAAGCACTGGTTTAGGGGTTGGTTAGAAAACAGATTCAAGCAAGTCACTTAATCCTCGGCCTCAGTTTCCTCGGCTGGAAAATGAAGGCGGTCGCACCCAAAGGTCCCCATGGCCCCTTCCATCTCTCAATGACCTCTCCGCCCGCCTTCTCCGCATCCTCTTACTCGGCGCCGGACTCCGCGCCTCCTCTCGGGGACCCCTCCGGCGGGCCTCTCCGTTTGTCCCTCTCGAGGCTCCGTCCCCGGGCCCAGCCTCCTTCGCTGCTCTCCCCCCTCCCGGCATGCTCTAAGTGTGCTCTCCCCGACCCTACCTTGAGGTTTATGGCGGGCAGCTCCATCCCAGGCCAAGTCGGGACCAAGGCCGGGTTTCGGCGATGGGGAAGCGAGCGGCGACGGAGGCGGCTGCAGGGGCTCTGAGGCTACCAGGAGAGAGTTGGGAAACAAACTTTCTCGGCCCCGCCCCGGGCGTCCCCCTCCCCCCAGCTCCGGCGGCCGGGCCACCTGACCCGGAGACTGAGCACGTGACAGCAAGTCGAGGCCGGTTGCTAGGAGACGGCGTCGGCTTGTCCCGGAGGGCTCCTCTTCCCCCTCCTTCCCAGCTCTCCCGCGCGAGCCCCGCTCTACTCCCACCCCTAACCCAGACTTAGCATTGGGCGGAGACTTCCCTAGAGAGGGCGGGATCTCGAGCCCGGCCTTCCTCTCCGCCCCGCGGGGGCTATAAAGGTGGTCCCTCGTCCCCGCGGGGCTGTGAGGCTCAGGAGGGGAGGGGGAAAGGGTTCGGTGGGAGCGCTGCGGGGGCGGGGGGAGCCTGGGGGAGCCGCGCCCCTCCCCTCCATCCCCCTCTAGGGGCTATCCACTCCCCCCTCCCTCCCCCCTCCTGCGGGAGTGGAAGCTCCGGGAGGGCAGGCTCCCACCTTTCCTGTGGTCCTCTGCGGCTGAGCGCCAGCTTGGTCCTTTGAGACGCTGCATAAAGCGTGCGCCCTCTACCTCTGTGTCTCTCTCTGTGTGTTTGTCACTGTCTATCTCTTTTTCTCTGTGGCTCTGTCTGCCTCTCTACTTCTGTATCTCTCCCTCTCCCGGTGTCTGTCATTGTCTCTGCCACTGTTTCTCCCTCTCTGTTCCTGTCTGCCTTTGTCTTTGTCACTGTCTGTCTGACTCTCCCTTTTTGTTCTCTGTTCTTCTGCTTCTCCCTTCTTCTCTCTCGCTGACTCTCTCTGACCCTCTCTCTCTCTCTGTCTCTCTCTGTCTCTGTCTCTCTCTGTCTCTCTGTCTCTCTCTCTCTGTCTCTCTCTGTCTCTCTCTCTCTCTGACTCTCCCTCTTTGTTCTCTGTTCTTCTGCTTCTCCCTTCTTCTCTCTCTCTCTCTCTCTCTCTCTCTCTCTCTGTCTCTCTCTCTCTCTCTCTGACTCTCTCTCTGTGTCTCTCTCTGTCTCTCTCTCTCTCTCTCTCTCTCTCTCTCTGTCTCTCTCTCTCTCTCTCTCTGACTCTCTCTCTCTCTCTCTCTCTGTCTCTCTCTCTCTCTCTCTCTCCTCTCTCTCTCTCTCTCTCTCTCTCTCCCCCCCCTTTTCTCCCTCCTCCCCCTCTCTTCTGCTATATTCAACTAAAGCAAGTTACCTTTTACTCAAATCCCTCCCAAATTCCTTTCCCCTAAATTTACCCCAGGCAGGCTCTTCAATCACCCTCAGTAAAAAAGGAAGGACATTCTCCATCCACCACTACTGCCACCTCACCTCCCTTAAGTTCTCCAAGACAAAAAGGACATAGGTTTCTAGTAACCTTTGTAAACAAACACTTTGTAAATGTTCATATATACTCAGCAGGGGGTCCTCAAACTACAGCCCATGGGCCAGATGCAGCAGCCGAGGACGTTTATCCCCCTCCCCCAGGGCTGTGAAGTTTCTTTATTTAAAGGCCCACAAAACAAAGTTTTTGTTTTTACTATAGTCCGGCCCTCCAATAGTCTGGGGGACGGTGAACTGGCCCCCTATTTAAAAAGTTTGAGGACCCCTGAATGGAAGGCTGATATAAAAAGAAATGAAACCTAAGTGGTCCACAAGCTGATTGCATCCTCTGGTAAGCCACAGCCGCCATCCAGGGGAGCAATCCTTGTGGAGAAGCAGACCAACATACCTGCGCCCCTCCACAAGTACTGTCAAACAAATGCCACAGAGTGGTGGGCTCCAGAGCACCAGCCTATCCCTGAATCAGGGAAATAACCCTTGTGGAGGTGAGACTGTCAAGTACATAAGGAAGGCTTCGATCCACAAACCGCAGCTGCTCGGGATTCAGCAGAGGAGGTTCTCTCTTCACTTTCAAATGGTATTAACAAAAGCAGCATTTAAGAAGATGCTGCTGGACCGTGGTGTCTTTCTAACTTGCTGCTGAAACCTTCTGTATGTAATGCTGCTCCTCCTCCTCCCATGAGAATGTCAGTTCCTTGAGAACTCCTAGGACCATCTTGCTTTTCTCTTGGAATCTTCCAGGCTTACTTAGCAAGGTGCTTTGCACAAAGTAAGCACTTAAGATACTTTTTCATTCATTCATTTATCATTCAGAGCAACAGGAAAGCTGATGTAATAGAATACATTAAGAAAGGCAGAATGTCTAGAACCATTTAGTCCTCAGGAGGTTTGTATTCAGTGGGGAGACCATATTTTTAGGAAGATTATTGTTGAACTGCAAAGCTATTCTAAGGAGAGGGACCAGCATCCTGAAGGGCCAAATTCATCCCATGTGAGGCTTTGTTGTAGAAACTCTGTTGGGTTTTTTATGTTGAGAAGATATTCTGGAAATGAGAATCACTTTTAAGAATCTTAGGGGCAAACCAGCAATGAGAGCTTGGTTCTATTTGGCTCCCAAGGCTGGGAGAAATGGGTGAATGTCAGAGAGGCAGATTTTAGCTTACATTAAAGAAATCTCTCCTAGGTAGCAAAATAGATAAGAATGCCGCACATATAGTCAGAAAGACGTCTCTTCCTGGGTTCAAAGTTGCCCTCAGAGACTTATCCATTGTGTGATCCTGGGCTTTACCTTCTGCCTCAGTTTTCTCACCTGTAAAACAAGCTGGAGAAGTAAATTACAAACCACTCCCAGTAACTTTCCCAAGAAAACCCCTAATGGAATAATGAAGTTGGACATGACTGAAAAATGACTTAAAAAGAAAAAAAGAAAAAGTTCCTAATTTATTATACAGAAGTGGGACAGGCTATATTTAAAGGTAATGAGTTCGCTCTCATTGGAGGTCTTCAAGCTGAATGACTATTTGTGAAGGATCTTGGGTTCTTGTTCAACTCTGAGGTTCCTTGGGCAGCTTTGACCATATCATGACATCTGTCTTGAAGGCTGTTTTTCTTTCAACACTAGCTAATATTCTGTGGGACTAAGTGTGGCTCAGCAAACCTCTTGGAACTTCCTATACCATGAAGAAGATGCTACTTGCTAAGTCTCGCTTAGGAAAGTGAACTGAGTCATAACAATACTGGCAAGATTTCTCATCTTATAGGACATGATTCTTAATTTTTAGCCGGTGTTAATGGACCCTCTTGGGTATATGGATAAATTTCAGGGGGTCTCTGAGGCTGGGTGGGAGAAAATTACATCTCAAAATTTTCACTCTTCTTGAACTGAAATGGTCATTTCAGTTATTAATTTTTTTTTTCTCCTGAGAAGGGGTCGATGGGTTTCACCTGGTTACATGCTTCCATGACACAAAATATTAAGAAACCTACTGCTGGGAGAATTGTGATCATATTGGAGAACTAAGACCCAGCCTCTTTATTGTGCTTGAATCCTTTAAAGAGAGTTCCTAATAAATCATGTCAAATATAAACTATAGGAAAGGCAAACTGCAACAGTTTTTCCAAAGAAAAGACAAGAGGATACAACTTTTCTTGACGGAAGGACACAAGAACAGGAAGTTTGCCAACCTGGATCATCTTCTGTCTCCTGCAACTGTACTATGGGAGTGTTTTTGTGAAAAAGCTTTGCAGCTGCCTTTTCCTACCCACTCTTGATGGAAAGTCAAGATGATTTTCACTGTGAGATGAATGCTATCAGCTTCACTTGGGGGATACCAGAGCATTCCCCCAACGATTCAAAGAGGATTCCTGAACTTTGTGCATGCTTCCAAGAAGGGTATTTAATCAATTTCCTTAGCCAAGAATATTATCCAATCCTGATTGGAACAAAAATATTTTTAAAAAAACTTAAGTTCTCCAAGATAAAAAAAAAACACAGGTTTCTGGTAACTGTTGTAAACAGTTTGTAATCAACTGTAGACATTTCCAGCTAATAAAGCAGTACAGTAAGTGCTGCAGGTATTATCTATTTTACAGATGAAGAAACTGAGGTTAGAGAAGTTGATGTATCTTTGATCATGTAGCAAGTCCAAGACTATTCATTAAGCAATATAAGCCTTTTTGGGGAGCCTATAGGCATGTAACATCCATAAATCATGCAAGAAAAAATGAATAGTTTATTTTTCCCTTTCCTTCTATCTCATTCCATCACTTCCTCACTGTCATCCTGTCTCTCCCAGCCATCTCTGCCCATGCAATCAAAGGTGAAGCAGATCTAAGGGTTTTGAAAAGGTACTCAAAAGCCTATCATAATATATAAGCTCATCAGAATACGATTTAGGTTAAATCCCTCACGGCAGGATTCAACTGAGCAAATAATATTGCTTTAATTGAGATTTCAAGGTCAACCTCCAAAATGAGGCAGCCTTCTCTCCATTTTCTTTGGACATGTTTTCCCAAATAGAATATTAGCTTCTTGAGGGCAGAAACTGATGCATTTTTGCCTTTGTATTTCTAGTGCCTAGCATAGTATAACCTGACACATAGCGGATCCTTAATAAATGCTTATTGATTGATTTTTCACTAATTGGTAGAAGATATATTGAAAAGAGCATTGATCTTGGATCCAGTTCTACCTCTGAAAGTTCTGGCTATGATACCATGGGCAAAGTCAACTCTCTGAGCCTCCGTTTTCTTATCTGTAAAATGGAGATAATACCTACAGTACTTGGCTGCAGAGGACTATTATAAGGATTAAATATAATGCTTAGCAAGTACATTGTGAGTCTCCAATCACTCTACGAAATGTTACCTATATTTATGGCTAGGGCTCATGAATTCCTATATACCTTTATATGCACCATCTAAGTGTTTCTGAGTGAAAGGCAGGACTCTTAATCTGTCTGCATCATAAAAAGTGAAAAGTATACAAAGACACTTGAGGATAAAAAAATTTCAAGAGACACAGGTTACGAGGGTGGAATTACAAAAGTACCTAGTAGGGCCTCTGGTCCCCAAGGTAAGAAAAAGACCCATGTTGTGTTAGAGTAGGAAGCAGGAGGCCAGACCTAGAGCAGAATGAAGGACCAGGATCTGCCTGTTCAGTTCAAAGAACTGACACTGTATTCATTCCCAACCAGCTAGTTCTGGTGTGGGAAGGGCAACAAGATAGAACTAGTCTGACAAGATTCAGGGAAAGTAAAATTACGTTTCCCAGAGGAGTCAGAGGATATACTACTGAGCACCTCGGGAGAGATTTATTGCTGGAAGAGTTAAGGGGATGATAGGCAGTGGCTCACAAATCAGTTCCATACACATCAGAGGTGGTTCAAGGTTGGAAAACACATAAACCTGAACAATGAACTCCATCATGGTTGGATGCGTGTATAGTAGAGCAGGGCTACACTTTTGTTTCCGATACTCTTAGAGGGGGCACCAAAGCCCTAGGTTTGATCAGATCTGCATAATATGGAGGGGAAGAATCTTGGATACAACATCAGAAGTCTGGAGTTCAAATCCTGACTCTTGAACCAGAAGAGCATTGTATCCAATAACATTATGTAATGATCAATTTTGATAGATTCTTCTCAGCAATACATTGATCTAAGACAATTCCAAAAGATACATGATGGAAAAAGCCATCCACATCCAGAGAAGTATGGAGTCTAAATGCAGATTGAAGCACACTATTTTCACTTTGTTTTTTTCTTTTTCATGGTTTTTCCTTTTTTGTTCTAATTCTTCTTTCACAACATGCCTAATGTGGAAATATGTCTAATATAATTATACATGTTATAGTCTATATCGGATTGTCATCTTGGGAATAGGAGATAAGAAGGAGGGGAGGAGAAAAAATGGTATTCAAAATCCTATAAAAGTGAATATTGAAAACTTTTCTTTACATGTAACTGAAAAAAACTATTAAATGGGGAGGAAAAAATCTTGACTCTTCTACCTACTCCTGGTACTTTAGGCAAGTCAACTGCATTTCTTTGAGACAAAAGTGCCCTCGTTTCTAAAATGAGAGCTTAGGACCAAATGAGGTCCCTTTTGGTCCTATCTCCATGACCCAGTTTGGTTTGGGAGCAATCCTATCACTTTGCAACTTGCTGAGCTTGCAGGCCACAGGCTTTTTCTGTAAAAACTTCCCAGTTTCATTGGTAAAATGAGGCTGCTGAGCTAGATTTATTCTTTTAAGTTTTCTTCCTGTAGCAAGGACAAAATTCAGAGGAAAATCCACAAAGGTACAGAGGAGAATTTGTTTCTTTGCTATTAAGCTCCTAGATTAATTATTAAAACCCTAATTGATTCTCTGTCAAAGTCTCTAGACCATTTACTTCTTTCCTCCATCCTCCCCCACAATCTATGCCATTATCTTGTCAGCAGATCTCTTATGCTTTACTTAGAAAATAGAGGCCACTCTATGTGAGCACCCTCTTTTCCCTTTCTTTACATCTCAAAACCCTTGGGCATCATTGCCAATTTCTCCATTATTTCTAGTCTCTAATGAAAATACCATAATCATTCTTGCCAAGGTCCACATTTCAAGATAATTTTTTTATTTTGATAATAGCCTTTTATTTTTAAAACACATGCAAAGATAGTTTTCAGCATTCATCCCCGCAAAACCTTGTGTTCCCAATTTTTCTTCCTCCCTTCCCCCCACGTCCTCCCCTAGACAGCAAGCAAACCAATATAGGTTAAACCTGTGCAATTCATCCAAACATACTTCCACATTGATCATGCTGCACAAGAAAAATCAGATCAAAAAGGGAAAAAAGCAAAAAAGGTGAAAAATATTTTTGTGATCCACACTCAATTCCCCCAGTCCTCTCTCTGGGTGCAGATGGCTCTCTCCATCATAAGATCATTGGAACTGGTCTGAATCACCTCATTGTTGAAAAATGCCATATCCATCAAAACTGATCATCACATAATCATCTTGTTGCTGTGTACGATGTTCTCTTGTTTATGCTCACTTCACTTAGTATCATTTCATGTAAGTCTTTCCAGTCTTTCTGAAGTCACAGGATAAAATTTTAATCCCATCCCCTCCTGTCTCTTCTAGCAGATTGCTCCCACAATTATTTCTCCTTTAAGCTTTGGTTGCTCATTATCCATTGGTTCCTTTCCTGCTACCTACAATTCATCCAATTCATGCTTCCACATTCATCATGCTGCACAAGAAAAATCAGATCAAAAAGGAAAAAAAGCAAGAAAGGTGAAAAATATTTCACCTTGGAATGCTCACATTCCAAGTCTTAAAAAAAAAAAAAACCCTTACAATTCTTTCATTTCCTCAGATTATCATCTTTTTCTTTCCTTTCACAATAAGGGCTTAATAATAGCTAACGTACATACACACATACATACTTGCATACAAATGCATACATGCACACATGCACGTGTTTGTAATACATGCATATATATTTACATCTATGCATACATGTATGTATAATCTCATTTGATCCATATGTTTATTCTTCGAGGTGCTATTACTGTGCCCTCATTTTATAGAAGAGGAAACTGAGACAAAGGTTATGTGACTTGCCCAAGTTCACACAGCTAGGAAGCATTTGAGGCAGAATTTGAACTCAGGACTCCAACTTCAACATTCTAGCCCCTTAGTTGATGTCTGCTTTAGTTTAATAAATGCCATGTTGGATTAGACTTAACTGGTTTTGTTGAATTCTAAGTAATGAATTTGGTTTGTATGGTGTAAGATATAGGAATGGGAGTAGTAAAAATTGAAGGTGGAAAAGTAGATTTGTACCACATGGGGAGACTTGATTCTGTTGGTTCTTAAAACGTGACATACACTAGCTAGGGGGTACAATGGCTGGAACACTGGATCTGGAATCAGGAAGACCTGAGTTCAATTTCACTTATTAGCTGTGTAATGGAACAAATCAATCTTAGTTTCCTCTTCTGTAGAATGGGGATAGTAATAACACTTCTCGTAGTTGTTGTGAGATTGAAATGAGATACCATTTGTAACCAGCTTTGCAAATATTAGAGATACCTGTATATAGATTCTAACTATTGTTGTTACAGTTATTAGCACTGAAGCAGAAAAAAACACACAGAAAAAGAAAATAAATAGGCTTCTGTGTGGGCGTACACAAGCCAGGCAAATCTCTCAGGAACTGAAGAACAAAGTGCTCCGGAAAGTCACTGCCAATCCTACCCAGGAGAACAGAACAGTTTGGCCCCCGGGGATGAAGCTCCTGGCCTTTAGATTACATTGTGGCAAGGAATCAGTCAGTGCTCTATCTCTTCATTGTTTCAATACTGCAGGTCATGGATACTCTTGACTCTTTGTGTGGGGGTGTGTGTGTCTGGGTAAATCTGGCACTTTCTTCTCCACTGTTGCTTTTTGTCTCTGCCTCGAGATGTGATTATTTTTCTTTTCACCCAGGGAATGATAGCAAGACGAAACAGATGATCAGGACGTTAGAAAGCAAGCGGAGGAGAGAAAATCAAGAAAATACTGTATGGGATGGGACTATTATTCTGATCCAAGGGACCTCTTCTGCTGCTAACAGCCCCCAAGTCTTGTTTCTTTTGTCTACGACTAAGCCCTGCTCCTCCAAAGCACCGAGCTGTTTTAAAACTTAGCAATAAAACAGCCTGATCATCCAAAGTAAGGCAGGAAACCCAGTCTTTTGAGGGAAGTAGCTGAAGTAGGAATGCTCATTATCTGGGCAGCCATAAAACTGGATAGCTACCTGCTTTTCCTTTAGTGTTGGTATGTGCCTTATTACTGGAAAAGAGTAATAAAAACTGTTATTTATATTGTGCAGCTGGGTGGTGAAGTGGATTACTAGGTGGCCTGCAGTTCAAATCTAATCTCAGACATTGGGCAAGTTTGCCTCAGTTTCCTTATCTGAAGAAAATGACTGACCACGCCAATGTCTCTGCCAAGAAACCCCCAAATGAGATCACAAAGAATTAGACACGATTCAACAATAACAACAAAATATTGTATTTTACATGTATTATTTTACTGAAGCCCCTTTGGGAGTAGGTAGTAGAGATATTTCTGTTTTACAGATGAGGCTTTTAAAAATTATTAAATGATATACTTTAACATATTTAACATGTATTAATCATCCTGCCATCTAGGGGGGAAGGAGGGGAAAAATTGGAACAAAAGATTTGCCAATTATCAATGCTGTAAAATTATCCATCCATATAATTTGTAAATAAAAAGCTATTTTAAAAAATTATTAATGTGTGAAGAGCCTAAATTACTTGTCCCACAAGACACAGTGAGTTTTGGGATAAGACTTGAACCCACATATTTATGACTCCAAAGCGAGCTCTCCATCCATTCTGCTGCATCTGCTACACTCTCGAGGACTAATGGACCCTTTCTGCAAATTTTGTAAGTTTCTATTTACTTCCTCTCCATCTCCAATTTTTATACCATGCAATCAGGCTTATTGAGTTCCTTTCACTTCAGACATACCCAATCTGTCAAGTGAAAATTATGATTCTTCCTCCTTCCATATCTCATCAGGATACCTTGAAGATGATCCTCAGTGAACTCCAGTCATATTGCTCTTACTCTGCAGAGTTGTCATTTTGCTCAGCAGATCCATATCAGAACGGTTCTTAAAAGAATTGAAGGAATTTCTAGCATTCTTTAGGAAAAATACAGAATGGGGGAAATTCTTATATTACAAGTCATGTTGTTTTTCAGTCATGTCTAACTCTTCATTCTCCCATTTGGGATTTTAGCAAAGATACCAGAATGGTTTGCCATTTCCTTCTCTAATTTATTTTACAGATGAAGAAACTGAGGCAAACAGGGCAAAATGACTTGCCCAGGATCACCCTGCTAGGAAGTGTCTGAAGTTGGATTTGAACTCGGGAAGATGAGTCTTTCTGACTCCAGACCCAGCGCTCTATGCACTATGGCACCCCCTAGCTGCCTTAAATCACTCTGTAGTGCAGGAAAATGCTTGCTTTAATTTTAACCTGTTTTCACTAGGTTATTTCATCCACCCATGCAGACCGGCTATCTGTCAGGATGGGGACCTTCAGGTGACTACATAGGAGGTAGGAGAGCGGAAAATCTGGCATGAAGTAGCTTCGAGAGTTTCCTGGGAACATTGAGAGGTCACTTGACATTTCCAGGACCAGTCTGCAGCCAGAGCTGGAGGCAAGATTTCAACTCAGAAACAGATAACAGAGCTATAACTAGGCTTTTTGGTGCCTGGGACAAGTTCCATAAACTATCCCCTGGGCAAGCCTTCAGGGGAGTGAATAGGAGGTGGGGGAGGGGGAAAGCCTGCTAAATAAGTTATGGCATATGAAAGTACTGGAATATTATTGTACTACAAAAAAATAATGAATGAGCTGATTTTAGAAAGGCCTGGAAAGTTTACACTAAACTGATCCTGAGCAAAACAAGCGGAACCAGGAATACATTGTACACAGTAACAGCAAGATTATGCAATGATCAACTATGAAGAACTTGTTTCTTCTCAGTGGTTCAGTGATCCGAGGCAATTCCAATAAATTTTGAATAGAAAATGCCATCTGCAGCCAGAGAAAGAACTATGGAAATGGAATGTAAACCAATACATGCTATCTTCACTTTCTTTCTCTTTTTCTTGTTTTTTTTTTCCTCTTTTGGTTTTCCCCTTTTGTTCTGATTTTTCTCTGTCAACATGATTCATAAGGAAATGTGAATAGAAAAATCAAATGTACATGTATAACCAGAAAAAAATATAAAAAATAAAAGAAAAATGCAAAAATCACCAGAGTACACACATACATACACACAAAGACATATGTTGCTAATCCTCTGCCGCCTTCTTTGGCTTCCAATCATTTTCTGGTTCTGGCATTTGAATCCATCCAGGAGATCAGATCTCCACCAATTTGGAGTGATCTGAAATGAGTAGAAATCTGTGTGTTTTTATAGTAAAGGGGACAAAGAAAGCAGGAGTCTTTTTTCAAATTTATTCATGCAGGACAAGGAGAGCTCAGGTACATATAGAGGCAGCCATGATCCATATGTCAGATTAATATAAACACAGGAGTTTATTAGAATTCCTTTGGTCTTAAGAGTTCTACCCCTTGGCCCATCAGTCACTCTTGATTACATGTCTTCCTCTACATTTATAAAACCAAGGCAATGGAGTAGGAGACCTTTGAGGTCCATTTCAGGAAGAGAGGGGAGGTGGGTACCTCAAGTAGGAAGTAATATCTGAATTGGGCTCTGAATGAAGTTGAGATTCTAGGAGGTAAGAAGTGAGAGGAGAGTACACGCCAGTGAACAGTTATGCAAAAGTAAAGAAGAGGAAAGAGTTGCTTGTAGAGATTCAGCCCTAAAAATACTTACAAAAAATAGAACTAGGGCCCACATTCAAGTCTTCTCCAAGCCTAGCACCATTTACATTGTACTCTGAAGGTAAACAAAGTCACTCATGGATTGAGGTCAGAGTTTTTCCCAAAAATGACCAATTTTCCCTCTGGTATCACCCATACCCAGAGCCCTTTCTAACTACCCTATTTCAAAGATTCTAGTTGATGCACCCCAAGATTTCAAGACAAAATCCATGCAATCCCCTAGTCGCCCAGTTCCTATCTTTGCCATGTCAGGAAATAGAAAGGGAAAGATGGTTTTACTTCTGGGCTCAATCACTCAAACATTTATTAAGGCACCTACTTTGTAATAGGTTCCATAATCACTTGAGCAGGTCCCAGAAAGTAAACATTTCCTAGGACTGAGGAAGCAAGACTTTCTCAATTCTATTCCAGAGTGTCAGACTTTCTCTACCATGCCCCTCAGGGCACCTTCTCTCTCCCCCACCTCACCTTTTCAGTTTCCTTTGATATATTTTCTCTCAGTAGAAAGTAAGCACCTTGAGGGCAGAGATTTTCTTTCTACTCTAATCTGTATTTCCAGTTTTTAACACAGAGCAAGCAAGTACTTAAATGCTTTTTTTTGGACACAGAATAGTTTACTGAGTTGTTTCCCTACATGTGACAAGTAGTAGTGGGTCCTTTTCTAGCACTAATAGGCAAGGGGCCTATCATATCACTGACAGAATATAACCATTTTAATTTCTCACAGAAACAGGAAATAACACTAGTTAGTGTATAGAATACATGTGGTTCAGTCATTTCAGTTGTGACCCCATTTGAGGTTTTCTTGGCAATGATACTGGAGTGGTTGGCCATTTCCTTCTCCACCCCATTTGACAGATGAGGAAACTGAGGCAAACAGGGTGAAGTGACCCGCCCAGAGCCACACAGCTAGTAAAGTATGTGAGGCCAGATTTGAACTCGATGTCCAGAAACGCCAGACTAGAAAGGAGTTGGGTACGATGTCCCTGACACACGCCCCAGACAGTTCAGTCATCCTGCCAGAGAAATTCAATTCTCCAAGAATATAAAGACAGCAGGTCTTGCTTTGGAGGCTGGACTCTGTGTGCTTGGCTTGTATTCATCAGCCAATAGTGTTCAGGATTCATTAGCTATATCTTGGCCCCTGCTAGGATTCTAAAGAGAGAACAGCTTTTCCATCTGGTCTTCTGATGTCTCAGCCAGGCTGATGGTGCAGGGCTGTGCTGGAGCCATCTCAAACTGCCTCAAGAGAACTGGCTGTTAAATTTTTAATGTGAGCTTTCACACCTCAGAAATCGGCAAACACGATAAATCAGGCATTGATTTATTATTTTGTTGACTGTCTTGACTTGAGAAAGTGACTGGAGAAAATGTGAATAATGCAGATTAAACTTGAAAGTGTGTCATGTATATATTTTCTCCTTCCCCAGAGGGACAGTTGCTAAACATCTATCAATATACCATTGACTGTCTCCTTCCTAGATAACTACTGCTGCTCCATAGAACTGGGTCTGAACCTCCCTGGGCTGCTCTCTAAACAGCCCCTACTTTTCTCTTAATGCTCTCTATTCCCAGGGATGCTGAAATCTGCTCCAGCTCATGTAAATGTTGGCGTAGCAGCCACATGCGGTGGTCTGCTATATGGGGCAGCTATTTGGTGATGCAATGAATAGAGCATGAGATCTGGATCAGGGAGGTTTCTGTTCAAATCTGCCCTCAGACACTAGCTCAGTTTTTTTCCCCTCAGTTTTCTCTTCTGTCAAATGGGGTGAAGAAGCAAACCACTCTAATACCTTTGCCAAGAAAACCCCAAATGGGGCCACAAAGAGTCAAATGTGACTGAACAACACATACTCCACACATTAACCAGGATACTTGTTATTTCCTGTTTATTTGAAAAATCAAAATCGTTAACCCTGTCAATGATATGATGGGCCCCTCGCACACATTTGTCCCTCACCTCTAAAAGCCTTCACGTCTGAAAAGCATCCTCTCTTCATCTCCACTCCTCAGAATTCCCACTTTGTCCCAAGGCTCAGCTAGATCCCACTTTACTTTTTGTCTGTTTTATCCTTTCCCTGTTGTCCCTCTTTCCAGATTGAGAATCATAGATTTAAGAGACCTGGAAGAGACCTTTAAAGGACCTTTTAGAAATTTAATTCTCTCATGAAGATGAGACCAAGCATTTGCCAAGATTACCCAGCTGTTCTAAAGCAGAAGGAGATTTTCTCAGGACTTCTGCCTCCAAACCTTATCTCCTTGCCACCATAGCCCGCTATCTCTGTGTTTTGTTTACCTCCTTATACATTGTATCCCCAAGTACGTTCCTCGAGGTCGGGGATTGCTTTTCTGTATCTAGCACACTGCCTGGCACATTTTGTTCTTGTTTAGTCATTTCACTCACGTCTGATTCTTCGTGATCCCATCTGGGGTTTTCTTGGGAAAATTACTGAAGTAGTGTCCCATTTCCTTCTCTAGCTCATTTTACAGATGAGGAAACTGAGGCAGAGTCAAGTGACTTGCTCGGTTATTTAATAAATACTATTATTGTTGTTGAATCATAGGACATTTAAGGTTATCTATGTGTGGACAAACAACTCCGGCCAGAAAAGGAGAGACAGAATATCAAAACTACCCTCCAGTCATGAATTATCAACTCTTTATTTACAGTTTAATAAAACATACATGCAACACATCACATGACTACAAGGTGACAACTCTCCCCCCTCCCACCAAAAATCCCCTTCCCCCTTTAAAGAGTAAAACTCATCCCCCTAGAAAAGTTCTCGAGAATGACTAAAAGCCCTGGGATTAGTCCATTCCATTGAGTTTCAGTTTCTCATTAATGAAAATCAATTCCAATCTAGGAGATAGAACAGAGAGACCAGAAGACGTTGTAGACTGAGGGTTATGTCCTAGAGATTAAAAATTCATGGCTGACGATATTGTAGACACGAGCCAGGTTCCACTATTAACCAAAGACTTTATGCAGAGAGTGAATTAATTCCCTCCTACCTCCCCAGTCATCCTAGTCATTAGGACAAGCCATGGAGGAGAAAACACTGGAGCAATTAAACCAGTTCTGGCCTTTTTCATAATCTCTCCCACCGGGAACAAAAATGAGTTTATTGTTCTAGTGCATCCAAATAGCTTCTTTATCACTTGATTGCTTGGTTTTTTGCTTTATTCTTCCATAAATTATGAGGCCTATTTATAGATGTGTTCTGGGTTTCACATACGTGCATCATCTCTCCAAATACAGGCCAAATCCTATTTTCATGAACTCCAGGCACTAGCTCAGTAATTTAGCTTTCCTGGAAATCAATAATATATTGGATATTTCTTGAAATAGGAGGTAGTCTGGGAAAACCTGGAAGTCTAGTCTACTTCCTACCTAATTCCTTCTGAGTCAGCTTGGGAGTTGCCAGCTAAAATACAATGGTATGATATTTGTTTGGCCTACAGAGTGAAAGCTCTTCTGGACAAGGGGATGCATCTTTTACTGCATTCGGGTTCCTGCTCCTTGCAATTAGGACCTAGTTCTCTACATAGTAGGCACTCAACACATATTGACAGACTGGCTAAAGAAAGTCCTGTGGCAAGTGAATCTATTACTGAAGATGGGATGGAGGCTGAATCTGTGGTTTAATTGGGGGAACTCCCAGGTGAGGAAACACCTCTACCCCAGTACCTTCTCAGATCACTGATAGCCCTGGGCTATGATAACACATGATATTTGTCAGAAGAGAGATTTGAACCTTCTTTTTCTTTTATTCAGTATAAGAGTCTTAAAGTCATTGTAGCAAATTTTTTTTTCTGGGTAGTCAGAAACATTTGAATCAGCACTGCTAATTCTGAGGCTCCTTAACATAGCATTACAAAGCTCCCTCTAAGCAGTGCCTTAGCACCTGAGATTTCTGGTTTCTATAACTCCAGGATTACAGTTATCTAGATTAAAGTATGTTGGGGCAACTAGTGGCACAGTGGAGTCAGGAAGATCTGAGTTCAAATGCTGTCTCAGACACTTGACACTTATTAGCAAGTCAATCTCAATTGCCTCGAAAAAACAAAACAAACTAAACAACAACAAAGAAACAAATAATAAAACAAAAGTTGAAGAGGGTGTTATGGGATCCCAGAGCCAGAAAGTGGCTCAGAGATTATGTAGTTCAACTTTTACCTAATTAAAAATCCCTTTTATGACATTATGGTCTACCCTCCTCCATTTGAAGACTTCCAGTGGTTAGGAAACCATTACCTCTAGAGACAGCATATCTCATTTTGGGCGAATTCTAATTGTTAGGATGTTTTACTTTTCCTTGAAACTAAAACTGCCTGTCTGTAACTTCTAGGATCTGTCCTCTGGGGCCAAGGAGAACAAATCCAATCCCTCTCCTATATGATAATACCTTTATGTTCCCTCCAAATCTGGGCTTCTTAACTTGAGGTTGGAGAATTTGCCTTTTAATAATTGGTTTTCTTTGTAATTCTTTGTGTTTTCTTTTATGCATTTAAAAACATGATTCCGGGAAAGGGTCCACAGGCTCCATCAGATGGCCAAAGGGGTACAAGAAACACACAAAAATCAAGAACCCCTCTTCTAGGTATTCCCTTCTCCAAATTAAATATCCTGAGTTTCTTTCACCAATCTATAAAAGCCTTGCTCCCTCTCTGGATACTCTTCATTTTGTCAACATTCTTCTTTAAAAAAAACATGGTGCTTGGAAAGGACCACGATTCTTCAGATGTGGTCTGATCACAGCAGGGGACAATAGGACTATCATCTCCCTTATCCAGACCTTGGTGATCATCCTCAGCTTTGTGAAGGACAATTCGTAGAAGAGCATTAGGGTAGCCTCTATCTCAACAGAGAGCAGGGCTAGAGGAAATGAGCTTCCATTACTTACTTCCATTCCTGGTAGTAAGGGTGATTAGACATTGCTTGACCAGACCCATGGACTTCCCATGGGCCTGGAAGAAAAAGAGGTCTAAAGAATCCTAATCCAGATTTCTAGATCAGACTGGAGATTCATGGAGGTAGGTTTTGTAGTGTTCTAATGATGTGGAACATACTTAAATCAGTTACATGGGAGACCAAGAACTTTATTTGACTACCATGGACTTGATACCCCTGGCCGCTTAATTAGCTTTGTTCTGTTCATGGTGGTGACTCCTAGCCAACTGTTTTGTTTTTGTTTTTGTTTTTTTTAAACAAATATGCGCCTTTAGCTATAAGGACTGGACAAGTGAGTGTGGCAGATTTAACTAAAAATTAGGGGAAACAATGAATTCTGAAACACATACTCACCAGTGATGTGTCAAATTTGTATCTGAAGGATCTCATGGGGTCATTGAACATCCATTAAAAGCTATTGCCATTTAAGCTAGAAACTCCCAGACAGCAGGGATCAGGTTTAATCTGTGCAGACAAACAAACACTGAGTGGTTTTGTTTTTGTTTTTGGATGAGGGAACACTGATTTAGAGAAGGAGGGCAATAAGAAGACCCTAATATCTAATCCAGCCATAGACTTTACTGAGACATATCTACCTCTCTCCCACCAACGAAGCAGAAAAGCACCGAATGTCAGTAAATTTCATCTTTTCCTCTTCCCCTCCCCCAAGTAAATTAACAGAACTAACGATGAATTATCTCTTCCTCTCCTGTAGATATTACCAATGGTTCACGTTCAGCATGGTGGTGCAGTACCTTCTGACGACAATAGAGGTCACTCTTAGCATTGCCATCCATTGTAAATAGCGGCAAGATGAAGGAAGTGGGATGTCTGGAGTAGTGGGTTGGTTCCATTGAGCAGTTCAA
Source organism: Antechinus flavipes (assembly GCF_016432865.1). Taxonomy (NCBI): domain Eukaryota; kingdom Metazoa; phylum Chordata; class Mammalia; order Dasyuromorphia; family Dasyuridae; genus Antechinus; species Antechinus flavipes. The sequence continues at coordinate 594,066,560 of NC_067400.1, forward strand.
TGCTTCATTAAGCCCAGAAGGGTCTCAAATCCCACCCTCTAGTTATTCTCTTTTCACAGTTGGGTCGTCCCGGTTCCGAACCCCCAACAGCCATCTGGTCCACTCTGGTTTTCCCCACCAATGGTCGTAAATAAGTTGCCAGAGCACGGTCCACAGGCAGATGGGGAAACCGAGCCATCACCTGGGTACTTTAAACGTTAATGAATGATCCTTGGTCCCCGTTAATGGACTCTGGCTCCACACATCGTCCTTTTCTCCGAGTGACTCTTCGGTTACGGTGAAATTTGGCGTAACAGCGGAGTCCTGGGCAAAGTAAACGACAGAAGGGTGAAGGAGGTGGGAAAAGTGTTCCGCGGAAACAGAGAAGCTCTATGTGCACACACAGTGTTTAAGCACGCACTCACACGTGGATTCTCAATGGCCTTTCCAGTCTATTCTGCCTCCAAATCTAGATTCCTATGAGTTCTTCTGTAGATGAGTACTTTGGATATATGGGTGCTCTCTCCACAGTTACTCACGATTCTTAATCATCAAATCTTTTAACCTTTTCTCAGTCTTCATCCTTCTTGATGTCTCTGCAGTTTTAGACATTGTCAATCACCCTCTTCTCCTTGATACTATCTTCTCTCTAGGTTTCCATAACACTATTCTCTCCTTGTTCTCCTACTCATTCTCAGGGTCCTTTGCTGGCTCTTCCCCCAGGTCCCACTCTAATGGTCTCCCACAGGGCTCTATCCCTTCTCTCTCTATACATTTAAGCTGATCATGTCATCATTTCCCATGAATTTAATGACCTTCTCTATGCTGATGACTCTCAAATCTACTCATTCAGCCCAAATCTCTCTGCTGACCTCCACTCTTGCATTTCCAACTGCCCATTAGACATCTCAAACTAGAGAACCTGTAGCTATCTTTATTTTAGGGTCTTTTTCAGAAGGTGTTCGATGAATTCTTTCAACGCCTATTTTACCTTCTGGTTCTATTACTTCTGGGCAGTTCTTTTTGATGATTTCCTGTAGAATAGTATCTAGGCTCTTTTTTTCATCATAATTTTCGGGTAGACCTGTACCTATCTTAAACTCAGCAAGTCCTAAACTGAATTCATTATCTTTCCCCCTAAACTCCACACTTATAACTCAGATGATTATATTTGACTCCTCACTCTTTCTGATCCCCGCCCCCATCTCCAATCTGTTGCCAAGACCTGCCCATTTTGCTTTTGTAACATCTTTCTCATATGGCCTCTTCTCTGCTCTGAGCTTGCTACCATCTTGGTGTAGGATTCAGGGGTTCATCACCTTATTAAACCTGGGCTATTGAAATAGTCTCTGTTTGGTTTCCTGACACAATTGTCTCTCTACTCAATATTCCTAAGCACTGATCGTACTGTGTACCTTCCTCCCCACCCCACACCCCTCCATTCAGTCAACTCCAGTGACTCTTGATGAAATATAAAATTCTCTACTTGGCCTTCAAAGTCATCCATAATTTACATCTCTTCCTCCCATACCATGTAAATTTTGATACACTGGCCTTCTCGATGTCCCCTACACAAAACACACCACCCCCCAACTGTCCCCTCATTCCACCAATGCTCTCCCTCATTTCTGCTTCCACCTTCCAACTTTCAAATTTCACCTAAATCCCACCATCTACAGGAAGTTTTCTACAATTCTTCCTTAAATTCTAATGCTTTCCTCTCTTGATTACCTCCAATTTATCCTATTTATGGCTTATATATATACCTGTTTGCATGTTGTGCCTCCCACAGACCATAGGGACTGTCTTTTGCCTTTCTTTGTATCACCATCCCTCTTAGCAGAGTACCTAGCACATAGTAGGTGCTTAATAAATACCTGTTGATTGACTGATATGTAGAATCATAGAACTCATGTTGTCATTGAAAACAAATACCTCTCAATTTTTTCCTTCCCTGACCACTAAATATCCTTTCCACTTGATTTTCTGACTTCTAGACAAGGTTCCTATACTCAGAACATAAGAGACTGTTCATGAGTAGCTAAGAACTTAACTGCCTTTCTTATAGATTGCTTTTTAGATATGATGTAGACTGATTTCCCAGAGCCTACCTGCCTTTCCTTCTTATTTTAGTGACAAACCCTCAGGAAAACTACTTCAGATTTATCATGTGACTTAGCTAATTTTATTTTTTGAAACAACTCCACTTTGACGAAGAAGGAAATTGAGGGGCTGTTCGTAGATTGGGGAATGATTAAATGAGTTGTGATACGTGATTGTGATGCAATATTATTGTAATATAAGAAATGATGAGCAGGGTGCTCTCAGAAAACTATGGAAAGACTTACATGAATTGATGCAAAATGTGATGAACAGAACCAGGGGAATAACGGGACACAATGACAAATATTGTACAATGAATTGTGAATGACTTAGCTTAGAAATAAAATGATCCAAAATATCTCCAAGGACTCATGATGAAAATGCTATCCATTTCCTGGATTCTTAATGCAGATTGAAGCATATTTTTTTAACTTTCTTTTTTCTTGTTCTTGTTATTTTGATCTATGTTATCTTTCACAATAGGATTAATATGAAAAAATGTTTTGCATGATTGCACATATATAACCCCTCTATCAAATTGCTTGTCTTCTCAATAAGGAGAGGGAAGGAGAGAGAGAATTTAGAACTCAAAAAAAAAATCTTAAAGATTGTTTTTATGTGTAATTGGGTTAAAAATAAAATATTAAATGAAAAGAAATAACAACAAAAAAAAAGAAACATAACCCCACTTCCCCCAGGGAGGATGTAGGGGCTTAGGTCACGTGGGACTTACTTCAGAGGGATTAACTGAGCAGATGGAGCCTTGAGAGCCGGCAGGTGGCTTGAGGGTTGCAAATCAGCCTATCTCTGCACTCCATATATCCGCCCAAATCAATAAAGCAGAAAGAGGAGGTAGGGCCACCTGCAACCTGCAGGCTATGCCTTGATCTTGCCTGTTGCTGTTGCTTCAGAACAGACAACAGGGGGATCTGGGAGCCAAACTCAGAGTACAGATAGCAGGCAGTTGGAAAATCAGATTCCTGGGTTCCAGTCCAGGGTTTGTCCATGGGTTACTCTGGGATATTGGGACGTTCATTTGCCCACTGCTTCCATTCTATTTCCCAATATCTTTCCCAGTAAAATGATGGTTTTTTTTTTAAATAAGTTTTTATTGATAGAACCCATGCCAGGGTAATTTTTTACAACATTATCCCTTGCACTCACTTCTGTTCTGATTTTTCCCTTCCCCAGATGACAAACAGTCCTTTACATGTTGAATAGGTTACAGTATATCCTAGATACAATATATGCGTGCAGAACCGAACAGTTCTCTTGTTGCACAGGGAGAATTGGATTCAGAAAGTATAAATAACCCGGGAAGAAAAACAAAAATGCAAGCAGTTTATATTCATTTCCCAATGTTCTTTCTTTGGGTGTAGCTGCTTCTGTCCATCCTTGATCAATTGAAACTGAATTAGCTCTCTTTATCGAAGAGATCCTCTTCCATCAGAATATATCCTCAAAGAGTATCGTTGTTGAAGTATATAATGATTTCCTGGTTCTGCTCATTTTACTTAGCACCAGTAAACATCAGTTAACAACAGTTAACCATCCTTCATGTTAGAAGTAACAAGTACAATATCTGGAAATCATGATAGCTGATATTTAGATAGTGCCTACTATGTGCTGGACGTTGTACTAAGTGCTTTACCCATATTATCTCATTGGATTCTCATAACAACCACTAGAAAGAAAGTATCCCCATTTTACAGATAAGGAAACTGAGGCGAACAGAAGTCACTTGTTCAGGATTACACTAAGCCCTTGCCTCCTCCTGGGGAAAATGGGAGCTATTTTTGAAGGAAAAAAATTAGTGGAGGATACTAATCCTGGAGACAGTTAAGTAGAGCTAAACTTGAAGTAGTTTTCCTGAGTGTTTGTCACTAAGATAAGGAGGAAAAGTAGTAAGGATAGCAGTCCAGATTTGAATTTAGATCTTGCTGGACTAGTTAGCTGTAGCAATGGAGCACCAGTTCTGGGTCTGGGTCAGTAAAAACTCCATTCAAATCTAGCCTCAGACACTTCCTAGCTGTGTGACTCTGGGCAAGTTACTTCACCCTGTGTGCCTCAGTTTCCTCATCTGTCAAGTGATCTGGAGAAGGAAATGTGACACCACTCCAGTGTCTCTGCCAAGGAAACCTCAAAATGAGGGCAAGAAGAATCCGACATTGGATAGCTAGTTGGTATAGGAGATACAGCACCAGTCCTGAAGTTCAAATCTGACTTCAGACACAACACTTTCTAGCTGTGTGACCCTGGGCAAGTCACTTAACCCCAATTGTCTCAGCAGAGAGAGAGAAAGAGAGAAAGAGAGAGAGAGAGAGAGAGAGAGAGAAAGAAAGAAGGAAGGAAGGAAGGAAGGAAGGAAGGAAGGAAGGAAGGAAGGAAGGAAGGAAGGAAGGAAGGAAGGAAGAAGGAAGGAAGGAAGGAAGGAAGAAAAAGAAAGAAAGAAAGAAAGAAAGAAAGAAAGAAAGAAAGAAAGAAAGAAAGAAAAAGAAAGAAAGAAAGAAAGAAAGAAAGAAAGAAAGGAAGGAAGGGAGGGAAGGAGGGAGGAAGGAAGGAAGGGAGGGAAGGAGGGAGGAAGGAAGGAAGGAGAAAGAAAAAAAAAAGAATCGTACATAATTAAAACAATGAACAACTTCCTAAGTTCAGTCTCAGCACTCTATTCACTGTGCCACCTAGCTACAAATGACATTAGAAGAAGTTGACTAATTTATTATATGATGGCACTTTTAAAAATACTAGATTGGGATTTAATTTGTGTGGGGAACTCTCAATGAAGAAACTCTGTCAGCCAAAGCCATTTTTTCTACATCTCATTAGTCCTTTCTAACAACCCCGTGAGGCAGATGTTATTGTGATTTCCATTTTAGAGCGACAAAATGGGATCAGAGCATTTAACTGACTTGCCCAGGATCCCAAAGCCAGCAAGTGCCAGAGTCAGAATTTGAACTCAGGTCTAGTGCTCTCCCTACTTCCCCACTTACCCTGATAACAACAGAGAAGTCTGAACAAAGCTGATTGTTGTATGCACTAAAAGAGCTGAAGTATCTGTCAGACGGATGGGGAAAATCAAGTTTGGGCCCTTCATGATTGTAGGATTTTTTGTATGGAAGGAGATGACCTTCCTTGGCCAAAGCACACAGCACCTGGACTTTAGGGGTTAACCCTCCTTGCACTCAGCAAGCTTGAATGCTGGAGAATCACGGCTCCCTGGGGCCAGACTCAAAGCCTTTCTGGCTCAGTGAACCCGATCAGAGAGACTGAACCAGCAAGGAGAGCTTTCAAGAACTCAAGGTCACCTTGCAAGGCATCAAAGCACTTCAATGGGGAGATAATACCTATGAAGAACTTAGTTCAAATCTTGACTCCTATTTACTAGCCGAGTGATAACTTTAAACCTCAATTTCCAAATAGTTCTTACAACATAGGATTGTTGTAACACATATAACCTTATATAACATATACATAGCCAATATAACATACACAAACCTTAGCTATAAAGTACTATATAAATAACTATTCGCTATTATGATCAAATACAGTCACTGGTGGAGCTGGAAGCTCAGAGCAACAGTTCTTAAACTTTCGGGAATCTGGAAAAAGCTCTCGGAGCCTGAGGTCCCTAGGAAAATTTTCTCTATTGACTTTCCCGTGAAGGAAGTTCAAAAAGATCCCTTTCTCTATTCCCAGCCCCGCAAAGGGAGGAGAAAGGATATTGGCCAACAAAACTTCTCAACCGTGGAATAGCTGAAGAGAAGAGCTAGGAAATACTCTCTGCCCATATGATGAGGAGAGTCTCAAGAAGGAATGGCAGCTAGCTTTTCTGATTAATCAAATACTTCCAACTACTTTTTAAATTTACACATAAATTTTTATATTCTCTAGCCCCCAAATACGATATTCAGAAGTCTTTAGCCTGAGCTCTCCTACAGCTACAGCAAGCTCTGGAACTAGATACTAATGGGAAATCATTTTTGCCAAATTTCTCCCCATTTTTTAAAGCCTGACTCATATTCTCATCCTTCCAAGGAATATAGACCTCACATAGCTATTTATTTTACCATGTTATGTTTTTATAGCACATTAATGGTTTCAAAATACTTTGCATCCATTATCTCTTTGGAATCCCACAACTGGATGAGTTAAGGATCCATTTTACAAATGAAGAATAAGGAAACTAGAGGAGTTTAGGATGATGATGATGAGGAGGAGGAGGAGGAGAAAGAGGAGGAGGAGGAGGAGAAGTACGATAATTAGTATTTATATAGCACTTTAAGGTTTACTAAGAACTTTATAATTATTTTCTTATTTTATTCTCACAACCATTCTGGAGGTAGGTGCTCCTATCATTCCCATTTATAATTAGGCAAACAGATAGGCTAAGTGACTTGTCCAAGGACATACAGCAAGTAAGTGTCTGAAGCAGGAGCTAAACTCAGGTCTTCTTGACCCCAGGTTTATTGTTTTATCCATTGAGTTACTTGCCTGTCAATATTCTCTCTCTAGATCTTTATAACCAAATGAGTTAAGAATTAATTTTAGAAATGAGAAATCTGAGAAGGAAATAGGAATAATAATAAATAATAACGATGATGATATAAAAATGCTATAAGGTTTGCAAAATGCTTTACATAAGCTATCTCATTTGATCTTTATACCATCTTGTGATATAGAGGTTATTATGATCTTCAATTTAAAGATAAGAAAACTGAGGCAATCAGAGGCCAAGTGACTTGACTAGGACCATACAGCTAATAATTGGCAAAGGCAACATTCGAACTCAGATCTCCCTGACTTCCAAGTCTACCAACCACCCAGTCAATCGATCAATCAACAAGCATTCATCAAATAATGACTATGATCCAAGCGCTAGGAATACCGATGCAAAAATGAAATCTTCTCTGCCGTCAAGAATCTTATATTCTATCAGGAAAAAACAAGATGTACAAATAAAATTAAATAATAAATCAATCCACTGTCATGATGTCTCCTAAAGTCCTGATTATGAGAAAGCAGTATGAGAAGTAAGACTCCAGGGTTCCTTCCCTACCTCACTCCAAAGGGAACAGCAAAAGAAGGAGGCTAGAGAAAACTTACCTTCCATGCACATGCAGTCATCAAAACATTTGTTGTTAAGGCCTCGATTATGAGGTTTGCAGAGATGCTCCCGTAAGTCACAGCAAGACCCTGCCATGATATCAAGCATGATGAGAGACACACCAGGCAGAGCTCCTTTTCCCGCTCCACCCCATGGGACTATCCCCCTTTAGAGGGAATCCATCATTTTCCTGTCAGGGATGCAGCCCCAGAGTGCTGGGCCTGGAGAGGAGTGCGGGGGGCCAGCTGGTCTGGAGAGGAACCATGCTGGGCTTGCTGATGGATGTTATCCCCTCCTGGGAGGGCAAAGATGCCCAGCTGCTGGAGGCTGCTTATTGATCTCCGAGGAAGAACAAGCTGCATGTGGCCTTCTCCAGAACAGAACTGGCAAGCCCGGCAGAATCAGAGAACTTTATATCTAGAGAGGCTCTCAGAGATCACCAAATAGAGAATAATAATAATAATAATAAAACATTTACAGGCTAAAAACTCATGGGCTTTCTCTGAAGGATTGCAAGCCTTCGGTGGGCAGGATGCTGGTTTCTCATAAAGTGAAGCTTAAGGTATTATTATGTGTGGAGATCTGCTAGTACTATAAGATGTATGATCTCTCTTTCATGGATGCAATAGCTATGTACGCCAATATTTAATGTTTTATGTACTACATACACAACGTGTTATGTACTGTTATGAGTTAATATGGGTTAAGATATGCATGTATTAGTACTGATATTTAGTACTTTTTATTATTTATTTAGTAATATATGAGTATAAAATATGCTAGAGGACTATGTATATATATTCTTTCTCTAAAAATGTGCAATACACATGGATTAAATGTATTAATAAAAATATAGTTTAAAAGTTTGTAAAACACTTTACAAATACTTCCTCATTTTATTTTTAATCAATCTTTTTTTTTTTCTTTTTCTTTTATGAGACTATTGGGGTTGACTTGCCCAGGGTCACACAACTAGGAAGTGTTAAGTGTCTGAAGATGAATTTGAACTCAGGTCCTCCTGACTCCAGAGCCAGTGCTCTATCCACTGCACTACCTAGCTGCCCCTATCTCATTTTATCTTGACAACTTTGGGAGTTAGGTGCTATTATTATCCCAATTTAACAGAAGAAGAAACCAAGGCAGACAGAGGTAAAATGGCACTCACAGTCACAGAGTTAGGAAGTGTCTGAGGCTAAATTTGAATGCAGGTCTTCCTGATTGGAGAAACTGAGGACCAAGAGTAGCTACAGGAGATGACTACCTGCACAACCGGCTGTGCTAGTACAACAGCCAAATTGTTTTTAAAGAATCCTCAGAGTTTTTCAGCATCACAATTTCATACACATAAAGACTACTTTACAGCTTTCAAAGTGTTTTCTTCTCTTAGGCTCAGTTTTTTCACCTGTCAAATGGGAATAATAATATAGCTCTTACCTCCATGATTACTGTGAAGATCAAATGAGATAGCCACATAGGCTATGTGAATTGCAAAGATCTGTATAAAAGCTAGCCAGTATTAATACAAGTGGGATGCACGACCAGTCTCCTGCCATCTCTGTGCCCTTGTTCACCTCCTCTGTCAAGTGTAAGATGTCCCTCTGCCCCTGCAACCACCACCATCTCTTCAAGTCCCTCCTTTCCTTCAGGGTTCATCTAAGATCTCCTCATTTCCACGAAATGCTCTGACTCCCTTCTCCCAATTAAGAAAAGCTTTCTCCCCTTCCAATTTTGCATAATTATTTTTTGTGGAGCCACCTCTTTTCCCCTAATGGCTGGCCTTGGGGAATGGGGAGAAGGAATAGTAAATTTCCCCTCTTTGGAGGTCTTCAAACAGAGGCCGAACAGCCTCAGAATACTGGAGGGCTTAGACTCCACCGCCCCTGAGGTCCCTTCTGACCCCGAGATTCTGTGATTCTGTTATCTCCTCCACCTTGTATCTCAGCTGATCTGGAGATGGCTCTCTCCTACTCCATCCCACTAGATGATAAATAGACAGGGCCATGTCATAGCTATCCCTGCATTCCCAACCCACAGAAGGCACTCGAAATAAATGTTTTTTTTTAATTAATCAGACTAGGCAAAAAATGAAAAAAAAAAATCAGTCAACCAGTTGTTTGGTTTCCATGACACCAGGACCTTTTTGAATCCCGTCCCACCCCTGCCATGTGACAAGCAGGAACAATTTGTCATGGAAAACAGCTGTCAAATTTGCTTTGTGACAGGCTTGACAGCCATCATAGTCAAACAGGTGGCAGCATAAACATAGGCTTCATTCATCGCTCCCCGAAGATCTGTTGCCTGGGTGACGGGATGAGGGCAGAATTTGGCCCCCCTCATTTCAAACAAAAAAATTGTTAAATTCAGATTCTAGACAGAGGCTATCTCCAGTTCTGCCATCCTTAGGGAGCACAGGCCCTCCGGGGCAGGTTTGAGGACCACTTCCCTCTTCCCTTCTCCACCCTATTCCCTATAGAAGACTCCCTGATGGGATGGAGAAGAAGTACCTGGGGGGCAGTCGAGATGGTGGTCACAGGGTTCCTCCTGAGTTGCTGAGGTTTCGTTGCCATAGTCTGGGCTTTTACTCTGAAATTTCTCTGAAGGGAAGAATAATCAGGGTGAGAAGGTTGATAGACAGATCCCTCTCTGCATCCCTAGCCCTCCCGTGTTGGCAAGCTGCCGCCCAGAGTGTGAGAAAGACTATTCCCCAGTCCTGTCCCCCGTCCTTCAGGATTACCGTGGCATTCTGGGGATTATTAGAGCCACCACAGAAAGGCAGAACGTAAGACTTGAAAGGGACTTTAATGGACATCTAGGAAATCAGTATAGGAAAGGAACCCCTGCAAAATATTCTTGGATTTTAGAGAAAACCAGATATGGAAGCAGAGAATTTCAGTTGAAAACATCACATTTGATAAAGAAACTGAGGCTATTACAGGCAGTCTCCCTGCTTACAGTATAGGGGAATCGGGAAAGTGGTCTATTAATCTCTAGGAGACTCTTGAGAGGATTTTTGCGATGTTGTTAGGGAATGATATAACATTAAGACCCTCTATGCAGTGAAAAGGTGGATTCTCTCAATTCAGAACTGTGGGCAACATTTGCCTTAAATCAATCAAGCACTAAATAACTGTGGAGGGGCAAGCACTGGCTATATGGCTACTGCTCCTGTCCTCAAGAAGCTTACATTTTATTTTAAATTTTAATTTTCATAATAGATGTATAGATAGTTTTCAACATTCATCCTTGCAAAACCCTGTATTCCAACTGTTTCTCCCTTCCTTCCCCTCAGTCCTCCCTTAGATAGCAAGGAATCCGATATATGTTAAACATGTACAATTCTTCTATACATTTTCCCACAATTAACATGCTGCACAAGAAAAATCAGATCAAAAAGGAAAAAAAGAGAAAAAACAAAAAACAGGAGTTTACATCTTATCAGATAACAAGTATACACATACACACACACATATTATATATATATACAAAATAAATATGATATAATTTTGGAAAAGAAAGGCACTAGAGAAGCTGAGTGATAGAGGAAATTAGGGATTTTAAGAGGTAGGAGGAAGGAGGAAAGAAATTCTAGGTAAGGGGCCCAGCCTGAACAAAGAGTATAGAGATCACAATTTCTATCATTTTAACATATTTTTGTTCTGTACCCTATATTGCGTTATAGTCCCAAATAGAACTATTTCTAGGCAGCCAGATGGCTCATAAGTAGAGAACTGGTACTCAGACTGGGGACAGGATCAGGGAATGTTCTTCCCCTCCAAATTCTGGGCAGCAGCTTCAAACACAAGCTACCTCTATTATCCTCAGCAAGTTACTCCACTACGGTCTGCCTCAGATTCCTTATCTGTAAAATGGAGATAATAACAGCACCTACTTTCCAGGATTCATTGAGATAATGTTTGTAAAAAGTTTTGTAATTCTTAAATGTTTATATAAATGTTAGGTATTCTATGGACTTAGGATCTCTTGGAGTATAAAGGAGACATGTTATATAATCTTGATTTATAGACTGAGCTCTTACAGATCGGTCTTTGAGGTTTTTTACAGATAAATCTCAGTCATCAGTGTATAAAAACATAAAACAAACTAGAAAGTAATGAAGAGAGGGTCACTATTCATTGCTGATTTCATATTCTGCATCATTCTGCAGGACTGACAGCTGGCGCAAAGATCATCACATATGGAGCCAGAGTATCTGGTTTCAAATCCTGGTTTTGTCGCTTACAAATGATGCTGGGGAAGTCACTTCCTTCTCTTGTCCTCAGTTTTCTTAATTTACCAGGTTCTCAGTTTTCTCATCTGTAACCTTAGGGTTTTGGACTGAATGGCCTTTGAGATCTATTCCAGATCAAAATCTCATGAATTTGAAAAGCCAGCATGTAGAAGAAAAATGAGAATTATTCTGGCTGGCCCTCGAGAGAACTAGAGCCGCAGGTAAAAGGTACGGAAAGAAGGTTTTAGCTTGATATCAGAAATAAATGTTCTCATAGAACACTGTACACGGCAACAAGAAGATTATGTGGTGATGATCAATTCTGTTGGACGTGGCTCTTTTCAACAATGAGGCGATTCAGGCCAGTTTTAATAGACGTGATGGAGAGAGCCATCTACACCCAGAGAGAGGCTTGTGGGGACTAAATGTGAATCACAATATAATCTTTTCACCTTTTTTTGTTGTTGTTTGCTTGTTTTTTTCTCACTTTTTTCTTTTTGATCTCATTTTTCTTGTGCAGTATGATAATTGTGGAAATATGTTTAGAAGAATTGCACATGTTTAACCTATGCTGTCTAGGGGAGGGGGTGGAGAGAAGGGAAGGAGAAAAATTTGGAACACAAGGTTTTACAAGGGTGAATGCTGAAAAGTATCTTTATGTGTGTTTTGAAAATAAAAAGCTATTATTTAAAAAGAAAAGAAATGTTCTCAGAATTGGAGCTGCTCCTTAGTGGAACCTGCCCTGTAGGTAGAGGTTAAATGAATTCTTCAAGTAGAGTTTGGCTGGCTGCGGTGTCAGGAGTGTCATAAAAGGGAGTCTTTTTCAAGTAGAGGCTAGATTCCTGGCCTTTGTGCTCCCTTCCAGCTTGGAGATTCTGTAATTCTACACATCAGATTCTCTCCTTTTAGCTCCAAGGCCTAGCAGGGTAAAAAAGCACACTTGAGGCTGAACCAGGAATGAATTGTGAGGAGGAAAGACAAGAAAGATATACCTTTCTTCTTAGCAGAGGGCCACATATCAGGTTTTAGGTCTTCATAATCAGTCCAGTCAAACAAAGCCATGTCCAGAGTGGGCATCACATCTCCCTCAGGCCGGATCCGAGCCTGGAAAAGGCAAGGTAGAAAGATCAACAAGCCATTTATGCTGAAAAAAATTAGAATTGGAGAAACTAAGGGCTACATGGGAGGGGCCAGTGAATCATTTAATCTATTAATAACACATCTCAGACCAAGAGGCATCTTTTGAATTCACCTGGACTCCAAAAGTCACTTTGTTCTAGGTATTTTTGCAGCCATTGGTTAGGATGCCTGATGTCTAAAACCACTGGATTATGTTGCACAAAGTAATTATTCATTAGCTTCTATAAGTGTAGCTACATCTCACTCCCTTTCTAGACTATAGGTTCTCAACATATTTTTGCTTCATAGATCCCTTGGATAGTGTCTGGTAAAGCCTCCGGACTCCTTCACGGAATAATGTCTTTAAATATTTACAATAAAACCCATAGGGATTACAAAGAAAAACGATTACATTGAAATAGCCTGAAAATGTGACAATGGCTCCAGCTCCTTCAGGATTATGTAGAATGAATCTGTGTGACTTTTAGTAAGACATTTGTAGGTCCCTTCTTTGAGGAAGAATTTTCTGATGGGCTGGGCCAGGTCCTAGTCTTGGCTCTGTAACCAGCTAGTGATATGATCTTAAACAAGTCAATTCCTCCCTTTATCAATATTTTGCTAAGATATTTTTAAAAAATCCTCAGCTCCAAATTAGGATATCTTACCTTAAACCTTGGTGGAAATAGCCCAGGACCCTGAACCCAGGAACACTGGGAATAGCAGGATTCCTAGATCACCTCATCCGATTTCCTACTCAGCCCCTGCAGTCAAGGAATCAATCTTTGCTTGCTCCAAAGATTGATATCATATCATATCAAAGATAGATGACATATCTCTTGTCTCTGTGGCTTCTGAAGACCCAGAAAATAAAGTTTTTTCTCACCAAAGTCCTTGGCAATGCTAAGTGTCTCAATATCAATAAATAGATATGGTTTGATTAGTGGGAATGATGGTAAATATTTGCTTTATCCTGTGTTATAGTGTAGACTGTGTATATATATATTTGTTTGTATGTTGTCTTCTCTAATCGATTATAAGCTTCTTGAAGGCAGAAACTGTTTTTGGTCTCATTTTGTATCCCTAATACTTTGCACAGGACTTGACACATGGTAAGGGCTTATTAAGTGTCTATTGATTGATTATTTTGCCGCTTCCTCCCCTCCCCCAAAGTCCATGGGATCTTTCCATCTATTTTGCTGTAGAACTTATGTGTTTTTTTTTCCTAATCTTATTAGATTGTGAATTCCTTGAGGCCTAATTGTTCACCTAGTCCAACCTCCTTTTTTTACAAATGAGAGGAATACAGTTCCATGTCTTCATTTTATAGAGAAGGAAATTGAGGTGCAGAGATAGGAATTGAGTTGTCCAAGATCACACCACTAATCAGTGACAGAGTTAAGGCTAGAATCTCCTCAGTTCATTTGAGGATTCCTTTCTTGATCTAAGAAGGACCCAAAGGGGCAAAAGGTTTTATTCAAGATCACATAAGTCAGATCATATTAAACCTGGGGAAGCCTATGGATTCTTTCTTAGATCGTGTTTTTAAATGTATAAAATAAAATATAAAGTGTTATAATGGAAAGTAATTAGCTCATTGCAATGAGAAAAATAGATTAAAAAAAAGATTCGTAGACTCCAGGTTAAAAATTCCTGTTTCGGGCTATGTATGTATGCTCTATCTTGCTTAGACATGGTTTCCAACCCTGCCTCTGTCATTGATTAGTGGTGTGGCCCTGAGCAAGTCCCTTCTCTCCCTGTACCTTTGTTTCTTCCTTCTCCTGGGAGATTAGGTGATTCAGTGCATAGAACCCTGTATCTGGAGCCAGGAGGTCCCAAGGTCAAATCTGGCCCCAAACATTCACCCTGCTCACTCTTAACCCGTCAGCTGTCACTCTTAATGGTCAGCCTCCGGTTCCTCATGTGCAAGATAGGGCTGATAATAGCATTACAATTCTTAAAAGGAGAGATCTAAAAAGGGCTTTGCCAACTTATCATTTTAATGAAAATAAAGGGGGAATACCCTCCAGGGGGTACTAATTCTTCATGGGTCTCTGAATCCTCACCAGGGGCCGAGGGGAGGTAACGGGCAGAACTGGTGACTCCTCAGTGGATGCCGCTGTCTCAAACGTGGTCAGGAACAGGATGGTGGGAGCCAAGCTGGTAGAGGATTCTTCCATTGGGCCATAGGGGGCCAGGTCCTCGGAGACTTCCGCCTTCTTGAACAAAGAGCTGGGTTTTGGATCGAGACTTCTGCCTGTCAAAAAGAACGTTGAGAGTGAAGTTATAAGGACCTTCTTTTTTTCTTTCTTTCTTTTTTTAATAATAGTTTTTTATTTACAAGATACATGGGTAATTTTTCAGCATTGACAACTGCAAATCCTTTTGTTCCAACTTTTTCCCTCCTTCCCCTCCCCTCCTCTCCCAGATAGAACGTTGACCAATACATGTTAAATATGTTGAATTATAAATTAAATGAAATATAAGTATACATGTCCAAACTGTTATTTTGTTACACAAAAAGAGTCGGACTTTGAAGTAGTGTACAATTAGCCTGTGAAAGGAATCAAAAATGCAGGCAGGCAAAAGAGGGAAAGGACCTTCTTTCCACGCTACAATGACTGACCAAAGTCAGTTAGGTGAGCTCTCTGGAGATCACAGAACAAGGGATCAGAAGGGACCTCAAAGGAATCTAGTCCAGTCTATCCCAGGTGAAGATTCCCTCCCTGACTGAGTCAATGAGTAATCATCCAGACTGTTTTAAGCTAGGGAGAACTCATAAAGTAATGAAGGGGAGGGGAGGGGAAGATTGTAGAGGAGACTGCTGCACCCTGGGAGTGTGTGTGTGTGTGTGTGTGTGTGTGTGTGTGTGTGTGGCCCATGAGCACTGGGAAGTAGAGTGTAGCAGGGAGGGGCCTTATTTGGAAAAAAGATGAACAGCAGGTAACTATATCCTCGGGGCTTTTTTACATGAGAAAAATGTCTTTGGCTTTAACACCCAGACAATAGGAATAATTTGCAGAAGGTAGCCTTAAAAAAAACACCTAAAATTGGGAAATGTCACAATCTGGGAGGGAACTCTGCATACATAGTGTCGGAACTGAAAAAGATCACAGAATGTTAGGGAGATGCCTTAGAATAGAGAATGTCAGAGCTGGGAGGGCCCTTAGAACCCAGGAGGTCAGGGCCAGGAGGGCCCTTAGAACCCGGGATGTCAGAGCTGGGAGGGCCTTAGAACCCAGGAGGTCAGAGTTGGGAGGGCCCTTAGAACCCAGGAGGTCAGAGCTGGGAGGGCCCTTAGAACCCGGGAGGTCAGAGCTGGGAGGGCCCTTAGAACCCGGGAGGTCAGAGCTGGGAGGGCCCTTAGAACCCAGGATGTTAGAGCTGGGAGGGGTCTCAGATCAAAGAGTCTCAAAGAACATGAGATGTTAGATGTAATCTAATCCCCTCATTTTCCAGAGGCCTAGAGGCATGACTCAGTTTGTCTAGGGTTTCCCCTTCCCCCAACTTGAGCCAGGAGCAAAGCCTATCTGTTCTGCAGCCCCCAGTGATGTCACATTGCTCCTAGATTAGTTTTATCTCATCTTAGTGTCCTCTGACTTTATGATAGAATTATTATAGGTGAACAGTGAAGTAAATTAAATTACAGTGTCTGGTGGAGGAAGGTTGCAGAAGCAAAATTCCCTTCTCCCCAGGGCTTAGCACAGTGCCTGGAACATGATTATCACTTAATAAACATTTGTGACCTTCCTGAGCAGCCCAACAGAGATCGTGGTGGGGCTTCTGAGGGCAACTGGCTTAGCAGCAGCAGCCCCAGCAACAGATCTGGGAGGCACCTTAGAAGTCATCTAGTCTAGCTGTATTCCTCCCTCCCTCCCTCCCATTCTTCCTCCCTCCTTCCCATCTTTCCTTCTTTCCTTCCTTCCTTCCTTCCTTCCTTCCTTCCTTCCTTCCTTCCTTCCTTCCTTCTTTCCTTCCTTCCTTCCTTCTTCCTTCCTTCCTTCCTTCCTTCCTTCCTTCCTTCCTTCCTTCTTTCCTTCCTTCCTTCCTTCCTTCCTTCCTTCCTTCCTTCCTTCCTTCCTTCCTTCCTTCCTCCCTTCCTCCCTCCCTCCCTCCCTCCCTTCCTTCCTTCCTTCCTTCCTTCCTTCCTTCTGTCCTTTCATCTCTCCTTCCCTCCCTCCCTTGCTTTTTTTCTTTCTCTCTTTTACCCTCCTTCCTTCTCCTTTCCTTCCCCTTCCCTTTTCTGATCTCTCTCTTTCCCTCTCCCTGTTTTGGTGTCTCTCTGTCTCCATCTCTGTCTCTCCCTTCCTCCCCCCTTTCTCTCCCTCCCTGTCTTTCTCCCTCCCTCTCTCTCTCATTTTATAGACAGAGAAGTGAGACTATGGTCCCCAGTGCTTCTCAATACCCAACAACAAAATCCACTGTTTCTTAGAGCCTCTCCATGTAGAAACAGCCCCAGACCGAGACCCCAAACTGTGGAGAACCTCAGACTTGGCTCGGCGAGCCCGAGCCGCTCCAGGATGCCAGGCAGAGGGAATGGGGGGGGCACACACCCCGTGTGATTCGCACTTGCTCATTCCACCAGTAGATCTTGTCTGCGCACAGAGGGTGACGCCAAAGGCATCTGTTTGTTGTCACACTTGAAGAGATTCAAGGGGGGAAAAGCTCAGCTTTGATCGCAGAAGCACGGAGAGCTTCTTGGCAAGAGCCTGCGTGAAGCCCGAGGCTTCCTTCCCTTTGGCTGATCCAGCCACCGTGGGTTAGGAAGGTCCCTTTCCTGGAACGGCTCCCTCCGTGGCCAGATGCACCTGTCAGCGGCACTGAGAACCCGGTCTAGCTTGTAGTTTATATATTGTGTGGCAGAGTAAAATGAGCCCTGGACTTAGTGTCAGGAGGATCTGAGGGCAAACGTTGCCTTTGCTGCCTGAGAAACTTCTCCAGGCCTCAGTTTTCCTGTCTGTAAACATTTGGACAACTGGCTCTCCTGAGGGTTTACAGCCCCAGCAGCAGCAGCAGAAGGTTCCACAAATAAAAGCTGGATTAAGCACAGTTTGCATTTCCATGATTAATTTATCTGATCCTCATAACAACCTTGGGAGTTAGGTGCTAATTATTACCCGCCCCCTCCCCCATTCTCCAGGTTAAGCAACTGGGGCAGTCAGAGGTAAAATGACTTTCCTAGAGCCACACAGCTAGTGGATATCTGAGGTAGGATTCGAACTCAGGGCTTCCTGGGCACAGTGCTCTATCCACCAGCTGCTCCCTTGGAATTAGGAGAGCCCTAGGTTTAACCCTTCCTCTAATTGTATGAGAAGTCATTTTCTGAGCATCAGTTTTCTCATCTGTAAGATGGGGGTGATATCTTATTCCCTTTAAGCTTAGTGCTTTTCCTCTCTTGATGATCTCTGGTTTATTCTGTACATTTCTTATTTGTACATAGCTGTTAATATGTTGTCACTCCCATTAGATTGGGAGCTTCTTGAGGACGGGGGCCGTGTCTTGCCTTTCTGTGTATTCCCGTGTATTTAGCACAGAGCTTGGCACATAATACATGCTCAATAAATGCTTGTTCCCTTCCCTCTCTCCTCCTCCTCCATTTATACTCTGCCATGAGATAAGATGAAAAGAACAGTGCATTTGGCACCAGGGGTCACCAGCACCAATTGGGCACCAACATCTGCTATCAACAAAGCAATAAGCATTTATTAAGTGCCACCATGGGCCGGACCAGTCTTTACTGCAACAACCTGTGTGATCTTGGCCAAGTGATTTACGCTCCGTTTAATTATCTATACAGTGAAGAAGGTGTAGAGACCAGGACCCAAGATGGCCTGAAGGAACTGATGATGTTTATCCTGGAGAAAGAAAACCATGGGAACCAGGGATTGGGGAGGGAGGCGACAATAGGATGGCCGTCTTCGAGTCTAGCAATCCTATGGAAAAGGGATTAAGATTTGTACTGCTTCAACCCCATAGGACTAACCCAGAAAGAAAGGGTGGGGGTGTAAGAGCTAGATTTAGGCTTGAAATCAAGAAAAACTAAAACTTATTGTTATGCTATCAATCCAGCTCTTCATGACCCCATTTGGGGTTTTCTTGGCAAAGATAACTGGGATGGTTTGTCATTTCTTGCTCCAGTTCTTCTTACAAATAGGGAAACTGAGGCAAACAGGAATAAATGATTTATCCAGGATCACACAGCTAGTAAGTGTCTGAGGCTGCATTTGAACTCAGATCTTCCTGAGTCTAAATCACATTCACTGTGCCATCTAGCTGGTCCTCCTAAAAATTATGACTGTCTAAAAGTGAAATGTGGAACCCCAGGACAAGGGATCTCCCCTACTTTGGAGATCTCCAAATAAAGGCTTTAAAAACATTCAGCAAGATAGACTTAAATGTGGAAGAGATCTCAGTAACCATCTAACCCAACTGCCTCATTTTAGAACTGAGGAAGCTAGCTATCCAATTAGCTAGATGGCTAACTACCCTACTAGTAGTTTACTATTTAACCAGCTAGCTGGCTAACTACCCAACTAGCTAGGCTAGTTAGCAGCTCACTACCCAACTAGCAAGCTGGTTACCTACCAAGACGGGACATGATGACCAAGGGGATAGGTAAAACTAGGGAGTGATAATGTGGCAGAGCTGGGGTTTACACCCAAGTCTTCGAATCCAAATGGAACGTGTCTTGCTCTGGAAAAATTGGGAAGAATTGGCTTCTAAGGTCCTTTCTGCCTCTCAGATTCTGTGATTCTGTGGACGGGTTAAGCTGGATCAGAGAGGGGTAACCATTGTTGGTGTCCTTAAGCTGGATCAGAGGGGGTAACCTTTGTTGGTGTCATTAAGCTGGATCAGAGGGGGTAACCATTGTTGGGGTCCTTAAGCTGGATCAGAGGGGGTAACCATTGTTGGTGTCCTTAAGCTGGATCAGAGGGGTAACCATTGTTGGGGTCCTTAAGCTGGATCAGAGGGGTAACCATTGTTGGGGTCCTTAAGCTGGATCAGAGGGGTAACCATTGTTGGGGTCCTTAAGCTGGATCAGAGGGGGTAACCATTGTTGGTGTCCTTAAGCTGGATCAGAGGGGGTAACCATTGTTGGTGTCCTTAAGCTGGATCAGAGAGGGGTAACCATTGTTGGTGTCATTAGCTGGATCAGAGAGGGGTAACCATTGTTGGTGTCATTAGCTGGATCAGAGAGGGGTAACCATTGTTGGTGTCCTTAAGCTGGATCAGAGAGGGGTAACCATTGTTGGTGTCATTAGCTGGATCAGAGAGGGGTAACCATTGTTGGTGTCCTTAAGCTGGATCAGAGGGGGTAACCATTGTTGGGGTCCTTAAGCTGGATCAGAGGGGGTAACCATTGTTGGTGTCCTTAAGCTGGATCAGAGGGGTAACCATTGTTGGTGTCCTTAAGCTGGATCAGAGGGGTAACCATTGTTGGTGTCATTAGCTGGATCAGAAAGGGGGTAACCATTGTTGGTGTCCTTAAGCTGGATCAGAAAGGGGGTAACCATTGTTGGTGTCCTTAAGCTGGATCAGAGGGGTAACCATTGTTGGGGTCCTTAAGCTGGATCAGAGGGGGTAACCATTGTTGGTGTCCTTAAGCTGGATCAGAGGGGTAACCATTGTTGGGGTCCTTAAGCTGGATCAGAGGGGTAACCATTGTTGGTGTCATTAGCTGGATCAGAGAGGGGGTAACCATTGTTGGTGTCATTAGCTGGATCAGAGAGGGGGTAACCATTGTTGGTGTCATTAGCTGGATCAGAGGGGGTAACCATTGTTGGTGTCATTAGCTGGATCAGAGAGGGGGTAACCATTGTTGGTGTCATTAGCTGGATCAGAGAGGGGGTAACCATTGTTGGTGTCATTAGCTGGATCAGAGAGGGGGTAACCATTTTGGGGTCCTTAAGCTAGATCAGAGGGGTAACCATTGTTGGTGTCCTTAAGCTGGATCAGAAGGGTAACCATTGTTGGTGTCCTTAAGCTGGATCAGAGGGGGTAACCATTTTGGGGTCCTTAAGCTAGATCAGAGGGGTAACCATTTTGGGGTCCTTAAGCTAGATGAGAAGGGGGTAACCATTGTTGGTGTCCTTAAGCTGGATCAGAGGGGGTAACGGTGTCCTTACACTGGATCAGAGGGGTAACCATTTTTGGGGTCCTTAAGCTGGATCAGAGGGGGGTAAAATTTTTGATTTCCTTGACCACTCTAGTGAAGCCTCTAGATTCCTTCTCAGGACACTTTTAAATGTGTAAATTAAGCTGCACAGGATTACAAATTTTGCCGAAAATTAAGATGTCATTTCCCCCATCTAATACCCCTTGAAATCCCAGCTGGGAGTCCATAGACCCCCAGGTTAAAAAGCCCTCCTGAAGTAGATGATCTTTAAGGTCCTGTCTCCTAATATTATGAGCCTCTGTTTTCCCATTCAAAAAGCGGGCGCTCACGCTCGTGCACACACACAAACACAAACGCGCTCCCACACACGGGTGTGCACATATACGCATCCACACGCTGGCGCACACTCAAACATATGAGTGTGTACATACACACACACGGGTGCACACCTACACACTCGCGCACACCCACACGCTCACACACGCTCACACGCGCACACGCACATATAAAAGCAAAAGTCCGGGCCTCCGGGGCGCGGGCTCGGATACCTCGCTGTTGCTTCGCTCGGTCCCTGCGACGCTTGTGCTCCCGGCCGTGCTTCCTCCCTTTTTCGAACTGATTGTCCCTCTCGGGGTAGGGGAACTCGAAGCCCAGAAACACGCCCTTGTCCCGCAGCAGGCCGGCGGGGCCCTGGACCGCCGGCCCGTCCCCGGCACGGAGCATCCCCGGCAGGCCGGAGGCGCCGGCTCGGCCCGGCACGTGGGCTCGGCCCTTCTTGTTGGAGCCCTGTTTCCGCGTGTGCCGCGCCCGGGCCCGCCACAGCTCCGGGCTCTGCCCGTTGATGTTGTTCTCGGGGACGTTGCTTTCCTTAGGGGCGGAGTCCAGAGCGCCTGTGAAACTTGGATCTGAGAGGACCAGAATCCAGAGAAGGAGCGCCAGGGAGAAGCAGCTGGCAGACGCGGCCATGGCCCCTGCAGGAGATCGGCAGAATACACACTTAGAGTAATCAGTCAGCAAAAGCGCACCTACTGGGCGCCGGCAACTCGCTAAAAGATACACAACTCTAGATTTTTTTTTTCCTGAGGCAATTGGGATTAAGTGACTTGCCCAGCGTCACACAGCCAGGAAGTGTTAAGTGTCTGAGGGCAGATTCGAACTCAGGTCCCCCCAACTTCAGGGCTGGTGCTCTATCCACTGCACCACCCAGATGCTTCAAGTCCCAGCGAAAATAATTCTAATCTATTATTGTTCTATAAGGAACGACCAGCAGGATGAATACAGAGAGGCCTGGAGAAACTCACGTGAACTGATGCTGAGTGAAATGAGCAGAACCAGGAGATCATTATATACCTCAACAACGATATTGTTTGAGGATGTATTCTGATGGAAGTGGATCTCTTCGATAAAGAGAGCTAATTCAGTTTCAACGGATCAAGGATGGACAGAAGCAGCTACACCCAAAGAAATAACACTGGCAAATGAATGTAAACTGTTTGCATTTTTGTTTTTCTTCCTGGGTCATTTCTACCTTCTGAATCCAATTCTCCCTGTGCAACAAGAGAACTGTTCAGTTCTGCACACATATATTGTATCTAGGATATACTGTAACCTATTTAACTTGTAAAGGACTGCTTGTCATCTGGGGAGAGGGTAGAAGGAGGGAGGGGAAAAATTGGAACAGAAGTGAGTGCAAGGGATAATGTGGTAAAAAATTACCCTGGCATGGGTTTTGTCAATAAAAAGTTATTTAAAAAAAACAACTTTGAAAAGCAGGGAAAAAAAAGAAAATAATTCTAATGTCTTCCTCCTGTTGGTTATGTCCAATTTATTCTGAGCAGAGCTTGTTTGTAAATGGGTGTTTGCTCATTGACTCACTCATTAGACTGTAAGCTCCTCGAGGGCAGGGACTAATTTTTTGCCTTTTTTTTTTTTTTTTTTGCATCCCCGGTACTTAACCAGCCCCGGTCTGGCACATAGTAGTCCCTTAATAAATGTTTAATTGACTGATTGATCTGGATTGGTAGAGTGAGCTTTCTCATGAAGTCCATATATCAATGACATTAAAGATTTGGTTCACACACACACACACACACACACACACACACACACACACACACACAAAGTTCCAGACACTATACAGTTCCTTAATCCACCATCCCATATATAACTTGGACAAGTCCTTTAACATCCTTGGCCCTCAGTTTCCTCAATTGCAAAAAGCACCAGTTAGTTGGCCTGGTGGATAGAGCACTGAGCCTGAAATCTGAAAGACCTCAGATTAAAGGCTTAGATACTTACTAGCTAAGCAACCCATCTACCTCAATCTCTCCATCGGTAAAATGGGGATAATAACATCACCTACCCCTCTCAGGGTTGTTATGAGGCTCACACAATATTTGTAAAGCTAAAATATAAATGTTAAATTTTAATATAATGTTAGAACTTATAAATGTATATAATATATAAAATATATAATATAAATATAAATCTATAAATGTTAGAAATCATGATTACAATTTCAGTACAATTACAATTCAAGAAAATATGATTACAAGGAGGTGGTGAACTCAATGGTTTGTGGGGTTCTTTCTAAACTTCCAAATCAATGACCCTATGTTTAATCTTGGGAAAGTCACATAAGCTACAGGGTCTTCTTTCTTGTCTTGTCTTAATGGGAAGGTAGGAGTGGAGGTTGGACCCTTCCACTTCGGGGATCCCTTTAAGCTTCCTGGATGCCTCCTGTTTACCATACATTGCAAAAGACTCAGGGAGAGGAGGATTCACTGGACCTACTGTTTGGGAAGCCCCATCTGGAGTGACCAGGCTGCAAGACATTATCCTTTCCCACCTCTATCCCCCCTTCTTAACTCCTCCATTCACATTATGGCCAAATACAGCATAGGGTTAGTTTGACATGATTGAATTTTTACGACCTCCCCGGGGTCCTCTATATATTGCATTATTCTTGCTTACTTGATCTTCTCCCCTCCCCCGACTCTGATTTATTGCAATATGATTGCTCAGGACCCAGGCTAGATTGGCTGGCCTGGAATTTCAAGTAACTTTCTTTTTCTTTTCATTTCTCCCTCACGGAATCCTATGACCAGACTCTCTTCACCCAAACATTCATTTCCACCCAACATGTTCAAAGGGACTCTACTTTCCATCTTTGAACCAAGGATGAAAGGAATGAGTCTTTAGAGGCTTCATTATTATTATTACTAATACTAATGATTATCATTAATTAATCAATTGTAATTATTATATCATATATATAGTCCACTACTAATAATTAAAACTTATTTTTTTATAAAATTCTTTTGTGTATCTGAGATGTCCCAAAGGTCTTAATGCAGATTTAAGCTACTATGTTTAAAACTTCACTAAGATCCTTGGGATGCCTTGTATCATCAGTTTTAGTCTGCAAGATAATTTAGCAATTTTAGAATGATTGAAGCTATCCCAAAGTGGAATGGGCCGTCTTCTGAGATAATGAACTCCTTAATAATGGGGTGGTGGTCTCTTGTCTAGTTTATTGTAGAGGGGATTTTTTTTTCCTTTTCTGTTTTGTTGTTTTTGCTGAGGCAATTGGGATTGACTTGTCCAGGGTCACACAGCTAGAAAATATTAAGTGTCTGAGGTCGAACTGAAACTCAGGTCCTCCTGATTCCAGGGCCAGTGCTCTATTCACTATATGCCATTTAACTGACCCTTTTTTCTGAATTGGACTCAATGATCTTTGAGGTTCCCTCCCATTGTGCTATTCTGGTGTGGAAAGATTTGGAGTCAGATCTGAGTTAAAATCCTGCCTCACACATTTAACTAGTTGTGTAACGCTAGAAAGTCAAGACTCTTTACCACTGCTGCCTCAGTTTTCTCATCTGAAAAAGGGAAGAATAATATCACATCCCTTCTAGAATTGTGGTGAGGACCAAACCAGACAACATAAAAAGCTCTTTTCAAACCCTTAATAAATGTTAGCTGTTATAATTACTTTGCAGTGTGGATATATGTTCATGTATTTATTTATTAAGTTCTTACTCTGAATAAGACACTTTTCTAAATCCAGAGGTTCATAAAGAAAGAACCAGTGAATTCCAATCTTCAAGTAGCTTGTGCTCTATTGTCGGGATGGCAGACAATGTGTAAACAGATCTGTGGGTGCAATAGAATTTGGGGGTGGGAGAGAGAGCAACAAGCAGATGCATTAGGAAAGGATTCTCCTAAGAGGTGGCACTTTGGAAGGTAGAGAGCCTGGAATGGCTTTGGAAGAACCTGTGGGATTGGGAGGTGGAAAAAGAGGAGGCATGGTATCCATGAAAGGATGTAGGAGATAGATTGTGGATCATGGGAAATGGCAAGGAGGCCTGAATGGCTGTGGAAATATGAGATAAACCTGGAAAGATAGGCTGGAATTAGACCGTAGAGGGCTTTAAAGAAGAATTTGAACAATTTGTTTTATCCTAGAAGCATTTGGGAATCATTGAAGATTGTTGAGCATGAGAGTGACATCATAAAACTGGACTTTGGACAGATTATTTTGGCAGCTTTGTAGAGGAAAAAAAAGAAAAAGAAAAAGGTGAGAGTGGGGTAAGGGACTTGCCTAGAGTCGCACTGCTGGAGAGTTCCAGACATAGGATTTAAATTTATATTCATGTCTTGAGAATATTTCACCTGCTGTCTCTCATCCAGAGGGAGTCTCAACTACTACAGATCAAGTGCTTTCCAATGTGGAAATCTGATTTCGCATCAGACATGTTTTCTCCTGTATGTGCTGTCTTTTGGAGTCTGAGTCTGGATCCGGGAGCATGGATGCATCACCCTTCCGGCTCCGAGGCATTTGGAGCTTTGAGGAGCTTGGTCTTCCCTGCCCTTTCCTTCCGTCCTGCTCTTCCTTCCCCAGTGATCTCACCCAGCCCGCCGCCTTCTCCCTCTCTCTTTGTGTCAGGGCTGAAAGGCGGCAGGCTGTGGTACAGCCTTTTCCATGTCCCCTATTATCTGGCTCCCTCATTATTCAGCACGGAGCCTTTGGATGCTCCAGAAACGTGTGTCACTGGGGAGGGGTTCACCCCTAACACATCCACTTAGCCTCTTGCTCCCTTCTTGGTTAACCTCAGCTGCTCGTAGCCCAGGAAGGGCATCCCGAAGCGTGAACATCAGCTGAGACCTTTCTTTCCCTCATCTCCCTCTTTGTGCCAGCAAAGTCCCTGGTTCTTTCTCTTGCAAGAGATGGGGTGAGGGGGAGTGCTGAACCTGGGCCAGCAGCCCCTCTAAGGGAACCTTTAAAGGGGCTTTACAGTTGAATGATGGAAAGTTCAGGAGGCTTTGTCTCACATGTTAGAACCCCTCAGTCTCGGAGTAAATACCCCTCTTGTTATGAGAGACAGAATGAAAAGAGCTGAGAATGAGGGCTGGGGTTAGACTTACCTTATAAACTCAGCCAAATGACTTATTACCTGGGTGTCCTTAGATGAGTCACTTAACCTTTGAAAAATGAGGATGCTGGACTAGATTGTCTTGAAAATTCATTCCAACTTTTAACCTCATGATTCTATTTAACCCCAGAGGTTTGCAAGCTCCAGGAAGGTAGGAATCTTGTCTTTTCTGAGCCTTGAAATTTTCTACTATCTGCCACAGAGCTAGGAGACCTAGATGTCAACAAGAGTAGTGCTAATGCAGACAAAGCTGAGCTCTCTGTTTGGACCAGAATCCTGCAGAATAAGCTTGAATCCCCCCCAGGGCAAAGTCATTACTAACTGGGTAATAACTATTCATTCAGTCAACTGTAAGCTATTCATTAAATATATATATATGTATTAGTATATATAATAGTATATTATATTATAATATATACCACAATATTATGTAGTTATATATTATAATAGTATATAACACAATATATAATTATATATCATATTATATATAATAATATATTTGCCACAATTATATATAATATATACCACAATATAATATCATACACATGTATAATATTACACATCACACATAATACATATAATCTATACATTTCATATACCCAATACATCATATACATATATAATGTCACACACATATACATACATAATATTATACAAACATATATAACCATATATAATAATATGTATTGCATATACAAGATAATATATATCACATATGCAATATCATATATCATATATTGTCTATAGTATGTCACATAAGTAATATCATTATCAAAATAATCAAAATTATAAATCACCTATAATATCCTATATATATTATATATCACATATACTATCCTATAGATATCTACATCTCTATCTATATGTATACCTATATATAGGTATCTCTATATCTATACATACATACGTATCTATATATGTATACCCATACAGCATACATATCTATATATGTATACCTATATATAGGATACCATATACATATGCTATCCTATAGATATAGATTACACATATGTATGCTATACATACGTAATATTATATATACATATACCCCTATAGTATCATATATAATATACTGAAGACCAAGATCCCACTGTTAGAGCTGGTAACATAGAAGGTGGTTAGTGAATAATTGGTTATTGATTGATTGAATGAATGGCAATAGTCCACTGGCCACACCCTCAACATAATCCAGCTGGTGATAACTTTACCCTGTGGAGGGAGATGGGCTCAGTGTTCATCAGTGACAGATGGCCGTTCAGGATCAAGGTCAAGGGGGTTCTCCGCGCCTCAGGGAACACAGGCTTCCCTCTGCAGAACGCATCACTTCCTACAAGGCCCAAGCCTTCCACTGTATCTTCATTAGCACAGAACTATGGTCCCCACGTTAACCAGGATAAGTAGAATTTATTCCTGGAGATGGCAAATAAACCACCAGTACCAAGTTAACTCTTAACCAGACCGCTCTTGACTCTTCCTTTTATTGTGGGGAGGAGCAAAAGAATCTCAGAATATCTTAAGCAGGGAGACTGAAATTGTTTCCATCGATCCCCTCGTTTATGGAGAAGGCACCCAGAGGGGGCGAGGAGAAATCTGATCCCAGCCTCTGAAAGCTGAGCGGCACCATGCTGTTTCAGCTAGTTTCCCTGGCTTCCTAAATAGCCTTGCAGAGTCACTCTGGCTGGGAAAAGATTTGTCGGCTGATGAGCTGTGGAGGGGGGTAGTGTTTGCAAAGCTCTTCACGCCCAGGGCAGCTGTAAATCCATGGGAACACGATTTCCAAGGAGAGATGGCAACCTGCCACCGAGTGATGGAGAAGCCTGGCAAGCAGCTCAGGAAAAGAGGGAATGGATGAGGACTTCAGAGAGCTACAGCGGAAATCTCCTGGATGAAAGCCTGTCCTTTTATAAAGGGGGAAACTGAGGCTCAGGATAGAATGAATTAGAGCCAGGATTCAGAGTGAGTTTTGAGTTTATATCTCACTGCTAACACAATTTGAACTCAGTCTTCTGACTCCAGAGGTAATATACTCTCCACTGTACCCCATTTTCCTTTGGGTTTGGGCTGGATGACCTCCAAGGTTCCCTCTAGCCCTGCTCCCATTACCCTACGAACGAGATAAACTGGAGGAAGCCAGATCTGTGCCGGAGCCTAGCAACCCGCGACAGAATGGAAAGGGGAGGAGGTGTCAGAAAAATGAATGATTTTGCTCTCATTTTCCCCTCTACCTCCCCCTGCGCCAGTCACAGCGACGGGTCCAGGAGACAGCGTAATATGCAAATGAGGATCATTAATCAAGCTTGGCGCCCAGCTCCGATTCCTCCGCAGACACCTCCCCGCCTCCGAGCTTCCCATCCCCTGGTGAGGGGCAGCGGACGAGCGGGGCGCCTACCTCCCCGACGGACAACTTGTGGCGCCGCGGCCGGGCTCCCGGGGGGCGGCTGTCACCCCGAGGGGGGAGCCGAGCTGGCCGCCGGGAGGACGCCCGGGCTCACCAGACCGGGGACAGATGGCGGCCCCCACTGCCGACCGTGGCGCGGTGGGGTTAGGGTGGTCCCCTTGGGACGGGTGGGGTCTGGGGGGTCCGGCAGCCGCCGAGGCTTTGGGATGGGCAGCTGGGTGAAACTGGGCAAGGGAGAGAAGAGAGGAGTAAGCGTTTCCAGAGCACCTACTGGGTGCCGGGTGCTGATCTCATTTGATCCACACAACAACCTTGCAAGGTAGCCTTAATATCATCTTTTACACTTGAAGAAACAGACAGAGAAGTTCAGCGACTTTCCTAGAGTCCTAGAGAGACTAGAAAGTACCTGAAACAGGATTTGAATCCGAATATTCCTGACTCTAGGCCCAGAGTTCTATCCGCTATAGCATCTAGTTTCAAGGCTCTAACCCTTATTGTGCCTCAGTTTCCCCATCTGTAAAAGGCGGCAGTTGGATGAAGTTATTCCTAAAACTCCTTGCAGTTTGAATGGAATTGGATTCCATGAGAATATAAGCTTCCTAGTTCTAGAACTAGAAGGACAACCTAGAGGGGCAGCTGGGTGGTACAGTGGATAGCTCACCAGCCCTGAAGTCAGGAGGACTGAGTTCAATCTGATTTCAGACACTTAACACTTCCTGGCTGTGTGACCCTGGGCAAGTCACTCAACCCCAATTGTCTCAGCAAAAATTAAAAAAAACAAACAAAACCTATAACCTACGGGTTCTTGAGACTTGGAATCCCGGTGTTTAACATAGAAGGCACTTATTTAATAAATGCTTATTTCCCAAGCTGTTATAATAATGTACTTCAATAAAAGTACAGTAGAAAGAGAATGGGATTTGAAGACTTGGGTTCAAATTCTACCCTTCTTACTTATCACTTGGTGGTTACTTCATCTCTGGGCCTGTTTCCTTTTTCTGAAACCTGAGATTGGATTATGTAACCTCTAAATTCATGATTTTATACTGCTTTCCTCCCAATCATCCTGTAAGGAAGGGAAAGCAAGTCTTATTTAACATGTCCTTTCTATAGATGAAAAAACTAAGGCTCAGAGACATTAAGAAAATTGAAGTCCGGGACCCAAGACTCCAAATCTAGTGTCCTCCCCACTTTTCCATATTACATAATATTTTTATTTATATTGCTATATTATATTCCATATTATAGTTCTTTAGAGGCCAACATTTATTAAGTACCTACTATGTTCCAGGTACTGTGTGCTGATCCCAAAGTAATCTTTCCCACCATTTTAAAAACCTTGAACTCTAAAGGGATTTCATGATTCTTTTGGCACTGCCCTGTCTTAACAGGCTATGTGTTCCTTTCCCTTGCTCATAGACTCTGCTATTCATAACAGAACAGGCATCTCTCTAGAGTTTTAGCTTCATATTTCCATTTGAGATCCATAGCCACCGTATAGGGATGTCCTGGAGCTAGTTCAAACCCATTCGTAGAACCACTGTTAAATTTTCAGTGAGAACATTTAACTCCTGAAAAATCAGTAATTGATTTATCATGTTGTTGATTGCCTAGACTTAAGACAATGATGGAGAAAATATTAATGGTGCAGATTAAATTTTAAAGTATGTCATACACACTTCCCCTTCCCGGAAAAATGATTGTTAAATATTTACCAGCACATCCAGGGCTAATCCTAGAGATATTTTAATATCTTTGTTTTTACAGATAGGGTTATTGGACTTCAGGAAGATAAAATGATTCTCCTCTCCCACTGGAAGTTTTAGAAGTCAGTTTTGCTCCCTGGTCTTTTTCTGTCATCAAATCTAATGGTAGCCATGGTGATAGAAAGCAATCTGCTATAACTATCCAGAGATTCTCTCCAAGGGTTCCCAATAACCTTCAAACTGGGATCATTTTCTCTCTTATTGGGTCAGGACCACTTCGATTCTGACATCCCTACTGCCAGGAGCTGTCTAGGAAATCAATACTTTTCCTATAAGGGTATTTGTGTGTGTGTGTGTGTGTGTGTGTGTGTGTGTGTGTGTGTGTGTGTTTGGAGAGTGTGAGTTATGGGGAGATGGAAGAAGGAACGAGATGGAGTTATTCCTACTCAAAAAACCATAAGCAGAGAATTTGTGCAACTTAGTCATTCCTGATAGAGCTTGGGGTTCAAGTGACTCTCCCCTAATCAAGGAGTCAAATAAAAAAGAACTGGATTCTTACCAGTTCTTTTCAACTCTTAGTTCAAGGCAATAGACCAAATCTAAGTTCTAGGTGCCTCTTTATTTATGAAATACAGGTATCCTTGGAAAGAAGTCATTGGTCTAGTTTTAATAACTCAAATTTTATTTCTCTGGGAATTTACATGTTAGGTTCATTGGATACAAATTGACATACATTATTTCATTTAAGACTCACAACAACTCTATAGGTAGGCAGTATAAAAGGTATTATTGACTCCATTTTACCAAACCCTTGAGAAGTGACTTGCCCAGGCTCACAGAGCTATTGTAGGAGTAGAGATTAGAACCCAGATCTTCAAAACACTCAATCTAACACTATTTTTTTTTTTTTACCTTCAGGAATGTTTTATTTTCAGATTTAGAAGTGAAAGGGATCTTGGAGACAATCTAGTCCCCAGGTTCTTAAATTTTGGGTTGCGGCCCCTATAGGTTCTTATAACTGAATATAGAGATAAGAAATTATAATCTATTATCAGTAAAGGTTTGATTTACATAACTATTTCATATACCTATTTACCCAGGGTTGTATAAAAATTTCTTTGGGGGGAAAAAGTCATGAATGAGAAAAGTTTAAGAAGCCCTGATCTAGTTCAAATCCCTCATTTTATGGAGGAATAGATAACTTAAACAATTTCTCCAAAGTAACATAGCTAGTAAATGGCAGTCAGGATTTGAACCCAGTTCTGTATCCAAACCAGAACTCAACAGTCCAGAATCTGTATTCTCAATTATCTTAAGAGGACAATACCTCCTAACATGTTTGCTTCAAGACAGTTGGAAACTATAGGTTAATTGTGGGATAACTGTAGTTTAAAAGATTTGGAGATAGGGGACAGTTAGGTGACTTAGTGGATAAAGCACCAGCCCTTAACTAGCTCCCTTTAAATTCAGCATCCTGGGACAAAGTCCAATTGCCCCTACTCTAGTTGCCCCTACTCTAGTTACAGCTTAAGATAATAAATAAGTATCTATTACACTATTTGCCACTTAAAAATGTCTCTCTTGACCAAATTTCCTGCTTGTTCCTTCTTGGTCCATAAATTTTTAACAGAAAGGGATCTCAAAGCTCTTTTAGTATAATTTCCTTATTTTACTAATGAGGAAACTGAGTCCCATAGATGTTAGGTAGCTTACAAGACTCCAAGATTCAAACACAGATTCCCAAGACCTCGGGTGTGGGGCTCTTTCCATCCCACCTTGCTCTTTCTTGCCCTGTGTCACATTTCCCCCCCTATTTTTCAACCTCCCAACATAGATGAGAACTCCCCTCTGGCCTTTTACATTTTTTTTCTCTATTTGTTTCTATCTTTATTTCACAAAATACTTTATTCTTCCTACTGATCCAGAGAGTAGACCTGTTTTACTTTAACCCTTTCATTTCTCTACTCTGGAATAGATCGACTTGCATACAATCTGTACATACATGGGACTAACAGAAACGACAATGCAGCACGCCCTCTGGGAGGAGGCACAGGAAACCCCTTCCCCTTGACTTCCTTCCTTCCTTGTAATTTCTACAATCCTTTATCTTCTTTTTGGTAACTCTCTTGGCTCAGGCTTGTGGCTAATGACTATTCTTACTCTTCATGGCACAGCCTTTCAGATATTCCATAAAAAAATGTTCCTTCTCCTTCCTCCCTCCATTTAGATTGACCAGATGTAGCAGGCAGTGGCTGATTCGAAAGAGCACATCTGAAACCAATTAGATCCTTTGTAAGGAAAACTGAAGAAATCTAATTTCTGACAACTGACGTCCACTGAGCACTAATTTCTCCTTTAGGTAATAACCATCTTCGAAAATAAAAATGTGAAAAGTAACCATAGCCACATATACTTTGCACTCACTGTTTTCATAGCCCTGAACTAAG
The DNA here is from genome assembly GCF_016432865.1 of Antechinus flavipes. Classification (NCBI taxonomy): domain Eukaryota; kingdom Metazoa; phylum Chordata; class Mammalia; order Dasyuromorphia; family Dasyuridae; genus Antechinus; species Antechinus flavipes. The sequence goes on from NC_067400.1 coordinate 594,099,189, forward strand.
CCCTTTGGAAAATGCTTAATTAGTAGTAACAACAATAATGATGATGATGATAATTCAGGACCTGGTCATCACCACCAGAAATTATGGACAGTGTTGTCCTTAAGGAACCCGGATATATTGATCAACGCAGATTATGCGAGGAAACGGTAGAAACTTTATAACATTTTTGCATCTGCATTCTCAGCCTTCAGCACGGTGCGGGACTATGAATAATAGTAAATGAATAATAATAAATGAATAATAAATTCTCGTTGACTGACAACACTGCAGGCTGTGAAAGTTTGGTGCCTACCCAATATATAACAGAAAATGACCTAGTGGTTAGAATTATGTATCAAAAATTCACTATTTGTCACAGCCTGACAGATGACAGATCGAAAGACTATTACTATAGACCCCAGAATATACTTGAGATAATAAGCCATACTTCATCTTGGCCATTATTACAGATCAAACTGTTACAATCATCCGAACATAATGTTGATTCATTAAAGCTTATTAAGAACAATGTACTTCACAGTAATGGCAACATTGGGTAATGATCAACCACGATAGACTTAGCTCTTCTCAGCAATGCAATGATCCAAGACAATTCCAAGGGACTCATGATGGAAAATGCTGTACACATTCAGGGAAAGATCTATGGAGTCTGAATGCAGATGGAAGCATATTATTATTATTGCTTTTCTTTTTTTTTCTTTCTTGTTGTTTTTCCCTTTTGTTCTGAGTCTTTTTTCACAACATGACTAATGTGGAAATCTGTTTACATGATTGCACATATATAACCTATAACAAATTTGCTATCTGTTTTGGGAAGGGGGAGGGAAGCAAGGGAAAGAGAAAAATTGAAGCTCAAAATCTTACAAAGTTGAATGTAAATGGAAAAATATGATTAAGTAAAAAAAAATGAACCACATAATGTACTTTTAAAATATATTTACCTATATCAAATACCTATAATCTCCAAGGTATGTAAAACAAAAGATTTTCAAAATATAGAAACAGAGAAGAAGAAAAAAAAATCACATGAGAAAAGGATTCCTGTCATCTTCCACTGGAATTGTCCTATAAATGTTCTCAATAGCAGCTAGATGGTGCAGAGGGGTATTGTGCTGGGTCTGGAGTAAAAAAAAAAAAAAAAAAAAAAAAAAAACAACTCAAGTTCACATTTGGCCTCCATCATTTAATTAACCATGTCACCCTGAGCTTAATCTCAAACTGCATCAGTATGCTCATCTATATAATGAAAATCATAACAGCACCTTTGACCCAGAATTTTTGAAAGGATCAAATCACATATTCATAGATTGCCTAGCACACAGTAGACCCTGAATAAATATTTATTTTCCTCCCTCCTTCCAGTGAGATTACACAAGTTGAGTTCCATCGCAATTCTTTTATTTAACTACAAGAAATAATCATTCTATGTACTTGTGCAATAGTCTAAGAAATATTAAAAATTGATAGGAGGAGAGCAACATGTCCCAAGATCCTTTCTGTCCGAATCTCATAGAAAGGATAACACAAATGAGATGAGGACCAGTTGGCCAAAGGTATGGACTAGTCGTGTAATTGTACCGATAGAGGAAACTCCAAGTGAGAAAACATTCTCCACCAGTTCAGGTTGACACTTATACTCTTATTAGAAAGCTGTCTGGAGCATTGAGCGGTTAAATGACTTAAAAAGCCAGTGTATATCAGAGTGGGTTTTGGAGCAAAAACAACAAAGGCAAGGAAATAAACATTTATTAAGCACCTACTACGTGCCAGGTGCTGCCTTAAGTGCTTTACAAATATTATCTCAATGAATCTTCACAACATCTCTGTGACAGAGGTTATCGCCCCCATTTTACAAATGTGAAAACTGAGGCCAAGGTAATTGACTTGTCCAGGGTAACGCTCAATAAACATCTGAAGCTGAATTTGGCTCTAGGCTCAAGGCTCTATCCACCATGTCATCAACCTGCCTCTATAACAACTATAATGATAAAGTGGCATGTATATAGTACTTTAAAGTTTGTAAAATACTTTACCTACATTCTCTTGTTTGATCAAAGAGAGGGGTCACTTGAGAACTCAAGGACCTCTCAGTTTGAAAGGGGAAATAGTCCCTGCTGAGGGGGTAGACAGTCCCTACTTTCAGAGTCCTCAATATGAGGGGGGAGGGGATGTAAAATCTAACATGAGAGAAAAAGTGTATCCAGGAATAAATATTGATAAATAAAAACGATGAAAAATCAAGACAAATTCTAGCCAACTCAGATTCACCAAAAGCTGGAGGATTAGGGAGCTAGGAGATCAGGGTAATTAGAGAAGACTTCTGCAGGGCAGTAGACTTCAGTCAATTTGGCTGGGGGATGGAGGAAGCGGAGAGGGGGTCTCTAAGAGAAAGCATTGGGTTATATGCCCGTGGAGGTGAGTCGGACAAGTGGATGTGTGTGCATGTGAGTGACTCTAAGGGTCCTTGCGTGCATTTTGCTGTGCATGGATGGGTGCCCCAGGATAGAGACCAGACGCAGGTGTGAGCTGTTATTACTAACCAGACTCAGTGAGAATGATCGATGGATGGATCTTGCAGGGCTGGGAACAGAAGGTGGTGGCGGAACTCAGGGTTCACAGTTCCTGATTCAGAGGGCTGGAATCAGGAGGGTGGTATTGTCTAAATAAATGAAGTTCCCCTTTCCCCACTAGCTATCTCCCCATCTGCTTTTTCTATTGTTCCACGCAATAGGGGAACTTCCTCTCCTGGCTCCTAAGAGGCTCTCACACTTTCTTGAAATCTCCTCTAGCTTTCCCGCCACCCCCCTGTCCCCAGCTACAACTGTTCTATTAAGCTGCCCTCTCGTCTCCCCATCCGTGCTCAGCCTCCTGAGTGACTGTCACATATATGGTGCCTGCAGCCCCCAAACACTCAAATTCTGTCCTCCAGTGCTCTCAGGTGGTGTTCCCTTCCCCTCTGCCCCTCGCAGTCACCAAGGACTGGCCCTGCCATTCAGGGTTGTGCAGTTGCCTTTCTGCACGGTCTCCCTGACTCTGTCTGCTAGAGAGATCCTAAGTCAGCAGTGACATCTGAAGAAAAGCCTTCATTCTAAAGTCAGAAAATTTAATTTCATGGCTTTGGCTTAGCTTCTTCCTAGCTGTGCAACCTCAAGCAAGTCATGGGTCATCTGGTCCAATCCCCTTATTTTAGAGTGGAGGAAAAGTGACTTTTCCCATTAGACTGGCTGTGAGCTCCCTGAAAGCAGGACTATTTTTGCCTTTCTTTGTATCCCCAGCATAATGCCTGGCACATAGTAGGCATTTAATATTTATTATCCAGAATCACACAGGAAGTTTGTCACTGGCAGAGCCGGCAATCCAACGCAATGTAGTAGAATGTAGGCTATTTGAGGACAAACTATCTCTCGTTTGTCTTTTTGTTCCCAGTGCCTAGGACAGTGCTAAATGAATACTCGTTGGGGCAGCTAGATGGCACAGTGGATAGAATACCAGCCCTGAAGTTAGGAGAAACTGAGATACTTGACACTAGCTGTGTGATCCTAAGCAAGTCACCTAACCCCAAGTGCCTCACAAAAAACAGAAACAAAAACAAAAATCATCATCATCATCAACAACAACAACAACAACAAAACTCCCAAACCATAAATGAATGCTTGTTGCTTGGTTGATGATTAATTCCAACTTCAGGGCTCTTGTCCCTCTCCCATGGTGCCCTCTCCTCTCTGATTGTCAGTTTTTTTTTATTCTTACATATCTGGGTGGCCAAATTTTCTTATATTCTCCAACCAAAACAGCATATTGCAGCAGATTGAATGCACAAGCAGTTCTGAAAATCTAGCTGTTTTCTCCAAAACCAGACATTAAAGAGATTTGCAAAAAATGTGTAAAAATAAATTCACCAAAAATTTTTTCATTTTGGAAAAAAAGTTATTTAAGTTATCATGTCATGGATTTATTATTATTATTTTAACAAATGAATAAATAGAATATTAAATATAATTATTATACAACACATAACAAAAGACGACACATATAATATATGTTAGGTAGTATTATATATGATCGATGATGATATATAATTGTATAATAATTATAAAATAATGTGTAACTATTATATAATGTTTTATTACAATTTTATAATATTGCTATATAATTGTGTAGTATAACATAATATAAATTAACAATAGTATTAGTAATTTATATAGTGCTTAATGCGTACCAAGCACTCTGCAAATATTATTTCATTTGAAACTCACAACAATGCTAAGAGGTAGGTGATATTATTATGAGCTTAAGAGTCTGACAATGAGCCCAGAATCACACAACTAGGAAGTGTCTGATATAGCTTCATTTTTAATGTTGTAAACATCAATAGATATAAATAACCCACACAAAAGCTTTTTTTAGGGGGGATCCTCAATAATTTAAGGAGTACTGAGGTTAAAAATTTTGAAAATCTCTGGCCTGGAGTCCCTAGGATGCCCTTCAGATCAAATCATCAAATAAATAAGGTTTATGAATTGCATTCAAAAGGTGAGACCCAGAGGTGGAATGGGATATTCTCATGGGTGACCCTGAGTGGGACAACACTATGAAGAACTTCAGGGGAAAAGGCTCATAATACCACATTTCCCTTAAATTCTTTAGCCCAGGTCACACATGGTCAGTTGTCACTTGCTACTAGAGTCATAAATTCAGAGACGGAAAATAACATAGGGCCACCTAGTCCAAGCCCCTTACCCCTTCTGTCCCTTCCCTCCTCCCCCCCCCCACACACCCAATTTTACAGAAAAGGAAACAGAGCAGAAAAGGCTAAATACTTTGCCCAGAGTCACACCAGGAGTAAGTAGCAGAATCAAGATTCAAACTCAAGCTCAAATTCAACCTCCAATTGGAACTCCCAGTTGGATTTGACTTTCTTTCCATTGTACTAAGAAGCCTCTCCAATTACATGAACAGTGATGATTCCTGGTGACATGGGGGAAGTAGCACAGCGTGGCTCCAAAGCAGGAAATCTCCCAACTTAATCGAAACATAGCTGATGAGGGAGCCATTCTCAATGAATGAAAGAAAAAGCTGGTGTGAGACAGAGGTGCTGAATTGGGTGTCACATGGCTTCCTTGTGATGAATTACCAGCTGTTAGAACCTATTAACAGAAGCCAAATTGATTTCATTTTGAAAGTGGAGCCTTTTCTTATCTTCCACCAATTATAGCGCAATCAGGGAATCTGTGTATGTAGATGTGTGTGGGTGAGGGGATGAGTGTGTGCAGCCTCTGTGAGAATGTGAGTGTGGGCAAAGATGAGAGTGTATGAGTGTGTGAAGGTATAAGTGTAAGTATATGTGCAAAGGTGAGAGTGTATACAGGTGAGTAAGAAGGTATAAGAGTCTAAGGAGAGGAATGTGTGTGTGTGCAAGGGATGTGTGTAAAGATACAAAAAATATAAGGGTGAGATGGCTAGTGTGCAAAGGTGAGAGTGATGAGTATGAAGACAGAACAATATAAGAATAAGTGTGCAAAGATGAGTGTATGAGTGTGTCATTGTGAAGGTACAAATGTAAGTATATGTGTAAAGGTGAGAGTGTATACAGGTGAGTATGAAGATATAAGAGTCTAAGGAGATGAATGTGTGTGTGCAAAGATACAAAAATATAAGAGTGAGATGGTTAGTGTGCAAAGGTGAGAGTAATGAGTATGAAGATAGAACAATATAAGAATAAGTGTGCAAAGATGAGGGTATGAGTGTATCAATGTAAAGTATAAAAAATGTAAGTATATGGGTAAAGTAGAGAGTGTATTTGTTTTTGAAGATATAAGTCTAAGGAGATGAATGTGTGTGTGCAAAGGTGTGTGTTGGAGTGTGTAAAAATATAAAAATATAAAGGTGAGATGGCGGTGTGCAAAGGTGAGAGTGATGAGTGTGAAGATAGAATATAAGGATGTGTGCAAAAATGAATGTATGAATGTAAGTATCAAAGTGAAGGTATAAGTGTAAGTATATGGGTAAAGGCGAGAGTGCATATGTGTATAAAGATAAAAGAGTCTTAGAAGATGAATGTGTGTGTGCAAAGGTGTGTATTGGAGTGTGTAAAGAAACAAAAATATAAGGGTGAGGTGGCCAGTGTGCAAAGGTGAGAGTGATGAGTGTGAAGACAGAGCAATATAAGGATAAGTGTGCAAAGATGAGAATGTATGAGTGTGAATGTCATTGTAAAAGTATAAATATATATGTAAAGGTAAGTGTACATGTGTGAATGTGTAGACATAAGAATCTAAAGATATAAATGTATGTGCAAAGGTGAGTATGGGTGTGAGTATGAAGATACAAAAGTGTAAGGGTGAGTGTGAAAAGTGAGAAAGTAAATGGATGTGTGAAGGTGCAATAGTAAAGGGTGTGCAAAAGTATGTGCATGAAAGTAAGCATCTAATGTAGGGAATGTGAAGGAGTAAGTATCTACTATTTAAGTGTCAGAGTGGATGTGGGAGGATTTGTGAGACTGAAGGTAAGTAATAAGGGTCTGAGAGTGTGTCTGTGTATGAATGAGTAGAAAGGATTTGCACAAAGATGAGGGTGTTTAAGGATGAGATGATGAACTTGTGTATGTGAAGGTGTAGACGACAATGCATGGGTGTGTGTGTGTGTGTGTGTGTGTGTGTGTGTGTGTGTGTGTGTGAAGGTGAGAAGATATGCAGGAGTGAATTGTGAGTAGGTAAAAGGATTTGTGAGTGATGCGTGGAGGGATGAAGTGTATGAGTGTGAAAGGACGAGAGCGAGGGTTTGTGTGTGTTTAAGTGTGAATGCAAGGGTAGAGATGCACACCTTTGTATGATGCATGTACCTACTATGTGTCAGGCACTAGATTAAGTGCCTTACAAAAGTTATCTTATTTGATTCTCACAACAACCCAATGAAGTAGACTCTATTATTATCCCCCAGTGAAAAAACTGAGGCTGACAGATTAAATGACTTGCCCAGGTCAAATAGCTAGTAAGTGTCTGTAAACTGGATTTGAAGGATTTTCACTGAGGGATGAAAGTCTTTGTTTTCCACTATGAAAGACTCCCAGATACTAGCCCTTATTGGCAAGAGGGAGGTTTTGAAGGACAGGAGAGTATTCCAGATCCTAACTGCCCACAAAAGTGGCTTTCAGTTCTGGTAATGTGGTCAGTCTGATCCTGTGGAGGGAAGTGTGGCTCTGAGAATTAGTGGGGGCTACCTGTACCTGTAACCTGACCTGGGACAGAGGAGGAAGGGGTAGTGATCAGGGATGGGTTGAGTCTTTGTGTCTGGATAGTTTAGAGAACTGGAAAGAACCTGACATCATTTCAACCCAACCTCCTCATTCTCAAGATAAGGGAGACTTGGGTGGGAAAGGGGAGAAAGAAGGCAAGGACTAAGAAAGCTGCATTTCCCCAGGTTTCCTGCTCACTGTGTTGAAAAGAGGTGAGAGGTAGTAGGAGTTAAGGGTCAAATAGCTTGACCCAGGAAGGCATCCTGCAAGAGAACAGGAATAAAGCACTTCAGAGAGAAAGGGTAAAGTAGGGCAGAATGGGTAGACTAAGAGGTGACTGAGTGAAGAGAACCAGCATCGTTTCTAAGAGAACAAGGCAACTCCTATTGTTATACCAAAGTCCAGGTCTCTAGAGGCAAGACTAAGTATAGAGTTCTAGAAAATGAGAGTCTCTTACCAGGCGATCTCTTAATGTCCTCTAACTCCCCTCCTCCCTTCTGACTTTCTAGGTTTTAAGGCATTCTATATCCTAAGACACCCCACCCCTTCAGCTCTGACATTTTATGTTCCAAGGTCCTTCAGTTCTAAATCTGGTGAGGACATTCATTCTCACAATTCCACATCTCCCCCTTCCCCCAGAACCTCAGTTGGCAATTTTGCTTAAGATACAAATTGGGGAGGGGGGGAAGTCAGAGGGGGAAAGGAAAAAGGAAGGAGAGGAAGGACCAGCAATACAAGGAGGGACACTTTTTATAAATGCACGTATATATTTTTAATGCCAGAAACATGATTTTCACAGGCAAAGGAAGGACTAATTTTTGAGTCAAAGCAAAGACTCCGATGGACAGCAGCCAGAGGGGGTGCCATTTTCAAATGGGGTGTGGCAGGAGGACTCAATGTTCCAACCCTGTCAAATGGCTAAGCAGCCGACTCCAGGCTCGGTGAAGGAGGAGAGAGGCAGGTTTGATCATAGAAGGAGGAAAGGAATCTTTCCCCAAACCAGAGGATCTGAGTCATGAAGCTCTGAGGATTTAGGTTTGGAAGGCTTTAATTAGGATAGAAAGATAGAGGGAGAGAGATAGACAAAAATCTAGACGGAGGCACTGAGAGGAAGGGAAGTGGACAGTAGGTGATACAAAGCTTGAGAAGGACAGCATGGAGAGGGTCCTGGAGGAAGATCAGGGTTCAAGTCCTATCTCTCTCTGTGTCTCAGTTTTCTCATCTGTAAAACGATAGGGATGGGTTTAAAGGTCTCCCAAGGTCCTGATCTATGAGTCAAAAAGAATGAAGAACGGTTGAGTCCCGTTAGAAACTTGGAGGCTGAAGTCCGGCTTGTTCACACTGAGCGGACTCCCTCAGCGGCGGGGATCCACCGGGCTTTGTTCTGAGTCCAGACGGGAGGTACTGACAGAGCAACAGCTCCAATTGGGCTGGCCGTGAGTCCAAGGTTTGGGAAAGTGTCAAGTTACAGCTCAGCTAAAATGTGGATAATGCTTAGGAAAGGATGGAAATGGGGCTGCCTCTCAAGCAATAGAAAGAATGATTTGGTCTTCCCTTCTCAGGGTCTACGGAGGTGTGAATGATGGACTCAAGCCTAGGCTGTCCCCAGCACAGGTGTCTCGGGTTCATTCTGTGTCTGAGGAGCGAGATTTAGGGTTCCGGCCCTGCGGATGAGGTGAGGGCAATCTCCTGGAGCCGGGAGGGATAAGTCAGTGAGAAAGAAAGAGAAAGTGAGAATGCAAGCCTAAAGGAAGGCATGAGGGGGGAGAAAAAAGGAGAGTGAGAGTGTTGGAGTGTGGTGGAGGTGAGTGGAGAAGGAAAAGTAAGACAAGGGAGTGCGAGAGAGCCAGAGATAGAGGGATAGAGAGATAGGCGAAAGTGAAAGCAGAAAAAAAAGAGAAGGTGAAGAAGAGAGACCCCCCGGAGTGAGTCAGAAGGAAAAGGAGCAAAGGAGAGGTGGAGCAGGAAGCGGCTGTTCACTCTCGGTTACGTTCCGAACTCCTTGCCCGCGCCTCTGTCCCCTACTCCCCTTGTCCCCCCAGCCCTCCGCCCGGGGAGCGAGCTCTTTCGCAGGTGACCCACCTTTTTCCAGGGACAGAAAGCGCGGAAGGAGCGCAAATTCTCTCAGGCTCCGGGCTGTGAGGCTGGCCCAGGAGCTTACCTGTCCCGCGGCGGGACAGCCCGAGGCGGTGGCGAGCGGCGTGCCTGCCGGGGCGCAGGAGGCTGAGGGGGCTGGTGCGCCTCCGAGAGCGCAGAGGAGGAGACCGCGGGCGGACTTAGCAGTGGGAGAATGTGCAGATGTGAGAGGGAGGGGAGGTAGGAGGGGAGGCGAGAGGTGGGCAAGGGGAGGGGACACGGGGCGGGGGAGGGGAGCGCCGGGAGAGGGGACCCGGAGCCGAGTTACCCGGGGGGCGGGGGCGGGGGCGGGCTAAGCAGCCACCAGCCGCGGGGCCAGGGGGGATCGGCCAGCTCGCCCACCTGCCCTACAATGCTGGCGGCGGCAGGGGGCCCGGCCAGCTCCCCCCGCGCGCTCCCGAGCCCCCGCGCGCCCCCGCCAGCTGCTCTCTGCCTGGCGGCTCCCCAGAGGCAGAGGCACCGCGCGCGAGAGAGACTTCGAGACAAAGGGAGCAGACAAAGGGCGGTGCGGCCAGAGGCGTGCGGGGGACCGGCGGGGGCCCGAACCTCCCAGTACGTACGGCTCCACCTTGGCCTCCATCCCCATCCCCACCCCAGCCCCCACCTCCCGCGCTGGGGCCCCAGGGCAGGCTCAGGACCCCAGACCGGGGACCCAGATGCCGGGGATGTGCGGCATCTGGGCCCAGAGCCGGCCCCCGGGCCCCTTTCCCTGCCCTCCCTTCCCCTCCTCTCCCCAAAGTGAACGGATGCCCAGAGCCGCGGGGGACGTGAAGCGGGACCCCAACAATGAGATCAAGGCAGCCCGCTCAGCTGGCGGGAGCGTCTGGCCGGGCCGGGGACTGGCGGTCCCCAAAGAGATTATCCCCTTTTCCTGTCAAATGGAATGGAACAAATCAATGGAGGGAGGTGGGGAGGACGGATGGAAGACCAGTGAGCCCCTGGCGGAACATCAGAAAGTCAAAGTGGGGAGAGCAGGGGGAGGGGAACGGCCTTCCCCGGGCTTCGGGGCTTGCTTTGGAGTGCGAGTGTAGACGTCGTCGGGACTTTGAATGGGAGATGAGGAAGATCAGTGTGTCCCCTCCCCCACCCCGCACACCTGGGCCGATCTCCGCCGTTTGCCTACTTTCTCGGGCTCACTCCTCCTCCTTGGAAGAGAAAAGGAGGGAGGGGCGAAGAGGGAAGAAGAGCATCTCTGCTTTCCCCTCCCTTCACCCCCTCCTCCTCCCTCCCTCCCTTTTCTCTACTCCCCTCCCCTCTCCTTTCAGTCTGCCACCAAACCCAAGGGGGCCAAATTAATGCCTCACACTTCCCGGTCCAACTATTGAAATCACTCAGGCCCTGAGCCCAGGACAAAGACCCTGCCCCAAGCTCATCCATCAAACTGCAGGGGAGGTGAGAAGGGGCTGCCACTGACTGGAAAATCCATCTCAGGCTCCTGGAAGTGCCGAAGCCCATGAGTCTCTCCCCCCGTCCCCCTCCCTCCCCAACCTTGGCTCCCAGTTCTCAGCCAAAAGAATGTAGCAGACTGACTGAGGGAAGGTGGAGAAGACTGGATTTATGGGTCCCCCAACCCCCATAACTCATTGCCTGGGTCACTTGGGCCATGTTTGGTGGTATGATCAAAGGAGACTAGCAATGGAGAGCACGGGCCCTTAGCCTTCAGGCTCTCTCTCCTTCTAGGAGGCAAAGGAGTCAGGGAACTGGAAATCGGTGGATCCCAAATGAATGGAATAAGGACAAGAGAAATGAGAACTGTTTTTCTTTGGGACTAGGAAACAGAGCCCAGCTCAGATATATTTAATCCATTGAATTTAACTTTATTCTTTAATACCTACTGAGGGGGCAATGTGAGGGTGGGGAATAGTCATATAGTTGATGGTAAACGGGAAAAGAGGGGAGGAAGCCGGGCCAGCTAGGTGGGGCAGTGTTTAGAGCACCAGCCCTGAAATCAGGAGGACCTGAGTTCAAATTTGACCTCAGACTTCCTGGCTGTGTGATTCTGGGCAAATCACTTTGACCCTGGGCAAGTCACTTAGCTCCAATTGCCTCAGAAAGAAAAAAAAAAGGGGGGAGGAGGGGAAAATGCCTACTGGAAGGTTTATAGTCCAGCCAAGTGCAGTCACACAGAAGCCTGGACTTGGTGCTTGTAGGACAGTGGCTGAGTGATTCACCCCTTTGTGACTCTAGACAAGCCCCCGGATCCTTCTGAGACTTGTCTGTTAAAAGAGGGAATTGGACTTTAATTCTTAATTAATGCCTTAATTCCAGGATCTCTTTCTAAGGAAATAAGCATTTAAGTACCAACTGTGTGCCAGGCACTGAGCTAAGTGCTTTACAGATATAATCTCATCTGGGAATCTTTGATTCTGTGAAATGTCATATATGATAGCTAGGACTTTGCTGAGAATGTAGAGGGGGATGGTTTTTGCACTGACCTGAGTTTCTTGGGGGGGGCTGATGCCACTGGCTTAAATGATGTAGGACACTCAGGTGAAAGGACAAGGAGCATAAGGAGTGAGTGGGTTGTGGGATAGACTCCTGAATACTTAGGGGAGACTTTGTCCCAGCTGCCAAGGGAAAATAATTATGGTGTTCCATTGGACCCCAGGGCCTCCTGAATTTAGACATAATGTGAATGATCCATGAATGAGGGGCACTTTAATGCCCTCCCTGCCAAATCCCCTAACATAGGTGCCTTGGAAATACCTCACGAGCACAGAGGCTTGCCTGATGTGGTGTGTGTGTGTGTGTGTGTGTGTGTGTGTGTGTGTGTGTGTGTAGTGTGTAAGAAAAGAAAGGATCTACAAGAGAAACAATATGAGAGAAAGGGTGCAGTTCTACCCTTCTATAGGATAATCTTTAAGTCATTTAGAATTTACCCTCTTTTTCTGCATCAGATATACGTCTAAGATTGTTATGTTGCATCTTAGACACATTTTAGGAAGATGAGCTGGAGAGCATCCAAAAAAGGAAAGTGGGTGGGAGGGAAGGGAATAAACAGTTTTAAAGTTTCTACTACGTGGCAAGCACTGAGCTATGGAGCGAGTTTCCTATTATTATCTTATTTGATCCATGCAACTATCCTAGGAGGTGGATGCTGGTATGATTCCCATTTTCCAGTTAGGGAAACTGAGGTAGATAGCGGTTAAGTGACTTGTCTATTTGAGGTCAGATTTGAATTCAGATCTTTCTGACTTCAGATGGACTGGAAGCCATGCCATGTAAAGCCATTGCTGTAGTGTTGCAAGGCACCTCACTGGGCATCCAGTTCAACCCCCGCTTTTACAGATGGGGAAATAGGCCCAGAGAGATTAATGACTGAAGGAAGGTCACAAAAGGTTGAAGCTAGTATAAACCTAGGTCCTGTAGCTCTCTCAGAACCTTCTTCAGGGCTCTTTCCAGTGGAGCCTCAGGCTGACTCTCAAAGCTCAGCTGAAGCAATTTAGGCCAGAAAAAGGAAGATTTAGGCAAGATTTGAAGGTCTGTGTTTTCCTGGGCTCCAGCTGGCAGGACAAGGATCCATGGGTTGAAGTTGTAGAAAAAAGGGTTTAAGCTGAGTTATAAGAAAGATTTTCCCCAAAATGAGAAGAGTCCCAAAGTGGGGTCTCCCGGAGGTCTGTAAGCAAAGGCTGAAGTACAATCTGACAGTGGTGTAGAAGGCAATTTTTGTTCAGGGTTGGGTTCAGGCAAGATTGCCTAGTAGATAGCCTCTCAGCCAGAGAGATCTGGGTTTAAGTTTGTTTTCTGACATAGATGGCCTACTTCCTTCTGGGCAAATCTCTAAGATCAAAAATTGTACACCAGCTGTGGATTTGCACTAATAGAGAGAATTTTCATCCTGAGAGCCCTCTATATCAAGGACATCTCAGATTCCACTTTTACCCCTACCCCCTGAAAAGGGTTGGGATCAACTAGATGGTCAACAAGGTCCCTTCCACTTAGTAGCTTTTGTAAGAATGAACACTTCCTTTATTAGCTCAGATCATCATCTTGAATCGGTCAGCAGAATGTTACTCCTTAAAAGGACGGGCCATTCTATTTTTAAAAAGTAAAAAACAAATTTTTTTTTTTTTTTTGCCTCTAGTGCCTAGTACTGGTGCTTTGTTATAATAACAGTTGTATTTCAGTGGTGTTTTAAGGTTTATAAAGTGCTTTGCATATGTTATCTCCTTGGCTCTTTACCACAACCCCGTTGGAGAAGTTCCATATGTTATCCTCATTTTGCAGATGAGAAAATTGAAGCAGAGAGACATTAGGTGACTTGCCCAAGGTCACTAACTAGTTAGTATCTGAGGTTGGATTTGAACTCAGGTCTTCCTATTTGATCCAGTACTCTGCTGATGACAGACCGTTTCTTACAAACAGCAGGTGCTTAATAAATGCTTTCCAAAAGTACATTCGCCCAGTGGCTGACCTAATGATCATCATAGGACAGTTGATATAGACTCAGGGGTCATCTAAGCCAACCTATACATTTTACAGCTGAAACTGAAACCCTCTTTCAGGTCATCCATCCATCCACCCATCCATTTATCTATCCATCCATCCATCCATCCATCCATCTATCTGTCATCTATCCATTTATATATCTATCTATCCATCCATTCACTCATTATCTATCTATCCATCCCTCCATCCACCCTTCTATCCATTCAACAAGCAGACAAGCCACAAGTTTTTTTGTAAGGTTTTTGGTTCCATCACACCCACCCTCTCTGCTTCTTCATTCCCAGTTTCCATTTTAAAATATTCTCAAGTGTTTTCCCCTCAGGGCCCTGTCACATTTCCCCAGGGAGCTGATTGCAGTTGGCAAATACTTTCTCTCCTCCCAAACATTTAGCCTTTTATCTTAGACTCCCTTCTCCCTAGTTATCATGGGAAATGTGCAAATTATCGCAAATAACATTCCACCAAGCAATGAATGTTCCAGACTGTCATAAATTAACTCCGAATTCAATTCGGGCACCATGACCATCCATCAGCATGATACAATCAGGCTCATGAGGAATCAGATTACAGTGACCCAAATGAGAATAACTAATGTCCTTTCCTCACAGCATCTGCCCTCCAGACAATCTCCCTTCTCCATTGTTTGTTTACAATCTGTCCTTCTCCCACCCTCCTTTCCCTAAATCCCTGTTAGGTTAATTCTCCCACTTAGCATCTTTACTTTGTCTTTTATGATGTTCTAACCCCAGGGTCAGTACTTGGAAGACAGGCGAGCTCCCAGCTTCTCCCCTTGACTATCTATGTGATCCTGGACATGGCTCCACTCCACTCAGATTCTCATGGGATGATAGATTTAGATCTAGAAGGCACCCTCTATTATTCCACAGGGTTTTAAACCAAGGGGTCTGTGAGTTTTGATAGGAAAAAAATGACATCTTTGTTTTCTCTAACCTTAAACTGAAATTTAGCATTTCCTTCGATTATGAATTTGTTTAAAAACATGCTTCTGAGGACTCCATGGACTTCATCAGATACTGTCAAAGGGCTCCAAGAAGCTAATTAAGAAGCTTTGCTCTAAAACATCATCAAAATTTTAGAGGTGGAGAACTGAGACTCATGATGATCAAAAAACCCCAAACCAAATCAAGACAAAAAACCCTATATATTCATCTGTACTTAATCATAGTCCTAGAAAGAGGAGCGGGTCCAGGTTCTATCTAATACATCCCATTTTACAGATGGAGAAATTGAGGCTCAGAGAAGTCAATTGATTTGCTCAAGATCACAAGTGACAGAGCTGAGGTTTCAACTCAGATCCTCACTGTACCATACTGTCCCTGGTCCTGATGATGTGGCAGAATAAAAACAAATAGGATCAACACCCCAAACTGAAACAACATCCCCACTTGGATTTGGTTTCCTCCTTTGTAAAACGAGGGAATTAGATTAGTAATCACTGTCTGACTTTTCTTTTCCAATAAAGTGGGGAATTGAATCATATAAATACCCGAGAAGCAAAGATGACAGATGGTTGGAATTGGGGGTGGGAGGGAAGCAGTTCTATATAGATCACCAGAATAAGGAGTGGAAAAGATGGTGGCAGAGAGAAGAAAAAGAGGAATCAGGGGCCCTTGGAAACTTTTCTGAGAATTATTTAGTTGTCTCATAAGATCCCTAAAGCTAAGAACCTTAAGCCCACACAGTCCCCCAGAATTGCAAGGGCTGAGGAGGTTGAAGGGAGGCAAAGGAAGGTTTTCCTTTTGAACATCACAGTCACAAAAGTCACACTAGCCTTCAAGGGGGAGCAAATGGGTTTATACCTCCATATTAAGTTTGTTTAGCCAAAAGAGTTATCTTGAGTATGTCTAATGAGACATGGCATAATTTTAGGGGATTCTAGGAAGAGTTTATCTAATTCTAAACTACATAGGGAAATGGAAAGAGTCTTGAATTTGGAGTAAGAAGATTTAGTTTTGATTTAATCCCTTTCTGGGTCTCGGTTTTCTTTTCTGTAAAATAAAATAATCTTCAAAGTCTCTTCTGGTTCTTGATCCTATGTAGTCCAATCCTCTCAGTTTTCAGATAAGGAAACCAAAGCCCAGGGAACCTAAGCAACTCGCTTGGGGTAATAAGGCAGAATTTGAACCCAACTCTTGACTTCAGAGCCAAATTTCACTGTACTTCTCTGACTCCCTGAACTTGATTCTTTCCTTCCAGTGATTCAGTGTAATATGAAAATGCCTCTGGGAGAAGTCACAATCAGTCAATCAATTGGAAAAAACTTTTAGGCATCTACAAAGTTCCAGGCTCTGGAGATATAAAAAAAGAAATGGAAAAGTCCATTCTCCTGTGGAGCTTATTGAATCTCACAAGTTAAAGAGTTAATGAACTCTAAGCAGCTGACTTCCATAAACCTGAATACCCTTTGGCTAGAAAATAGAGATAAGCTTCTGATAAGGATCTGCAAATATTCCAGGTTGAATTCCCTGAATAAGCAGTTTGATCTCTAACCTTTCTATTTGTGGAATCTAGGGAAAATAATTTAATCTCTGTAAAATGAACTGGTTGGCCAAGGATCAATAAATCAACAAGTATTTATTAAGCATCTACCACGTGCTGGTCTGTGTTAGGAGCTGGGAGCACAAGTACAAAGAATGAAAATCCCTATTCACAATGAGTTTATATAATAATATTATATAATATGACTATTATGATAATATAGAATAATAATATATAAAGCACTTTGAAAACCTTTTAAAAAGCACTACAACAAATGCTGGTTGTTATTTTAGTTTTCATTTTTGTTCTTTTAAAAAAATAAAATTTTATTTTATCTTTTGTTTTTACACAAAAACCAGATTTCCTCTTGTATCTCTCTGGCTCCCCCTCCCAGAGAGCTATCCTTTACAACAAAGAAACGAGGTTGCATTCTAATAAGGGAGACAATACGTACACATAGAAATATGTGATGTAAATAGAAAGTTAATAAATAAAAACATAATCATGAGAGATAGCATTTATATTATTTATTTATAGCATTTTAAGATTCCCCTTCCCAGAGAGCTATCTTTTTTTAAAAAGAGTAAATTTATTGATTTTAATACACATTACTTTATGAATCATATTGGGAGAGAAAAATCAGAGTAAAAGGGAAAAACCATGGAAGAGATTAAAAAAAAAAACAGAAAAAAGAAGTTAACTTAGCATATGTTGATTTATTTTCCTTCCATCTTCTTAGTTCTCTTTTTTCTGGATGCACATGGCATTTTCTGTCCAAAGTCTATCGGGATTGCTTTGGATCATGAACTAATGAGAAGAACCAAGTCTTTCATAGTCGATCATCGCACTTTCTTGCTGTTACGGTGTACGACATATTCCTGCTTCTTTTATTTCGTGTATCAATTTATGTAAATTTTTCCACGCCTTTCTAAAATCAGCTTGTTGGTTATTTTTTTAATAGAACAATAATATTCCATTGTGTTTGTTTAGCCATTCCCCAGTTAATGGGCATCTCAATTCTTTGCTACCACAAAAAGAGCCGCTGCAATCATTTTTGTACACGTGGGTCCTTTTCCCTCTTTTAAAATTTCCTTGGGATACAGACCCAGGAATGGCACTGCTGGCTCAAGGAGTATGTACAGTTTGATAGCCCTTTGGGCGTAGTTCAAAAAGAGCTATCCTTTATTATAAAGAATTGAGTTTACATTTTAATAAGAGATAACGAATAAAAAATACATTACAAATATAAGTTAATAAAAACAAACACAACAATATTGATAGCTAGCATTCAAGGCAAAGTTCTTTACACATGTTATTTCATTTGCTCTTTACAATAACCTTGTAAACTAGAGGCTCTTGATATTCCCATTTTACAGATGAGGAAACTGAGGCTGAGTTGTGGTTTGCTAGTGCCCATATTTAGCTCATAGCGAAACATATACAGGATAGTTAACTAGTAAAATCATTTGGGAAGGAAGAACTCGGGGGATGAAGAAGACTTCATGCGGAAGATAAGAACAATAACAACATTACGCAGCGCTTACTCCATACCAGGCACTTTGTCGGGCCCTTTACAAATAATAACCCAGCTGATCCCTGAGGTTTCTCTGGGCTTTGAAAAGTAACGGTTTTAAGTTCCCGGGCAGGGCTCCTAAAGCAGCCCGGCGTCTCCGCTCCTTCCCACCTGTGCAGATGTGGCTAACGTCGCCGCCGCTGGGGGCTCCGCGGAGCGCGAAGGGAGGGGCGGAGAGCGGTGTCCGCGCGGGCCCGGGATAGGGGCGGAGCCCGGGAGGTAGCGGGCGCTAGGACCCGGTGGGAGGCGGCGAGACGTCACCTCGTAGCGCGCCTGGAAACCCGGGGTTTCGTGGCGGGGCCGCGGGGAAAGAAAGAGCCCGAGCCGGAGCCGAGCGTCGGGTCCGGCCGCCCCGCGCTGAGCTCCGCAGCCGGTACTGGTACGCTGGGTTCGGGGGAGGAGCGGGGGCGGGCGGGTGGGGATTGGGGAGGGACTCAGGGCTCTGCCCAGTGGCTGTGACCGCTGCCCGCTGTGCCCACTGTGCCCCGAAGCCTCCGTGGGAGCCAGCTGTGCCCTGTCCGGAGCGCGGGAGGAAGACTCACTCCCCTTCCCAGATCGCCCCCTTCCCGCCGTCCCCTCCCCCCACGGCAGCTGCTTGTTCGGGGATCCCCGTTCTCAGAGGACCGTTTTGGGGGTGCCCTTCCTGCTTCCCACTGCCTCCGACCCCTCACAGTCCTGGAGATCCCAGGAAGGGGCCGAGGACGCTGAACTTTCCCGGGCCCTCGCCGGCATGCGGAAGCGGGCGGGCCTTGAGTCCAGATGTCCGAGCTAGGCTTGGAGAACCCGTTGCTACGCTCCGGGCCCTGGAAGTGGGGGCGATGCTCTCCCTCCCCAAACCTGATCCCTCAGCCCTGCCGTTCTGGGCTTCGTCCAGTGACCTGCTCAATTTCTCGTACACTCCTGGCGGCTAGAGAGTTTCATCGTTGTTCTTATTCCCAGTGTGCAAACCTGGAAGGTGGAATCTAGTCTGTTCCTTCCTTTATTTGTTAAACGTTTATTAAATACTAACTCTGGGGTACTGGGGACAAAACATCCCTTACCTAAAGGAGCTCTCACTCTCCTTCCTTCTCTTTCTTTCTGTCTCTCTCTCCCCTCCCCCTCCCCCCATATATAAAACTTAAAACATTATATAGGAATATCATTTCATTTCTGCCCCACGCTGCCCTAGTGATGGCTCCGGCTGTCAGGAGTTGAGAGAGTAATAAGGATTTTGCTCAGGAGACTTTGGGCGTAGGATTTGGGATATTTTCTTTTCCCATCAGGAAGGAACCCACAAATCTGGGTGGCAGATGAAATCTCTCCCGGATGTAAGGGATTCTTGAGTTCTTAATTCTATTTTAATTCTAAGTTGTGTGAGTTTAAGAATTTAAGGTTCTGTTTGTTTACTTATGTGGACCTGTGAATGACCCTCTGGGTTTGGTAGGACAGTGAGCACAATTATGATGAGGGGTGTCTTTGGAAAAAGACTAGATCTTCTTTCTCCTTTCCCAGGTGGCCGGCAGGATGACCACCCTCACCCGGCAGGACCTTAATTTTGGACAAGGTAAGAGCTTTCAGTCGTCCAGGGACCACAGCTGGAGAGCTGACCTCAGGTTGGCTGTGGGGTTGGTGTCCCTGCGTGTGATACTTGCCCTGTTGTTCACTCAGGGGCACATCACAGTGTTTTTCTCCTTCTTTAGTTGTGGCTGATGTTCTCTGTGAATTCTTGGAAGTGGCTGTGCATCTCATTCTCTATGTCCGAGAAGTTTACCCTATTGGAATCTTTCAGAAGAGGAAGAAATACAATGTTCCTGTCCAGGTAGGGGATGAAGCTATGAGGATATTGAGTATTATATTTAGTTCTTGGTCAATAATTTTTTTTAAATTTTAATTTTTAAAAATCTGTTTTTTTAAAACTTAATAGTGTTTTTTTTTTCCAATTACACCTAAAGAAAGTTTTCAACTTTGATCTTTGTAAGATTTTGAGTTCCATAGTTTTCTTCCTCTCTCCTTTCCCTCACCTTTCCTCAAAACAGCACTTTCTGATGTAGGTTATACATGTATAGTCATCTAAAACTCATGGATCATCCCATTTTATGAAGGTCACTGTTGATGAATTCACTTGGGTCCAGGGGAATGAGGGGACAGGAGAATGTGCCATATTGGTATCAATTGAAAAATCGAGGCTATTTGCCCTGGAAAACAGACTTGATAGCTATTTTTATAGAACAAACTTTTCTTGGCCCCAAAAGACAGAAGCAGGAGCAGAGAGGCAGATTTTGGTTGGCTGTAAGGAAAATTTCCTAATGGCTATTGAGAACTAGGATGGGCTTCTTTAGGGGACGGTGGCTTCTTGTGACTAGCAATCTGATAGGAATCATAGTTCTAGAGCTGGAAAGAATTTCAGAGGTATCTGGTTCAACCTTCTTGTTTTAGAGGTGAAGAAACAGGCCAGTCGAGGTAGTCTGCTTTGTCTTCCACCATAAGTGCCTGGCACAGAGTAAGTGCTTAATAAATGTTTATTGTTAATAAAAGTCCAAGGTCAGGGAGCTAGTCAATAAACATTTATTAAGCACCTATTCAGTTTAAGGTAGTTTACTAAGGGCTGGGGATACAAATAAAAAAAAAGAATGATGATTCCTGCCTCCAGGAGATTACAATCAAATGGGGGAAGACAATACACCTAAGGTAACCTGTTTAGTGGATAAAGTTCTGAGCCTTCCATAAAAGGAAGACTTTGTAAAGAGTTTTCTTTTTTGAATGAGTGAGGGCATCTGAGATACCAGTATCAAGGTATCAGTTTCCAGGATGATGAGATTTCAGGTGAAGAACTTATCCTGAGGGAGGCTTGATGTCCCAGCTTTCCTGGGATGTCTTAGTGCCTCCTAACTAGATTTGGGATGACAAAGAGATGGAAAACGCCTCCATCTCCCTCCAACATTTGGAGCCACAATTAAATCAACTGCCATTGTTATCTATGGAAAGAATAGGTCCAATCTTCTCTTTTTTGGCTCCAACCAAAAAAACCTTCCTTGGCCACTAATCCCCCTATATGTGCTCTTTCCCCCTTTTTTAATAGAAGCAAACACAGCAGCTGTATTTCTTTATCCTTCCTCCCTCTTCCTTTACCCTCTAACTCAACCAATTTGGGAAAAAAAAGGTAATCTTGAGAAGGAGAGGGCGTGAGATTAATCAGCATTTATTATGATGATGATTTCTATTGTTTAGACACCTATTCTGTGCTAGGTGCTGGGGATATAGAGGTAAAAAAATGTGTTCTTGGCTCACAAAGGGTTTATATTATTTGGGGGGAAACATGCGTGTGTGTGTGTGTGTGTGTGTGTGTACACAAAGTAAACAAAGGCTAATATTGCATCTGGAAACTCCCCTGCTCCCCTCTCCTTTCCCCCAGGAAGAATTAAATTAAAACCAGCCTCAGATACTTACTAGCCTTGTGATCTTGGACAAGGCACTTTATCCTGTTTGCCTCATTTTCCCATCGGCAAAATGTGCTGGAGAAGGAAATGGCAAACTATAATAGTATCTTTGCCAAGAAAACTCCAAATGAGGTGATAGACATACTGATATGACTGGGAAAATGACTGGATATTATTGCAGAAGAATGTACTGGGAACTGAGGGATTCAGGAAAGGTTTCTTGATTCCCAGATAATGTACGCCTTTTCTGAATTTCAAGAATAAGGTGAAGCTACTGAGAAGCAGTTGGTGCGGTGAATATAGAGCTGGTCCTGAGACCGTTTTCAACCTCTGACATTTACTAGCTCTATGACCTTGGATAAGGCAGGACCAAAAGTGTCAGAGAAAGAGAAGGTGCTGATCTGCTTTGGTGGAGAGAGTTCCCTCCCCTGGGGTTCTCAATACCAAGGCTTCTTAAACTGTTTCCACTTATGACCTCTTTTTGTCCAAGAAATTTTTACGTGACCCCAGGTATACAGATACTTAAAATAAGTGTACAAATCAAACATGTACTGATAATAAATCATAAAGAAATTTTAAAAATAGTTCTTTGGCATATTGAAATTTTGCCAATTATTCAAGATGAAAGCAAGTTTGCATACCTATAAGATGGATGTGCTTGTTTATTTTTACAGAAAGAATTAAATCTTGGCAGAATGTTTGCTACTGCAGTATACATTTAGAAACCTGTTATTGTTGCCATATTTTTCATGACCCCCATGTTCAATTACATGATCCCATTTGGGGTTGCGACCCACAGTTTTAAGAAGCTGCCCTATACCAAATAAATCCCTTGTCCTTTTGAAGGCTTTAAGTCAAGTCTTAAGTACAAAAGACCTTCCAGCTTTTCACCATGGGGAGAAAGCATGGGATCTTACTTCCTTTACATCAGTGTTTCATTTTGTCTTGTATTCCCAGATCTTAGTATATTCCTTGACACATAATAGATATAGACATCAAGCCCTTAGTTCAAACATGGGCTCGGATTCTTTGTGTTTACTGGCTGTGATGGTGATCTTTACCTTAGTTTCCTCATCTGTAAAATGGAAATAAGGTCGTTGTAAGGTTTGACCTCCTGCTTACTGTTAATAATGAAATGCTGTTCTAGGACAGAGACTGACTTTTTTGTGGTTGAATTTTTTTTTAGATTGAATTAAGTTGGAGCTCAGGTGGTAAGAATGGATGAAAAGCATTTATTAAGCACTATTTTAAGAGGTGGAGATATAAATATAAATCAAGCTTAGCTTCTAATGAAGGAGATAACATTTTGGAAGGGTTTTGTTGTCATTCTGTCATTTTAATCTTGTCTGATTCTTCATGATCCCATTTGAGTTTTCTTGGCAGAGATAGGAGAGGGGTTGCCATTTCCTTCACCAGGGCAGAGATAGAAGAGGGATTTGCCATTTCCTTCACCAGCTCATTTAAAGATGAAAAACTAGATTTGAATTCCAGGCGGGCTTTTTGTTGTTGTTGTTGCATTGTCACCTAGCTGCCCTTGAAAAAGTAACATTAAGGACAGATTGCATTTAGTGGGAGGGTGTCCTTGGATTGGTGATGGTGATGTCACCAGTGGTGAAATTTGGCAGGACCTTCTTCCAAATGATTTTCCTTGTCTACTTACCAAAAACAACCTTAAACTGTATTAGAGTGATAATCTTTTTTTTTTTTTCCTTTTGCCACATTATTCTATGCTGAAGACTTTTTCGTGAGTTTTAAAATGTGAATTTTTTTTATTTCATTAAATATTTCCAAATTAAATGTAAAAATATTTTAATAATTGTTTTTCAAAATTTTGCATCCCAAATTCTCTTCTTCCCTCCTTCCTCTCTCCCTTGCTTGAAAAGGCAAGCAATTTGATATCAATTATGCATATGTAATCATGCAAAATATATTTACATACTAACTAAACCCAAGAAAAATAAAGAGAGTATAAAAAGTATGCTTCAGTCTCTGGGAGGTAAATAGCATTTTTCATCATGGGTCCTTTGGGATTGTCTTGGATTATTGTCTTGATCAAAATTGCTCAGTCATGGGACAGCTAGATGGCTCAGTAGATAGAGCTCTCCTCTGAGAGAAGAGATTCTTTCCCATGTCATACTTAGCAGAAAAAGATATATAGTAGGAGAGAAGGGCTATGGGCACTATGTCTTTTTAAAAGTTCCAGTCTTGAGGCAGCTAGGTAGCACAGTGATAGAGTACTGGCCCTGAAGTCAGGAAGACCTGAGTTCAAATGTGACCTCAGACACTTAACTCTTTCTAATTATATAATCCTGGACAAGTCACTTAACCCCAATTGCCTCAGCAAAAATTAAAAAAAAATCATAGCTGATCATCCTCACAATATTGCTATTACTTTGTATGATGTTCTCTTGATTCTGTTCACTTCACTCTATATCAGTTCCTGTATGTCTTCCCAAGTTTTTCTGAAGCCATCTTGCTTATCATTTCTTACAGTACAATAATATTTCATCACATTCATACACCACAACTTGCTCAGCTATTCCCCAATTGATGGGCATCCCCTCAATTTCCAGTTCTTTGCCATCACAAAAAGAAAAAAAAGAATATAAATATTTTTGTACAGATGAGTCCTTTTTGGACTCATTCTTGGAGAACAGAACTAGGGGTGGTATTGCTGGGTTAAAGGGTATGGGCAGTTTTGTAGCCCTTTGGATATAGTTCCAAATTGCTCTCCATGCTAAAGATTTATGGTGGTTGGGAGGCACGTGCTACACAAAATTTTCCCCTCAAGAGCTGCCATTTTTGTTGTTTTTGAGTTCAAGGTTCTATGTATTTTGAGGTTTCTTGAGCCTATGGGGAATATGCAAATGTAAAAAAAAATTGTGAATACTTGACTTAGCATGGCACATATGTTGGTGAAGTCAAATTTATATAAAAATTATTTGAGAATGACCTTTTATTTATAATTACATGCAAAATTTTGTGGCGTATCCAACAATATGGTATGCCCATTGATAACCACCGATGGGAGTGAGGGTGATATTTGAACGTGGGGATACCAGTTTCGGAGGGTTTCCCTTTCCATAGCTATCCTTCCTGCTTCCTTATTTAATAAAGCTTCATGGCAATTGAATTGTGTGTGTTTAAGACATTTCTTTTTGGTCTCCGTATCTTCCATGTACATAGTAGGAGCTTAATAAATATTGATTGACTATCCCAAGGACCTCATTCTTGGTTCTTCTGTGAACAGATGTCCTGCCATCCGGAGCTGAATCAGTACATTCAAGATACCCTTCACTGTGTAAAGCCCCTGCTGGAGAAGGTGAGAAGTAATTCTGTTATTCTTGCTCTCCAGATCCCCCCAGTCCCTCTGGTCCTTTTTAATTGTGTCTCTTCTGCTCCTCTGGACATCATGGATTCTGACTGAGCTTTGAGGAAAATCATCAGATTAAATCTAGGGGGTGTGTGGGGGGGAAGGGTCCTTAGAACTCATCAAGTCCAAGCTCTTCATTTTACAGAGAAACTGAGGCCCAGATGGGCTGAAATGGTTTATCCAAATTCACAGAGCTAGCAAGTAGCCGAGTGAGCCTCTGAACCTGGGTCCTCTACCTCTAAAATGAGAGTTGTCTCAGTGTGCTTGTCTATTTGTCTGTTTGTCTCTCTCACAGACATACACACGTGCTTTCAATCAAAATTCAGTGTCCAGATCACTCTCTGATGGGCCCTGCCCCCTTCACCATTATCTTTGATTCACCATGTCTGGACAGAGTTGTTTGCCTGTTGTTCCTCCATTAAAAAGAAGAGTTCTGGAGGACAGGAGCTGTTTTTGCTTTTCTTTTTATCCTCAACCCTCAGGGTAGTGCCTGTACATAGTAGGCACTTAATAAATGCTTATTGACTTGATTGTTGACTGACTCTAGAAGTAGAAGCACTGACTTGACTTTAGGTCCCTTTTTTCCCAGAGGAAAAGGGCGATTTTCATTACTGTGACCTATGGACGGATTTTTTTTTTGGGGGGGGGTCTCTCTGCTCCCTGCTGAGAAAGATGTGGGTGCTAGGTTACTGGTGTCTCACTTGTTGACTGTGGTTGATGTTGGGGGATCTTTGCAGAATGATGTGGAGAAGGTCGTGGTGGTGATTTTGGACAAAGAGCACCACCCAGTGGAGAGATTCGTTTTTGAAATCACTCAGCCTCCCTTGCTTTCTATCAGGTGAGCTCACAACAATGGCCTCCCTCCTTTGAAAAGGGTCACAGAACAGTCTGTTTGCTGGGAGAAAGAAGAAGGCTCTTGGGAGTCTTAGGGTGTTAGAGTGGGACGGGGGCCTCAGGACCCGGCATGATGGAACTTAGAGGGGTTCTAGCTCAGAAATGTCAGAGCTGGGAGGAACCTTGGAATAGAGAATGTCAGAACACGGGATGTCTGCCGGAACCAAAAAGGCCCCATCACAGAGATGAGAGCCTTGGGTTCTTGGGCTGGCCTGTGAGCTTTCTTAACATTAATAACCACATTGTGGCAAAAGTGGTTTCCTTTTTTCTGTGTATTTTATTTTTAAGCATTTAAATTTAATTCATCTGGAGATCACTTCCTAGCCTTACCCTTGGGCTGTAGAATGTTAATTCTAACTGAAAGCTGTATAAGTATCTCCTTGCTTCAGTTTCTTGACTGGATTCTATTAGAATTCAGTCCACTCAGTAATGGCATCATGTTTCAATAAATCTTTGCCCCTTGACTAAGGGGAAAAAAATAGCATTTAAAAACATGATTCTGAAAAAGGCTTCCTTACACTGCCAGAAGTTCTGGTCTAACCTCCAGATTTTAAAGATGAAGAATTGAGATTGAGGAAGATCAAAAAAAGGGCTTGCCCATGTGTAGCTTGGCATTTCTCATGGGATCTTGGGACTTTGCTAGAAAGGACTTCAGAAGGATCTAGTCCCCTTCAGTTTTACAGAGAAAAAAAGTGATTTAGCCAAGGTCTGAATGCCTTCTATTTCTCTGCTTCTTGTTCTTTGCCCCCATCCAGCAGTAACGTGCTAAATCCCCCTGATGATGTGCTTGGAGACCCAGAGAAAGGGGCAGACTGATGGAGGTGACCCAGAACCCTTTGCTAGATTCCATTTATAGGGATTTAGGTAGAAAAAAAATTCTTGATCTGGGAGTCAGGAACTTGACTTGCAGTTTCATCTTTCTCTCTGGGGCATAGTTGATAAGAGAATTAATTGAGATGATCTTCCAAGGCCCCAGACCCCCTGCAAACCTCCACCTTCTCCTTCCCAGCTCAGACTCTCTCCTGTCTCACGTGGAGCAGCTCCTTCGGGCCTTTATCCTGAAGATCAGTGTCTGTGATGCCGTCCTGGACCACAACCCCCCAGGTAGGCCCCGCTGTCCTGCCCTGGGGGTTCCCCCATGCCTGGTGTTTGGGAGTTGGCTGGGTTTTTCCCTCCCTTCTCTCCTGGAATCGGAGCCCATCCCCATGGACAGCTGTCTCTGGGACCGGCCTGCAGGGCATTCCTAGGGCCCAGCTGAATTCCTCTGAGCCTTGGCCCAAGGCCTCCCCAGCCCATTGCTCTGGTCATTCGTACCAGGTCCGTTCTTCAGAGCCGGTTCATCCTCACCACCTGTGAGACGCTTTCCATGATGGACTTACTCCTCCTAGGTCCAGTCTCCCCGTCCACACTGCTTTGATGTGGCTGTGGTCTAGTTTCACGGTGACCATTTCTATTTATGGACATCCGTGCAGAACTCTTTTAAAAAAGAGGCTGTCCTTAAATCCTTCCACACTTATATTTAGGGAAAGCCAAAAAGACAGAGAGAGGCTCTGAGGGGGTGCAAGTGGGAAAGGAAGGAAACTGGTCTTGGATAAAGGATCCAGATCGTCATGCACTGAGCCATTTTACGCTGAATATTCAGGGGCTGGAGCTCTGGGTTAGGGCCAGTTGGGGAGGGTCCAGTGATCAGGATTCTCTCACCTGCCCCTCTAACTCTGCTATCTCCCCCTTCCCAATGCAAGGCTGTACCTTCACTGTCTTGGTCCACACACGGGAAGCAGCCACACGAAACATGGAGAAGATTCAGGTGATCAAGGTGAGTTCCAGTCCCTAACTGTTGTGTCAAAAGGTAATGTCTTGAGGACCCCTGCTCCCCAATTTTACTTCTGGCAGAGACTTGCTGTGTGGTCTTAGAGCAGTCTCTCTCTACCTGAGAGCTTACCTGGGAACCACAAGTACCCATGAATGACTGAATGTACTCAAAAAAATGCCTGCTCTGTGCCAGGCCCTGTGCTGGGTATGCACTGGGGAGGGAGGTGAGGGGGGCAGGAAAGGGGGGATATTTTGGTCTGAGAACCATAGGGATTCAGAGTGGAGGCAGAAGTGGAGATTATCATGACCACTGCCGAAGGCGGTGCGGTGATTCCCAAGCCAGTGAGAGGGAAGAGGGAGGGGAGTATCTATGAGTTGGTTGGGAGGATGCTGAGACCTTTTGGTGTCCGGACAGGGTGAGAAATGTTAGCTGAGTTTGTATTGCTTGGTGTATCCTGAACAGTCCAGTGGAAGAAAGTCCAGAGCTGAATAGATGAACTTCAGTAGGGACATGGGTGTCGGGGTGGACAACACAAGGCAAGAGCTTCTGCCCAGGGTGGCTGGGGTCTGAAGCACAGTCTGGGACCCATAGATAATGGTAGGTTGAGTGAGTTTCCTTTTACTCTCACTCACTACTTCCAGGGTCTGCTATTTAATTTCGACAATCAGCATAAGAAAACGTACAAGAATTTCAGTGTGTTGGGTGGATGCTGCTCCAGGAGGGTGGGAGATAAGATAGGAACAAGATGGATAGACAGGGGTGGGTTGCCATCTGCACTATTGGAAAGATCACAGATTCAATAGCAGTTAGAGCACTCCTTTTCCCCTCCCTAGCTTACCATGTGATTTTCTGCCCCCAAACAGCCATTCTTTTTGTAGCCAGCTGAGTAATGAGTCTCTGTCTCTGGGCCCTTAGTGGAATAGGAAGTCCAATCAGAACCAATCATTTCTTATGCTAGAAGCAGACATCATAAATGGGAGAGGGGAAAAGAGGGAGATGGGTGTCCTTCAAAAAGAAACCTGGGAGGTTTGGTGAGTGGCTGTATTGAAGTTAAATCCATATTTGAGGTCCAAGCTCCTTCACCCCCGTGCCCCAAATACAGTATCTGCACACTGTAGGTATTTAGTTTTAATCACCATATTGTGCAATAATTAATCACTATAACGTGCAAAAGGTGGGCCATGGTATAACTAGGGGAGGACCCTTGGCAGAGCTTATAAGCCCAGTTGATGTAAGGCTGGGGGAAACTGAAGCCCTACTTAGAGACACTGAGCTCCAGGAGGTCCATGACTTAATAGAGAAGAAACAGATGAACAATCAACAAGTTTTTATTAAGCACCTACTGCATATAGAGGCACTCTGTAAGACAAAAGGGAAACCAGTCAAGACATTTACATTATCTTGGGAAATAACCAGATACAGAAAGTCTGTGGTGAGTACACAGGAAAGGAGCCACTGTTTGGACCTCATTTTTTTCCCTGTATAAAATCAGAGGGGTTGGACTAGATGGTCTTTCAACTCTAAATCTAATTCAAAAGTGTAAATAAGTGGTGTGTGTATGTGAGCATTTATTAGCACGTAATATATGCCAGGCGGGATACCAAAAGAAAGGCAGATGAAGGATGGGCAAGAATTTAACAGGTAAGGCGGGAAGAGAAAATATTCTAAACTTGTACAACAGCATTGGCCAAGGCTGGGAGGTAAGGAGATCCTCAATGAAACATTAAGAAAGGCAGGACTGTATGATATCAGGTAAAAAGGCCAGGTTTTGGGCTGCTCTTAGCTTCTAAAGGGATTTCCTTGTAGGGACTGTGGCTCAAAGCAGGAAGGGATTCCCTTTGGCCAGGAATTCTTTTTTTTTTTTTTTAATACATTTTCATTTCATTAAATACTTATCAATTATAAGCAAAAAATTTTTTTTAACAATCAGTTTTTGAATTTCAAGTTTGAAGTTCTCTCCCTTCCTCCCCTCTTCCCTCTTTGAGAAGGCAGGCAATTTGATTTGATATGAATTATACATATGAAGTCATGCAAAGCACATTTCTATATTAGCCATGTTGCAAAAGAAGTATAACAAAAATAAGGTTTAAAAACTAGGCTTCAATCTGTGTTCAGAGTTAAGCAGTTTTCTCTCTTAGTGGAGATGGGTCCTTTGGAATTGTCTTGGATTGGTCTTGATCAGGGTAGCTAAGTCTTTCATAGTTGATCATTGCTTTTACTATATAGAACATGCTCCTGGTTCTACTCACTTTGGTTGTAGTTCCAAATTGTTCCAAATACACTAGTTTATAACTCCATCACCAATGCATTAATGACTGTTGGTGTTGTGAATTGATCCAACCATTCTGGAGAGCAATTTGGAACTATGCCCAAATGTCAATAAAACTGTGTGTCCTCTGATCTAATAATAGCACTACTAAGTCTGTAAGAGATTTAAAAAGGCGGGGAGAGGAAATGACGTATTTGTACAAAAGCTCTCTTCATGGTGGCAAAGAATTGGAAATTGAGGAATGGGTGAACAAGTTCTGTTTTTTGATTATGAAGAAATACCATTGTGCAATAAGAAATGATGTGCAGGCAGATTTCAGAAAAGTCTGGAAAGATTTACAGGAGTTGATGTTCAGTGAAATAAGCAGAATGAGGAGAACATTGTGCAAGTGACAGGAGCATCTAAGGATGATCAACAATGAATGACTTAGTTCTTCTCAGCGATATGCTGATTCAAGACAGTTACAAAAGACAATGATAAAAAATGCTATCCACACCCAGAAAAATTACTGATGAAATCTAAATGCAGATCAAATGATACAGTTTTTGTGTGTGTGTGTGTTTATTCTTTTGGTCTGTTTCTTTTACAGCATGACTAATTGGAGATGTTATATATGATTGTATATAAGTAACCTATGTGAAATTGCTTACTATCTTTTCCCAATTACATATAAAGGCAAATTTTCAGCTCCAAATTTTCTTCCTCCTACCCCAAAATTTGCCTTTACATATAATTGGGAAAAACAAAATACTATTAACATTTTTAAAAAGAGATTAAATACTCTCTTCTCAACTCCCCAGCGCATTAGTGTCCCAATCATGACTGTTTTGTAATTGTGTGCATAGAATCCTTGAGTTTGTCTTGGCAGGTAGACTACCAATGTTTTATATTATTTGCAGCTATTTTAAATGGAATTTCTTTTTCTATCTTTTGCTGCTGGGTTTTGTTGGTAGTATATGAAAATGTTTTTGATTTATGTGGGTTTTGTTTTATATCATGCAACTTTGCTGAAGTTGTTTCAACTAGTTTTTTTTTTTTAGTTGATTCTCTAGGGTTCTCTAAGCATATCATCATATCCCATGCAAAGACTGACAGCTTTGTTTCCTCGTTGTCTATTCTAATTCCTTCAATTTCTTTTTCTTGTTTTTATTGCTACAGCTAGCATTTCTAATACCGTAGTGAATAATGGTGGTGATAATGGACATCCTTACTTCACCCCTGATCTTATTGGGAAGGCTTCAAGTTTATTCCCATTACAGATAATGCTTGCTCTTGGTTTTAGAGAAATACTATTTATTTGTTTCCCAGGGATTCTTAACAGGGGATTCTACATAACTTGCATTTCATGGAATTCTGTCCTCTTGGCCTTTAGGACTTCCCCTGGATCTTGGCAGATGAGCAAGATGTGCACATGCATGATCCCCGGCTAATCCCACTGAAGACCATGACCTCAGACATTTTAAAGGTGAGGCTGGGTGGGAAGGCCACCATGAAACCTAGATGTTGGCAGATAGGGCTTGGGGCTGTGAGCAGCACTGAGCAGAGGCAGCCCTAGGAGACCACCTAAGCTGCCTTTGTTGAAGGCTTTGGAAGAATGGTCCAGTCACACTCAGAGCAGCAGCCTGACCTGTCTCATCTTGACTGGCCAAGGGCACCTTGGGCAAGCTCCATAGCCTGGGCAGAGAGTGAGCAGGCTACAGGCAGCCCGTGGCTATGCCTTCTGATCGCTCACCCCATTTTGATCCTTGTGCAGGATCATAATGACCAGCTGGTCCAACCCTGTCCCCCAAAAGCCTCCAATTGGTCTTGCTTGAAGAGTGCTAAGAGTGCAGCCTGTGCCACTTTTGAATGACCCCCACTAAGGGTTTTTTTCCTGCTGCCAAGGCCAAATTCTCTTCTCTCTACTAACTTCTAACCCTTGCTCTCTGGCAGCAAATGGGAAAAGATTTTTCCTTCTTTCAAGTAGGATTTGTGTAACCCAAGGCAAGTGCTTTCTCCTTTGAGCCATAGTGTTCCCATCTGTGAAATAGTGATAATAAAATGCCACAGAAACTTGACTTTTAACCATCTATCATGGTTTCCTTCTAACAGATGCAATTGTACGTGGAGGAGAGGGCTCACAAGAGCAGCTGAAGCAGGCTCCCCCAGCTAACGCAGGACTGGACTTTGGCAGCCGTCGTGGGCCCCTCCTGGCCTGGAATTGCATCCCTGGCTTCAAGGGCTGTTACCCCATTGTCTGAGAGACCAGGCTGGAGACTGGCTCTGGTCACATACCTACCAGCCTTGGAGGGGATGGAGAGAACATAAGACCTGTTCTCTGCCATCCTTAGGGCCTCTGGACACAAACGGCCATTGTACATGGGACTGTTTTTGTTTCAATAAAAGACCTGAGGGCAGCATCCTGTGGATTGTTGCTCAGAGGCGGGGTAGCCCTGATTGACCTGGGATTGAGAATGCCTCTGGGAGAGCCTGCACCATCACCCCCGACTCCATGCTTTCCTCCTTCCTCAAACCAACTCTAGGCTGTCTCTAGTGTTTATTGAAATCCTGCAAAAGTAGGAAGATGCCGTCACCTTCATCCCCTCTGGGTCTGGATCTAGTGGCTACATCTGGCTGCCTCTTCTGTACAACTGGATTTCCTGGGGACCTCAGGGCCAATGGTGATGCTGCTGTTGGTGACTCGTGAGCCGTACCATCCGGCCCAATACTGAGTGTCTTTGCCGCCATGCTGAAAGCGGATGTGACGGACTCCACGGGGGTAGTTGGAGAATGTGTGGGAGACCTGAGGGAGGACAGAGTTAGTCACTTGGTGGAGGTGGGCCTATGGTTGGCGAGATTGAAGGGCGAGGGAAAATGGGGGATGGAGAGAGCACGAGGCAGAAAGGTCTGGGCTGTAAGGCAGGGATTCTTAACCTTTTTTGTGTCCTGGATCCTGCTTGTGAAGCCTATGGCTCCCTTCTCAGTCGTGTTTTTAAATGCATAAAATAAAATACATAGGATTACAAAATAAATAACTTTGAAATATTGTTATTGAAACAATATCAATTTTCTAAATATATATGTGGGATGTTTTATAAATATAAGTAGGTACTTGTATTTATGGGTATATATAAAAAGTTAATGTATCCTTGATTAAGAAGCTCTTCTATAATGTATTCTGTGACCAGATGAAGTCGAATGGGGACAGAAAGTTGAAATGGAAAAGCTCCTTAGAATTTGGACATTACTGACCTCTCTCCACTCGCAATCACTCCACTGCTTGATCTCCATTGGTGGGGGCTCAAATGTATCCAGGACGAGGAAGTTAGCCGATAGCAACTGCACACAGATCTGGTAGCGGCAGGCACAGTCGTATCTGGCAGCAAACCTGAGGGAAAGAAGGGCCACTCAGAAATCCCTAGGTCTCAGAGTTGAAAGGTCTGTCTTTTTTTCAATCACTATTGAAACATAATTTAAAATTTATAAATGTATATATTTATGAAATATATTTACAGGCTATAAATATCCTATATTTATAGGATTTATAGGAATAGCTTTTTTTCAATCTAGTCCATTCTGCATCTAGACTGAGATGCCTCTTTATAACATCCAGCTTTCAATCTGGGACATGCAATAAAATGGGACAGTGACTGGAGGGCTACAGAGGAAAGCAGTGGTCTTGACATTAAAAAGAACTGGATTCAGATTCTGACATTTACAATCTGTGTGACTCTGGGAATCAATCATTTCACTTCTCTACAAGTCTCCTCTTCTGTAAGATAAGAGGTTAGACTAGACCAGGGCTTAAAACTTTTTCCACTAGTGACCCCTTTTCACCTGACAAATTTTTATGTTATCTGAATATATAGGTATATACACACATATACACACACATATATGAAATAGGTATGTATATCACATTAATTTTGCAAACCCTCCTCAAATTCAGTTATGAGGCCCCATATGGGATTGTGGCCTACAGTTTAAGAAGCTGGGGAGGAGCTGATGTGTTTTTTTTTTTTTTTTAACACATGTACACATACACATATATTGGATAGTTCTATTAGGAAGTATTTACATTAAACCTTGCCAGCATAGCCTCCTGAGAAGTCCTGCTTGACATTCAACTCGGCCAGTACTTTTTAGGATCATTGATTTAGAGTGGAAGGGACCGTGGAGTGGTAGTGTCTGAGGTGGATTAAGTGCATATCATTACCTTTCTCTTGGGACTACTACAAATTAACAAGAATTTATGTGCCAGGTATTGAGTGCCCTCGGAAAATGTATATTCTAACAAAGGAAACTATGTATTTGCATAGGTATATACCACTTTAGGCTAATTTCAGGAGGGGCAGTGATAACTGGGAGGATGGAGAAGGACTCATGGAGAAGCCTTGAGCTGAGCTTCCAAGGAAGAAGGGAGAGGGTCCCATACCTGAGATAACCCATACAAAGGCAGTGGAACAGGAGATGACATGTCACGGGAAGAGTAAGAAACCCAGTCTGGATCTAGGTGTCATAAATCTGGAGCTGGGGTGTGAAGGTGTTTGTATCTGATCCCGGAGTTAACAGGAGTAACTGGAACTTCACAATGATCCATTTGACAGCCAAATGGAGGGTAAGCCAGGGTGACTGGGTGGTTGTAGGGTACCTGCTGAGGTTTCAGGCCAAACGATCTTCCCTTGCTCTGTTCATGAGGTCATGGTGAAGATGGAGTGCCTGAGTGTGAGAGCGTCCCCATCCCCCTACACCCCAGACCCACTCACCAGTCCTTGACGACGATGTCCGGCCTCACGACGTCCATCAGTTCGTTCCAATACCCCTCTGCTTTCAGGTCTATCATCTGAGACTTGAGGCAGGTGCTAGGGAGACATAAGAAGGTGGCTGGGCTCAGGTCGGCTCCGTATAGAGCTGGGCTGCTTCTTCCTCATCCCGGCATCTTCAGATACCACCCCACCATGCAGCCAACGGGTGCCAGGTAGTCCATCAGACGTGGGGTCATCTTGTGACTCCCTCCCCCAGCCCCTGTCTGAATCGTGGATGAATGAAGTAGGAAAGTTAAGTTACCTCCCTGGAAATTAAGGACTCCCCTTGAGCATGAGTAATTGGTGATCTGGGGCAGCCACAGTGCATACAGTGCCAGACCTGAAGTCAGGAAGACTCGTCTCCCTGAGTTCAAATCCAGCCTCAGACTCTTACTAGCTGTGTGATCCTGGGCAAGCCAATTTCCCCTGTTTGCCTCAGTTTCCTCATCTGTAAAATGGGAATAGATCTAATATTTGTAAAGTATGTGGCTCAGTGCCTAGCACATAGAAGGTGCTATATAAATGATAGCTATTATAATTGTTATTATTTCTGCCCAGGGACTCCTTGGCTCTATTCTCCCAGATCCCTCCCTCTCCCCAAAACCCACTCAAGTCAGGATTTCTCTTACTGATAGGAGGTGACAAAGTATTTCTTGACTCTGGGATCTGGAAAGTCTCTCCCATGAGCTCCAGGGGTCTCTTCCACTTTCCAATTATCTCCTCCATTCTGATCAATTCTCCAAAATTCCAACCCCTCTAGAAAAGGAAAAAACAGAATCTTGAGTTCCATGGGGGAGGTAGGTGGGGAGCCGGATGTTGGAGTCATTGGGAGAAAATGGGATATTAGGAGAAGAGAATGGTTAGATGGAATTATGATGGCAAAGCACTCACACACCAGCCGTGTGATCCTGGATAAGTCACTTAACTGGAGAAAGGAATGGCAAAACACCCAGGACAATACGGACCACGGGGTCCTCAGGAGCAGGGCAGGACTAAGAACAAACACAGCTCTCTGCCACAAAGTAACAAACAGGATGTTCCCAAGAGAGACTGCGGCTGTTGAGATCAGGCTTGTGACACAAGTTGAATTTCCTGTCTATGTGTGTAATAGGCAAGTTCTGTCTATTTCACCAGCCCTATGCTTATCGTCCTATGCAGGCTGAGCGTGTTAATTATGTGACTTTCTTTGGTCTCGGTAACTCCCTCTGCTTACCAAAGCAGGTCCTGTCTCTGCAGTTTGTGGTGTTGGTGGCCAGGGGCGCTGAGGGCTGGTGATCTGTCCAGAGTAACCCAACCAGTATGCATCAGAAATGAGACATGAAACCGGTTCTTTCTGGCTTTGGGGTCCATTATATCTCGCTGGGGCAGGAGGGGAGCCTAAGGATCTGATTCTTTAGTAGACAGGAGCCACCCAGAGAGACTAAATATCTGGTTCTTTTTCTGCATTACATAGACTCTCCAAAGTAAGCAAGGACACTTCCTTCCTGGAGTAGGATGCCCCACCTTTACTGTCTTCAACTCCCAGTATGAGAGCAGGGAATGTTACATTTTTGCTTTTGTATTCTCACTGCCTGGCACATAGTAGGTGCTTAATAAATCCTTGTTGACTGATAGGTGCTTATTAAATATTTTTTGAACTGAAGTGGGATTTAGTCCATGAAGGCTTGGGTCCTTTTCCACCATTAGTCATTAGTCTGACCCCTTCAGATCATAGGATCCTGGATTTCTGGTTGAAAGAGAAATCTGAGGTCATCTGATCCAACCCCTTTTGTGTTACAGATGAGGAAAATGAAATCCAGAGAGGACTTCAAATGGCAAGTGAAATCTTATTTACTACTCCCTGTATGAGCTGTCCAACAGTCAGGAGAAAAGAGAGAAAGAAGAAGAGAAAGCTACAGGAGAAAGAACAGAAATTCTAACTTTGGTGCTCTGATTCCCAAATCCAGTGTCATTATCATTTTGCCTCTCTACTTTCAAGGGAAGTGACTCGCCCATGATCACATGGGTGGAAACTTTCAGAACTGGAATTGGAAGTGGCTTTTCTGACTCCAAGTGCACTGGGCTACCAGCTCCCATAGAGTCTACATGCCTATAGTAGGAGACAGCTTTCATGAGGTGAGGGGGAAGGGGTACCCACCTTCAGCACAGGGGTTGCGGAGCAAGTTCCTCCGGAGGCTGCAAAGAAAGTAGAAAACCTTCCAGTCGGCCACTGGCTGGTCCCAGTTCTCGGAGATGAAGCCCTCCCGCTGGCACTTGCGTTTCCACAGGGACACCAGGTCGATGAGGTCCCGCCACAGGCTGCAGACTGGCCGGCAGTGCCTCAGCAGCTCTCGGGCTGGTATCAGGGAGAACAGCTCCAGGAGGACGTTCTCGGGCAGCTCATTAATGGAAGCCATGGCCCTGGTGCCCGAAGTAGGAATGGGGAATCATCTACGGTTGCACAAGCTTAGAGGGAGGCAGTGTCTAAACAGGGAAGGGGAGGGAACAATTAGGAATCTGACAACATGACAGGGAGAGTATGAAGTTTGAAATGCTGGACAGCATAAAATGCTTTGAAAGCTTCATTTGAGTTTTCTGAACAACTTCTCTAATTTATTAATATTTCATTTTCCCGGTTACATATAAAACTTTTTACATTTAGATTCTATCCCTTCCTTCTTCCCCATCCTCCCATTCCCACTGAGAAGGCACATGTGAAATTGTACAAAACATTTCCTTAAAAGTTATTCGGAACAGATTCTCAACTCAACTAAACCACAAGAAGCAATTGGCACAAGAGGGAGAGCTCTGGACTAGGATCACTTTACAGAATGGGTCAACTATTTCTACAAGGTCTGACCATGTCACTACCCTATTCAGTGGCTCCTTATTGCCTCCAGGATCCAACAGAAATTGCCTATATTTGGCAATCAAAAGCTTTCATGTATCTTCATATGCAATTTCAGGGAAAATATTTAAAAAACCCAACAACAAAGTCTTTCATAATCTCTCTCTTTCCCAATCTTTCTTTCTTTCTTTCTTTCTTTTTTTTTTTTTTTTAACACTTTACTCCCCTCCAATATCCCTTTCTTGTTGATCTTTGTAAACAATGTTCCATTTCCATACTCGGTGCCTTCACACTCGGCCTGGAATGCCTTCTCTTCTGGTCTCCATTTATGACTTCCCCGGCCTCTTTCAAGATTTAGTTTAAATTCTACCTTCTATAAGAAGTTTCTTGTAGAATTTCTGAAAAATATTCTGTCACTTTCCCCCATTCCCAATTCCCATGCTGTCCCTACTGATATGACGTCCAATTTACACTGGATATATCTCATTAATTGTCAGCCTGTTGTCTCCATTGTTAACTCCATGAGTGTAGGAATTATATTTGCCTTTCTTCATATTACTTAGTGATAGAAAGTTAGTTGGCACTAGATGGGATGAAGGGATAAAGAGCACTGGACTTGATGTCAGGAGTTCAAATCCAGCCTCAGATATGGCTAGCTTTGGCAAGTCACTTAACTTCTTTCTGCCTCAATTTGCTCAACTGTAAAGTGGAAGGGGAGTAAACATTTATTAAGTGCTAAGCATTGTACTAAGCATCTTGTTAAGAAGTTAAGTGACTTGCTCTGGATCACTTAGCTAGTAAGTATCTGAGGCTGAATTTGAAATCACCACTTTCTGATTTCAAGGCCAGCTAGGTGGCTGCCAGGCCTGGAGTGAGGAAGACTCATCTACCACACTCAAATCTAATCTCAGTCACTAACTAACTGTGTGACTCTGGTCACTCTACCCTGTTTGTCTCAGTTTCATCTGTAAAATGAGCCCGAGATGGAAATGGCAGACCACCACAATATCTTTGCCAAGAAAACTCCCAATCAGGTCACAGAGAACCAGCTATCCCTGAACAACTCCCTGATTTCAGGCACAAAGCTCTAGCCAATGCACCACCCGATGCTTCTAAAAATGGGGATAATAATAGTATTTCCCAACAAACATTGTTGAAGAGATTAAATGGTATCGATTACAAAGTGCTTTGCAAACCTTTAAGTACTATAGAAGATGTTCTTGTCATTATTATTATCACTGAATCAGTGGCTAAGCCATTACTTGCCAAGCAAAGCCCTTCCCTGATCTGGTCCTCCCTTCTCTCATCTGTTAAATGAGGAGGACAGAAAGATGCTCTCTATGGTCAGCATCGGTATTCTAAGCTACCCCCCAGCTCTGATATTCTACGTTCGGAAGTCATTTCAGGCCTTGACATTCTCTGTTCTAAAGTCCGTTCCTGTTCTAACGTTTCATTCGCCACTTCAAACAATTAAAAAGTAATGCAAGTCAGTTCTCACTTGTCGGGTGATGGAGGGCAGGTTGCTTTTCAAAAGTCTTTCAAAAAAGACTCTCCTTTCTCTACCTCTTCAGTTCCGGCTCATAATAAAATCGGTCTTGTCCGTGCCTACGAATAAATTGGAGGGCTGCACAGGAGCTAGGGCAAAGCAAAGTCCCAGAGAGCCAGCTCTGTTACTGTTCCTCTGGGCCGTGAGCACTAAGGATAAGCAATTTGTAAGCCCAGTCTCGGTTCTCGGATCACTTCCTAGGACACAGGTTGAGCACCTGGAGATAGAGGAAGAAGCAGAGCTGAGAAACGCAGAAGCCAGGGTTGGGGGAGGGGAGAAAGTAAATCATATCTTCCCCAGCCTCCCTCCCAACCCCCTTTCAGCGGTCTCCCAGAGCCAGCCGCTGGGGATCCCTTGGATCGGCTCCCTCTGGGTGATGGGTGACGCCCGAGCTACAATGCCCTTCACCCCCTACCTCCAGCAGCAAGAGCGCGCAAGGAGTGGGTCTGGCCAGGACTGCCAAAGCTAAACTCGGCCTGGCTGACAGCCTTGGCTCCGGGTTACTTTTCCCTTCCCCCAGGGATGACTGCAAATCAACTGACTAGAGGCGTGCCAGGAAGACCGCAGGCTGCGCTCACACATTTCGCATCTGTTCCAGAAGGGCCCCCTCGGCTCCCGGCTGGGGAGGAGCCCCAGAAGTCCCGGCCCCCCGGCTCCTCCTTCGCCCCGCTTTCCCCCGCAGACCAGATCCCAGCCTCTTTTCCTGCCTTGCTCCCGCTAGGCACCAACCTGGGCTTTGGGAGCGGGGTCGGGCTGGACTGGAGAAGCTGCCACACAACTCTCCTCGGTCACTCGGGGACTCCGGCCTCGGTCACTTCCGTAAACATTCAGCTCCCAGCCCGCCCCCGCAGCCAGCTGCCGTTACTGGGACCTTCGCGAGGGATCTGGGAAATGCAGTTTTCGGGCCTCCCGCCTCCCATACTTACTAGCTAACAGGATCATAAAGAAGTTCCTTCATTTCTGGTGCTAATGATCACAGGATCTTAGAAATATAGAGAGATGGGACCTCGGAGGCCATTTAGTGCAACCCCCTTTACTCCGCCTGTGAGATGCTTATAATAATAAGCTGTTTTTAAGCCTGGGGGAAATATAATGGCCCCCGAGTTCCAGGTGTTTCTCTCTTATTCTGCTTTCGGGAGTTCAGACATAATTGCTCTGAGCTCCCAGTTAGGAAAATTCCTACAATTTAGGCAGAATTTGGGCTCTCGGCCTAAATAAACAGTTCTGCTTATCTTCACAGTGTCTTTGCCGTTGAGATAAAATTCAGTTTCCTGGAGATGGTTGGGTAAAACAGCAGATGATGCTAGAGGGAATGATGATCTGGGGAAAAAGTTGAGCGATGAAGGGGATGGAGTTAACTATGAAGATGATGAATAGTGCTAGGGAGAGAAGAAATGGTAACTGATAAAAGTGCTCTGGTGAAACAGCAATTTCAGAAATCTTGGACGGGGAAGTTTAGCACTTGTGGATGACAGCAAGCTCAAACATGCGCCCTTCGTGGTGTGTAGAAGAGG
Organism: Antechinus flavipes; assembly: GCF_016432865.1. NCBI lineage: Eukaryota > Metazoa > Chordata > Mammalia > Dasyuromorphia > Dasyuridae > Antechinus > Antechinus flavipes. The sequence goes on from NC_067400.1 coordinate 594,139,516, forward strand.
AAGTGGGTAAGGGGAACTCAGACTAATAAGAAGTTAGTGAGGTGAGGAAGTATCTATATATACACTGAGATCTTTTAGTGTCAGGACAGAATTAGGGAAGAGAAAGATTATGAATTAAACACTGAACTTGTTGAGGAAGAAGGAACGTTTTGTGAATAGGATCTGGATTAGGTGATAAAATTGGACATTATGAGCTAAAAAGAAGAGATATTGCTGAGTATTGAAGAAGTCATGGGGTGCATTGACCTTAGACGTTTTAAAGTTCAATGAGATGCTGGACCCTGCAACCTTTAGCATCCTGTCCACACCTACCCATTCCTTGGTCTGGCAGTTGGAATTTGGCCTCCAGGAAGGAATCTTGAGGTGGAAGGTGACTGAAGAAACCTGGGAGCCCATTTTTTTCTGGTGTTCTTGGACTCTTTGGGACAAGAGTAGCTTTACAGACAAAGAAGGTTGGGTTTTTATTTCACAAAAATGTCTGTGTTCTATATATCAGTGACTAAAGAAGGGAACTCCTCTGTAGACTGGAGCAAGAGAGCTGGAAACACAGATATGGCTAGAAGCTAGGAACCTTCCATCTCCTGCCCTCTTCCTCCTCTAAACCAACTCCAGGGTGACTTTATAAAAAGTGATTATTGAAAACCAAAGCTGAGAAGCTGAGAGAGAAAAATTTCTCCAACCTGAGTTTGATTTCGGTTTCTTCTGGCTCTAGCAGGATGCTCTAAGGAAGTCTAATTCCTAAAGCTGTTCCCGGTGTTTTATCCATCTTTCTGATTTTTTGCAAAGTCGGTAGTCTTCCCCAGCCTTTCTTTTTGTTGTTTTTTTAAAAAAAGGATTTCTTTTAATATCTCTTTTAAAAAATAAATTAAAATTTTAAAAATTAGATTTTAATTTAATTTCTTTTAAAAATTATTTTTGCATTCCAAATTCTCTCTCTCCTTTCATCCTCTCTCCTATCCATTGAGAAGGCAAGAAATACAATGCATTTTTTCTTTTTCTTCCCAGGTTATTTTTACCTTTCTGAATCCGATTTTTCTTGTGCAACAAGAGAACTGTACGGATCTATACACATATAATGTATTTAAGATATGCTTTAACATGTTTTACACGTATGAGACTGCCTGCCATCTAGGAGATGGGGTGGAGGGAAGAAAGGGAAAAATTGGAACAAAAGTGATTGCAAGGGACAGTGTTGAAAATTAACCATGCATATGTTCTGTCAATAAAAAGCTATTTAAAAAAAAAGAAATACAATGCATATTATATATACTAAGTCATGCAAAACATGTTTCCACATTAGTCATGTTGGGGAAGGTGGAGAGGGAAGAGAAAGCAAGAAAAATAAATAGGAAAAAATTTCCAGTCAGCACTGAAACTTCAATTCTCTCTCTGAAGATGATAGTATTTTTCATCATGAGTCCTTTGGAATTGTGGATCTTTATATTGTTTGTAATTGCTACGTTTTTTTCAGTTGATTTTCATTACAATATTGTTATTACTGTGTACAATATTCTAGTTCTGCTCACTTTACATGATTTCATAGAAGCCTTCCCATATTTTTCTGAAACCATCTCCATCATTTCTTATAGGACAAAAGCATTCAATGACATTTATATACAATCACTTGTCTGGTCAATCCCTAATTGATGGCATCTCCTCAGTTTCTGGTTCTTTGCCACCAAAAAATGATCTGCTTTAAATATTTTTGTATATATCAATCCCTTTCCTATTTTAAAAATCTCTTTGGGGTATAGACCAAGTAGTGGTATTACTGAGTTCAAAGGGAATGCACAGTTTTATAGCCCTTTGGATACAGTTCCAAATTGTTCTCCAGAATGCTAGGGCTAATTCATAACTCCATCAACAATGCATTAGTAATCTATTATTTCCTCATCCCCTTCAACATTTCTCATTTTTCTTTTTGGCTAATTTCATAGGTGTGAAAGAGTACTTCAGAATTGTTTTAATTTGCAATTCTCTATTAATGATTAAGAACTTTTTTATATTGATACTGATAGCTTTGATTTATTCTTTTGAAAATTGCCTATTCATATCATTTGACCATTAAACAATTGGGGAATGGTTCTTATTTTTATAGATATGGTTCAGTTCCCTATATGTTTCAGATTTCCTTTTTCTTTTTTTTCAGAGGCAATTGCTATTGTGACTTGCCCAGGGTCACACAGCTAGTAGCTATCTGCCCTATATATTTCAGAAATGAGACCTGTATCAGAAAAACTTGCTATAAAATTTCCCTTCCAATTCCCTGCTTTTCTTATTTTGGCTGTATTAGTTTTGTTTATGCAAAATATTTTAATTTAATATCATAAAAATTGTCCATTTTACTTCCCATGACCCTTTTTGTCTGTAATTGGTCATGAACTATACCCCTCTCCAAAATTAGAGGTTAAGTAGCTTTCTCACACAAGGCCACACAGCTATGAAATGTCACCCTGAATCAGCTCATATAAGTCTTTGAATTTTTCGTATTCATCCCTACTTGTAGCACAGTCATGTTCCATTATATTTAGATACAATTTGTTTTGCCATTCCTAACTGATGTCTTCAGATTTGCTGAAAGGATCTTAAGGCCGAAAATCCTCCCCTTGTGCAGGACTGGATTTCCTAGCGACCTCGGGGCCAATGGTGATGCTACTGTTGGTGACGCTTGGGCCATACCAGCCAGCCCAGTATTGGGTATCTTTGCCTCCATGCTGGAAGTGGATGTAGCGTACTCTTGAAGGGTAATTGGAGAATGTGTAGGAGATCTGAGAGAAGCCAGAGAACTAGTTAGTCATTTACTAGTGGCAAACCCCAGCATGAATTTATCATGTCCATTCCTTTGGAACCAATAGATAATGGGAATTTGCAAATAGGTAGCAAGTGGAAAATTGAGATATATCAAATTCATTGTTCTTTCCACTATCTTTGAAATAGGTATTTCCATTTATATAGTAGAGCAGAATGAAGACTACACATGAAATTATAGGGGTTTCTTATGTAAAGTTTGCTTTTCTTTTTAAAATATGTGATAAATTCAGCATGTAACTTTCAAAATTATTCTGACGTATCACTTGGTGGGCAAGCCAGAAGTTTTGCTGGAAGAGCTGAAATGGGAAAACATTCCCCCTTCTCCCACCCCAGACCAACATGTGCCCCTCCCTTCCCCCCACGATTCCCTGACCTCTTGCCATTCAGCATCACTCCACTGCTCAATGTAAACAGGGGCTGGATTAAATTCAGCTAAGATCTCCTTGGTAGCTGACAACAGTTTCACATGGATACGGTAGATACAGCCACAGTCCCTTCTGGCTGCAAACCTGTGGATGGGAAAGTGATGGGGAGAAGGAAATGATGAAGAATAGGAGCGTTTTGAGTGTGAGAATAATGGCCAGGGGAAGGGAATTCTCAGAGCTCCTTAGCTGTGTTCTCCCTGGCCTTACAGCCATAAATCCCATTGGTCAAGCTCCCCTGCTTCTCCATTCAGGACTGCATCAGATTCTTGTACTAAAGACAGTCACCAAGAGCAAAGGAAGTCTAACTGAACACTCCAGTGCAGCAGAGAACAGTCTATTGTAGTAGGAGAATACACCCATGCTCATGATCAAACTCACAGAACTAGGGAAAGAAGCTTAAAAAGATGAGCTCTCCAAGACACACCTTTTGATACAAGCCTAATGTTGGGGCTGCACATCCTGGTCTGGGAATAGAGCTGGTCCCCTGGAAAAGGGAGTTAATGCCATCTTTTGGAGGGAAGGTGAACTGTGAAATACAGCCAGCGGGACATCCAGGACTCGCAGCAGAGTATAAAGAGATCAGGAATCCTGCTTGTCCTCCATAGTATTCCATAGTATTCCAGTAGGGCTGGAAGGACACTTAAATCCAACCCACTCATTTTCACAGAAACTGAGGACCGGAGTGGTGTAGTAGTGAGTTGTTCAAGATCTAAGAGGTAACAAGTGGTAGAGCATCATTGAAACTCAGGACCCATGAGTCTAAGTCCAGCCTTCTTTCTAAGGCATCCCTAATCTTGTCACTGATATCTTGTGTGACCTTAGATAAGTCACTGAACAGATCTTTAGATCCCCTATCTAAAAAATGAGAAATTCTATTTCTTCACAAGGTTATGGTAAGGATGAAGTTGCTCACAGAAGTGAGAAGGTCCTCTCTTTCCCCAGACTCCAGCCCCACTTACCAATCCTTTATCACAATGTCTGGCTTCACCTTGTCCATCAATTCCTTCCAATACCCCTTAGCTTTCAGGTCCACCAGCTGAGACTTGAGACAGGTACTAGGGAGACATAGGAAAAGTTTCAGCTTCGGGTCTGTTCAGTAATGGGCTGCGCCCTTCCCCATTGGGAAGACAAAATTTCTGAGTAATTAATCTTTTTATTAATCATGCAAGTAGATAATAAAAAGGATCAGTGGCACTCTTGAATGCCAAAGACCCCTCTTGCAGTCCACTCAATGTTTTTATGCCCTTGGAAGAATGGGTACAGAGAGTGGCAATCAACTCTGATTAGTTAACTCAATGAAAAGAAAGAATATTATAATGAGTGATGGGCTCATTCCAATGAGGGACTGGAAGACTTGACATTCAATCTTAAACAAAGAAACTTCTCTCTCACCCAGACTACCCCCACCTAGGGGAATCTAGACAAGAGGTGGTCCACCTCTGCTCAATCAAACCTGCTGAGGGAAACACAATGAGTCACAATTCACCTTACATTAAATTCTTTGTAAGGTTCTCTAGTTGAGTGGGGCAATAACTCCACCTAGATAAATTGGGGTAAATTTTTTTGGAAAGGATCAGAGATCTTCCTGGTAATTTGTTATTTAATAATCATTTCTCTTTCCATGTGATGGATTGATTCTCAGTCAGACTTAAGAGTTTTAATCATCTCTCCTATCCCTTTCAATGGGCATGAGGTCCCTCTCTCTGTCTGTCTTTGTTTCTCACTCTCTGTCCTCTTTCTGTTTCTCACTTCCTGTCTCTATTTCTGTATCTCTGCCTCTGCCTCTGTCTCTCTCTTTCTGTCTTTTGTTTCTCACTCTGTTTCTTTGTCTCTCTGTTTCTCTCTCTCTCTCACTTTCTGTCTCTGTTTCTTATTGTCTCTCTCTCTTTCTGTTTCTTCCTGTCTCTGTTTCTCATTCTCTGTTTCTATTTCTCACTGTCTCTGTCGCTGTTTTTCACTCTTTGTCTCTCTATCTCCATTTCTCATTCTCTCTATCTTTGTTTCTCACATTCTGTGTCTCTCACTCTCTCTGTCTCTCACTCTCTGTCTCTCTGTCTGTGTTCTCGTTCTCTCTTTCTCACTCTTTGTTTCTCGGTCCCTCTCTCTGTTTCTCATTCTGTTTCTCTGCTTCTTCTATTTCTCTGTCTCTCTGTTTTTCACTATTTATCTCTTTCTCTCTCTGTTTTTTCATTCTGTCTCTCTGTTTCTCATTCTGTCTCTATCTCTTCTGTTTCTTTGTCTCTCTGGTTCTCACTGTTTATCTCTTTCTCTCTCTGTTTTTCATTCTGTCTCTCATTCTCTCTGTCTCTTTTGTTTCTCTGTCTCTCTGTTTCTTATTCTGTCTATCTCTTCTGTTTCTCTGTCTCTCTGTTTCTCACTGTTTATCTCTTTCTCTGTTTTTCATTCTGTCTCTCTGTCTCTTCTGTTTGTCTCTCTGTTTCTCATTCTGTCTCTCTACCTCTTCTGTTTCTCTGTCTCTGTTTCTCACTGTTTATCTCTTTCTCTCTGTTTTTTCATTCTGTCTTTCTGTTTCTCATTCTATCTCTCTGGCTCTGTTTCTCATTGTCTGTCTCTGTCTATTCTGTTTCTGTCTGTCTGTCTGTCTCTCACTCTTTTGTCTCTCTGTCTATTTCTCATCCTCTGTCTCTTTTTTCTCACCCTCTCTGTCTCTCTTTGTTTCTCACTCTGTATCTCTCTTTTTCTGTTTCTCACTCCCCACCCCTCCAACTATATATATATATATATATATATATACATATATATATATATATATATATATATATATATATATATATTTCCTCACAAGTCTCTCTTTTTCTGCACCTACTCACAGAAGTTGATCTTGAATCCCTTTTCTCCTTTCCCTCTGTCTTTTCACAGATTTTTGGAAATTGTTTAATAACAATAATTGCTCGGGCTACAGCAGAGACAATGTATAGGGAGCTAGCCTTGGAACCAGGACAACTTTTATTCGAGTGCCTCTTCTGACCCAGACTGTCTGACCCTGTGCAAATTCCTTCACCTTTCAGTGCTCTTGTCAACTCTCAAAAACTTGGAATTGCAGAGAAAGTGCTGATTGTATGGGAAGATAAATTGTTTATACCGATGAAAGTACAGATTTAATTCTTTTCTCTATGCATCAATTTACATTGTATCAAGGAAACCACTTACTTTGCTCATCTGAGCTTAAAATAACCCTTTGAGGTTAGTAGCATGAGGGTTATTATTTTATTGTCTACGTTACAGATGAAGAAACTGAAATTCAGATAAGTCAGTGAATTGCCAAAGATCACACATTTACCAGGATATCAGCTATCCCCTCCAGGTCTCAATTTCTTCATCCATAAAAATGAAAGGACTTACATCCTAAATGACCTCTAAAATAACCTCCCAGCTCTAAATGTATATACCTATGTTAAATTTCTTTCAGTAATAATCTAGCAACAAGCATTTATTAAGCACCCACTGTGTACCAGGCACTGTATTACATAAAGATGGGGAATATAAAAACAAAAGTGAAAATGGTCCCTGATCTCAAAGGGGCTTACCTCTCAAGGGAGACTGGATAATATCTACAGGTAAATATGTAAAGAATATATAATGAATTCTTTTGGGGGGGCAAAGGTGGGGGACATTGACTATGGAACATTGCATACCCCATTAGACTCAATTGATAGATAATTGATATCGACACAGTTGATAAATAGCTAACTTTGCTGAATTGATTTTGAAAAATTTCATGAATATGAATATTGCAAGAGATAGCTTGCTCAGTAGGGGAAAGGAAAGGATATATTTAGAGGTAAAGATATCAATAAAAATGCTTTAATGTGATGCTATTTTGCATCAATAACTGTTTTTACAGAGGAAGTTCCTACCTCTCTCATGGACCTCAATTTGCTAATATGTAATATGAAGGCAATAGACTAAGTGCTCTCTAAAGTCCTTTTCAGCATGGAATCCTACGATGCCGAGATTTTTATTTCAGACTTTGGTAAATTTCTTCTCAATGAATGAGACAGGAGGGCCTTTGGCTCAATTCCCGAGCAATTTTCTCATGTTTCAGGGGAAGAGGATCCAATTTCTGGGATTTGGAGAGTAGGGAACAGTTGACATGCATTTATGAATCCCACTATGCACCAGACAATGTTTTGTGTTCTCATTCCCATTCTTTGAAGAAGGGGGGAAATGAACATTCACTTTGAAGAGATCATCCCTGGAAGGGTTAAGTATTGTTCCTCGGCTCCCCAAACTACCTCCCCTCCCCGACCAAATGTAGCCCTGATCAGCCAGGTCCCACTCCCCTTCCATAGCCCATTTAAATCGAAATTCTTCTTACCCATAGGAGGTAACAAAGCATTTCTTGACCTGGAAGTCTGGAAATTCGGTCCCATGGTCTCTAGGTATTTTTTCCACTTTCCATCTATTTCCATGGTTCTTATCAAGTTTCCAAAATTTGAACCCCTCTAGAAAAAGAACAAGTCTTTCAGAACTCCACAAGCAAAACCTGATGGATCTTTCTTCCACTACATGTCTTAAAATTGCCTTCTCCCTATCAGTCATCTCTTATCTCAGGCCTCATCATCTTGAAAAAATATTTTATGTCAAAAGAAAAACTTGTGCAAGTAAACCTGAAAGTTTCACTTCTTACCACCCAGCAGCAAAGTTCTGCAATGAATCTGAGAAAAAAATGTCGACCGCTTCTACCAAGAGCTAGAATTTTTATCTATTTTAAAGTTCATCCCACCGGACCCTCACAACAACTCTGGGAGACGGATGCTATTATTAGTTCGTTTTATAGATGAGGCAAAGGAGGGGCCAATAGCACAAATGACTTGCCCAGAGTCACACAACTAGGAAGTGTCTGAAGTAAATCCCAACTCAGGTTGATCTTTCTGACATCAGGTGGCGTTATACCAAGTAGTTGATCCCTAATGATCATCAATCGGCTCCATCAAAACAAAGAAAAATACAATTGTGGGACTTGCAACAATCAGTTTAGTTTCCTCAGAGTCAAAAACTAGAAGAAAAAAGGATGTAAAGAAATTAAAAATTTCTTTGTTCAAATTAGCACTGGATAGTTTTAAGACTAGGTGGCACAATCGATAGAATTCCAGGCCTAGAGTCAGGAAGCCCTGAGTTCAAATCTGGCTTCAGACATTAATTATCTGTGTGACCCTGGGCAAGTCATTTAACCCTGTGAACCTCAGTTTCCTCCTCTATGAAATGAGCTGGAGAAAGAAATGACAAATCACTGTAATATCTCTGCCAAGAAAACCCCAATGGGATCATGGAGAGTCAGACATGACTGAAAAGTGACTCAACAACATTGTGGTATCTGTCAGCTACATCATGTTTGACAGACGAAGTAAGTAACATACATAATGGGTTTCTTTTGTTAATATATAGGTTAATTTTATTCAAATAACTATATGCTATAGTTGAGATTTTGTCCTTCTTTTAGTATTCAGGTTTTCAGGACAGGTTGAAGCTGTCAAAGGAGCCACCAAAGCAGTCACAAAGAAACTACAGAATTGTATTTGACATTAAGGTGAATTTGATGTTTTTAACTAACTTCCACAAAAATTTTAGATAGTGTCATAAGATAATTTCTGATTTAACTTAACCATAATTTATTTACTATGAACATATCATATAACTAGGTCGAGTCTACAAATTCAAGCTCGAGATGTTAGTTGTTGTTTGTTCTTGGAATCCTGACATCAGGGAGGGGATGCTGTGACATGAAATGAATTGTATTGAAGGGAGGGAGGGCTAGTCAATGTCACCAGCCTCACTTTCCCTTCAGGAGCCATCTGGGTCTAGTGGCCAGACAGAGATCAGGAGGACTGGAGATGGCCCTGGATATTCTGATGTTAGCCTGAAGATTTCCTATCTTGCCTGATATAATTCTTTTCTTTCTCCTGTTTGTTCTTTGATGTGTAAATCATTATCTTTCCCTTCTGCTTTTCTTAAATTCCATTCCAAAATTGCTGAAACTGGGAAAAAACCCCAAAACAATCCCACCCCATAACAAAGAAACTACAGAAAAGCTTTGTAACCAGATCCAGTTTTAACCACAAAATGGCTGCTACTGAAAACCAAGAACTCTGATCTTTTATCCCATGACAGAAAAATTTTTGCTCCAAGGGAATTGCAAGTAAAAAGAAAGGATCACTATTGTAGTGATATCTCCCTTGGTTTAGCTGTGCTTAAGCCACAGTTCCAAGGACACAGCCATGAGACAACTCAAAGCCTTGACTTGCACCTTGGCAGAACTTAATTATACCCTCCAGGACAGTGGTTCTTACTCTGTGAGTGAGTGAGAGTGTGTGTATGTGTGTGTGTGTGTGTGTGTGTGTGTGTGTGTGTGTGTATGTAGGTGGGACTCTTCTCAGATAAATGTTGTCTACATTCATAATTGGAAGAAATGCCAGACTGCAGTTAGAAGTTATGGAACAATGAAGATATAATTATTTTTCTCATCTATGTACATAAACCCATTGAAATTAATCCCTCGCTAGATCTGTGGAGCCCAGGTTAGGAACTCCTAATCTAGAATAAAGCTAATACTGCAGCTTCAGGCTAGAATATACATGACTACTCTTTGAGAAAAGGAGGAGTTACTGTTCTTATGATAGGAACCAAAGAGAGTCTGCTTCAGGTTTTGGGTTGGGAGAACCGTGTGTGTGTTCAATCATTTCAGTCACGTTCCACTTTTTGTGCTCATTTGAGATTTTCCTGGGAAAGATTTTGGAGTGGTTGGCCATTTCCTTCCCCAGCTCATTTTATAGATGAAGAAACTGAGATCAACAGCATGAAACTGCTTAGGGTCACACAGTTATTAAATATCTGAGGCTGGATTTGAACTTGGGAAGATGAGTCTCCCTTACTCTAGATCTGGCACTGTGTGCACTATGGCGTCCTCTAGTGCCACATGGGAGAATCGCACATTATTTTCACTTAGGAGAATTCTCATTCATGAATGAGATGATCCAAGAAGCTGACATATTTCAGTGGGATAAAGCATGCTCTGAGGTTAAGTTATTGCTCGAATGACAAGCAGTGGGCCATTTGTGACAACCTGAGTCAGCAGTGATGGTGACTTGGGACCGAATCCCTTCTTACCTATGGCCATGGGTCTGGATGTACTCAGGTTGGGAATGAAGTCACCCACAATGCATTTTCCAATGCCTACAGCCCTGTTAAGAGGGACAGGCTCCTGACTCAGGATTCTGAGAAGAATGTCTCTGGGATTGAATAGTCAGTGCCTCATGATGTGTGGGAGACCAAGCCCTTTAGCTGAGGGCTCCTGGAATGATGTCAATCAGAATGGGAAACCAATAGACTTTCTGATTTTTTTGATTAGATGTAAAGCATTGCCCTTTTAAAATACGAACAACTTGGTTACTGAAACGGGAAGAAAAATGACATTTGTGAAAGTAAATCAACCTGAGATAGTTATGAGGTCCGACAGAAAACCATCACCTCAAATAAATGTACTTAATGGACCTGATTCAAAGCAGCTCAAAGATGCAAAAGGAGGGGATGGCTGCACTGGGATCCATCAAATCATTTACATATAACTTTTATTAAAAAGTGTTTTGAAGGATACAGCTGAGAAATTAGAAATCAAAGAGCTCTTTGGGAGCTATGGGAAGGCTCTTTCTTTTTCTACATCTGTTTCTTATAGAATTGTGGAGTTTTGAGGTTTTCGAGCTATAGTTAAGACAGAAAGACCAGGTATGAGTCATTCTAAGCACCAGGAGAGGAAAAGACAAGAAGTCAGAGACCAGAAGAGTAATTTAAACTTTCCATTGGAAAGAAACAGAAAGGAGAAGAATGAAGTAGACCAAGAGAGCTGAATGAAGTTCAACAGGTTCTGGAGCTCCCTGTAGGAAGCAGAACTTGAAACAGCTAATAGGACCCACCTTGGGCGCAGGGGTTGCGGAGCAGGTTCCTCCGGAGGCTGCAAAGAAAGTAGAAAACCTTCCAGTCGGCCACTGGCTGGTCCCAGTTCTCGGAGATGAAGCCCTCCCGCTGGCACTTGCGTTTCCACAGGGACACCAGGTCGATGAGGTCCCGCCACAGGCTGCACACTGGCCGGCAGTGCCTCAGCAGCTCCCGGGCTGGTATCAGGGAGAACAGCTCCAGGAGGACGTTCTCCGGCAGCTCATTGATGGAGAGCATATCTCTAGAGGCACAAGGCAGCGAGAAATCATACCCATTCTGGCTCTGGTCCTTCTGGGGCATGGACTGACTATACACCGGACATGGGCTATGTTTTGGGAGCCTCTCTCTTCTCTCTTGATGTTATCCCTTTTAATGAGCATATCAGATTCTATTATCTCTATAAAAAGACCCCCATTTTTTACATCTTACCTCCATTCATTTTCTAAATGCTAGCTGCCTTCCTTCCTGTCATCACCTACTTCTTTGCCAAATAACCCACAGACATCTCAAACTCAACAGGTCCCCCCAGAACTCATTCTCTTCTCCCCAAACTCACCCCTCTTCTGAACTTTCTTTTTGTAAAAGGCATCACTAAGCATCCCTGTTCACAACCTTAGTAGTCATCCTCAACTTTCCCCTCTCCCTTATTCTCTAATGCCAAAAGCAAACAAAAACTCCACATTGGATTATGAAAAGTCAGACATGCTTGAACAACAACAAACACTTTCATGGGGGCATCTTTCAAATGCACTCCTTTTTCTCTGCTCACAGAGCTATCGCCCTCTCTCACTTGCAATCCATCAACTAGAAATTAAAAATCTGCCATGTGCTCGGGGTATGAAAAATGAAAAGGAAATGGTTTCTGTATTCAAGAAGCTTACATTCTATTCTATGGGGGATGTATGAAAAAATACATATAAATTTATTTTTGAAAATAGAGAAAGCTGGGAGTGGGGATCAACAAAAGCTTCATATGGAAGGTGGTGCTTGATCTTGATGGACACTAGGGATTTTAAGGGGTGGAGCTGAGATGAGAGGGTATTCCAGGGATAAACTACCTGTGCACAGGCTGAAGAGACAAGTGCAAGGAACAAAAAGGATTGTTTGGGTTTGAATATTCAAAAAGGGTGTGTAAATACCTGTAAAAGGAAAGGAAAGTTGGGCTAAATTGTGGAAGGCATTTTTTAAAATTAAAAATATTTTTAAAATTTAATTAAAAATCCCAATGTACACTTACTTGTTCTATGTTGGCAGTCCTCCGGGCTTGTTGAAGCTCTTCCCTAAAAAGACTTCCCTTCTAGAAGTTTTGGGATTTGTTGTCAAATGTCTGGAATAGGTGGAGCTAATGCTTTCGTGCAGTGTGACTTCCTGGTTAGTTAGAGCTGCGATTGGGAGGAAACTCAGTCTGATGGTTTCTAGAAGGGGTGCTTACATTTTTTTCCACTAGTGACCCCCCCCTCCCTTTTTTTTTTTTTTTTTGCTCGAGAAATTTTGACATGACCCAAGATATATAAAATACAAACACAAATAAAATACATATCAAACATTTACTGATAATAAGTGATGATTTTGCAACCCCCACATCCAGTTCCGAGGGTATTGTGAAACACAGTTAAGAAGCCGGGCTATAGAGCTTGGTGGGAAATGCCTGCGTGTGGGTGCTCAGGACCTAGAACAGAGAGGAGAGAAAGGAGAGCTGGGCTAAACTCTGGAGAAATAATATAAAGGAAAGGTCTGTGCTCTGGGCTTCCAACCCAGATTATATTTGTTTTGCGAAAAGTATATATTTAGCTAACATTTATTTAGAAGCTACCATGTGCCAGGCACTGTGCTAAGCACTTAATAGCTATTATCTCATTTAATCCTTACAAGGAGATGGGTGCTGTTATAATCCCCATTTTACAGTTGAGATAACTGAGGCAAACAATGATTTTTGCCCAGAGCTACATATCCAATAAGGTTTTCCTGACACATTTGAACTCAGTTTTTCCTGACTCCAGTGTCTGGTGTTTTATGCCCTATAGGATAGCAATACTGTATGTAGATGAGCAAGGAGCAGGAGGCCCCGCATGTGCTGAATAGAGATGTGGTTGTAAAATTGAAGCCATTTATTCCCTGAACTTTCCAAACCAACTCTAGGTTGTGAGAAATGATAATTTTATTTTTTAATTTAATAACTAATTATAGAATTAGGACCAAGGAGTTTCTCCTTTTCTATTTCCTCACCCAGAAACCTCAACCAGTGTGGGAAATTTTAGGTAGGTATTTACCCAGGCTAACATCCCATTCGATAGTAAAAGAAATTCTAAGTTTGGACTAATAGGTATATTCCTGCTCAAAATGTTTATTCATGTCTGAGAAGTGTTGATTTTCCCTTTTGTCAAACAGGTCATATAGAAATTGATAAATTTCTGTGACCGAGATTTGGGTGATCCAAGTCACCCCAAGACCCTCATTGTAATAATATAGCCCATTCTCTCATTGTGATGTTCATGATCTTAGAAATTGTGAACCAGTTGATTGCCATCCTCAGGAACATCTGCTCTATGAAGGGCATAAAATTATAATTTCACTGCCTTGAGGGGTCTTTAGCCTAAGAGAGATGGCCAAATAAAGATCCTTTTATTAATAAAAGTGCTGACTTAATAAATTAAGAAAATGGTTAAATTACCCTAAAATTACATTTCTCTGGACTTTTAAAATTGTAACAAGGTTAACCTTCCTTTATACTGATACATTGTTGGTAGAGTTGTGAATTGATCTAAGCATTCTAGAAAGCAATTTGGAACTATGCCTCAAAAGCTATCAAAGGTCCATACTCTTTGATCCAGCAGTATCTCTACGGGGCTTCTATCCTAAAGAGATCTTAAAAAAGGAAAAGGGAATGTGCAAAATGTGCAAATGTGCAAAAATGTTTGTGGCAGCCCTTTTTGTAGTGGCTAGAAACTGGAAACTGAGGAGGCATCAGCTGGAGAATGGCTGAATAAGTCATGGTATATGAAGGTTATGGAATATTATTGTTCTGTAAGAAATGACCAGCAGGATGATTTCAGAGAGGCCTGGAGAGACTTACATGAACTGTTGCTGAGTGAAGTGAACAAAACCAAGAGAACATTAGTAACAAGGAGATAATGTGATGATCAATTCTGAAGGACGTGGCTCTTTTAAACAATGAAGCGATTCAGCTCCGTTCCAATAGATTTGTCATGGAGAGAGCCATCTGCACCCAGAGAAAGGACTTTGGGGACTGAGTGTGGGTCACAACATAGCATTTTTACTCTTTTTGTGGTTGTTTGCTTGCTTTTTGTTTTCTTTCTCATTTTTTCCCTTTTTGATATGATTTTTCTTGTGCAGCAAGATAAATGTGGAAATATATACAGAAGACTTGCACATATATAACATATATTGTTTGTTTGTTTGTTTGTTTTAACATATATTAGATTATTTGCAGTCTAGGGGATAGGGTGGGGAGAAGGGAGGGAGAAAAATTTGGAACACAAGGTTTTACAAGGGTGAATATGGAAAACTAGACATATATTTTAAAAATAAAAAGCTATTATATATATGTATATAAAGGTTAATTTTCCCTTTCTCTACCCAATCCCCAAAGAAAAAAGAAAAGAAAAGCAAACAATCCCAAACAACAACAAAAGACACTATGTCCAGTTTGACCTTAAACATGTCCAGGACAAAATTATTCCTCACTTGCTATCATCTGAGGCAGGAACATGGACAGTCACTTCTGGTAGAATGCCCTGGAGGAAAGAGCCGGCATGCTCAAGGTAGGAGACAATGAGTCCAAGGATCTGTATTAGAATTCTGATTCTTCTATTTACTTTCTTTGTGATTTGGGGCAAGTACCTTTTGCTCTTGGGCCTCAGTTTCCTTATTTGTAAAATGAGAGGGTTGCAGTGGATGACCTCCAGTGTTAAATATTGGATCCTAGGGTTCCATGAGGGACTAGCCTCCTCTTGGGAGTTTTGTGCTTAGGGGTCCCAGCCACATACCAAAATTCCTTGGCCAGGCTTCTGGGGGGCCCATTTTACTTCTCTGCCCACGCAAAGATGGTTGTATCAGAGGGTGGTATCCAGACACAATTATGAATGTAAACAGTGCTTCAGGACACATAGCACAGCAAGAACAAAGAGTCCTTGGTCCCAGGAAGCTTTTATTCTATGCAGTTATCTCTTCCCCGTCATGACTTTCCCTATAATGGTTTTGATATATCACAGGTTAGCACAAGAAACTAAATGGGAATTTTGGGGGAGTTTTGTGGAAGTCACAGACAACACTCAAAGACCAGTTGATGGTCTATAACTAAATATTTAACCCAAATTTTACAATAAAGTACTATAAATACTGCACAAAAGGAAAACAAAAAATTCAGACTTTTTCTCTGGTATAAAGGGAGGACCAAACATTTTTATAAGGATTTTCCAGATCATGGGGAACATCAGGGGAGTAACTGTCCTGGTCACTTAAGATTTCTCTGCCTCAGTCCTCTTATTTAAAACGGGGATGGTTTATTGGGCAGCTAGGTGGTGCAGTGGATAGAGCACCATCCCGGAAGTCAGGAGGACCTGAGTTCAAATCTGGTCTTAGACACTTAACACTTCCTAACTGTGTGACTCTGGGCAAGTCACTTAACCCCAATTGTCTCAGCACAAATAAAAAAACAAACAAAATGAAATGGGGATGGTAGTGCCTGTATTACTTTTCTCAAAAGGTTGTTGGGACGATCATGGTATAGTACAGGTGATATGCTTTGAAAGTCTTAATTTCTGTTTCTGTGTTTTTTCTCTTTCTCTATATACATACATATATATGTTTTATGTATGTATACACATCCATCTATATATTCAAAGAGATGTGAGATTTCATCAGTGAGAGTCTTCCCCTCAATGACAGCCATCCTTATTGGCCTTTTCATTGTGACCCTTGTCGGTGTCCTACTGGAAGATAACCAGAGGGTCCACCCAGTGTGTAGGAGACCCTCCTCAAATTCTCATGACCCCTAGAGGATACCAGTGGTATACACAGCTTATCTCGTATTCCTCACACTCACCACAAGGCTTGCTTATCTTTTCCCCTCTACGTTTCTTTGATGACATGCTTTATTCTAGATCTTCATAATTGATAGCATTATAGATCTAGAACTAAAAGGTACTCAGAAGCCATTGAGTCCATCTTCTTCATGGGAATTTAAATCTAGGCAGGTAAACTGGCTTGTCTCAAGTTAGTAGTAGTCATGTGAGGTGAGATTGGAACTCATTTTTCTGACTCCAAGTTTGGTGCTGTGTTTATTATCTCTATATTGTCTCTTCTTTGTCATAAATCATAGATCACTCATACCCACCGTATATCACTATGCCTTGTGGGTAATGTTATTCTAGTTTGGTCCTTTTCAATTGCGTCCGACTCTTTGTGATCCCATTTGGGGTTTTCTTGGCAAAGACACTGGAACGGTTTGCAATTTCTTTTTCGAGTTCATTTTATAGATGAGGAAAATTGAGGCAAACAGGGTGAAGTGACCTGTCCAGCATCACACAGCTAATAAGTTTCTGAGATCAGATTTTAACACTAGAAGATGAGTCTTCCTGACTTTAGGCCCAACATGCTATCTCTACCATGCCATTTAACTGCTCCTTCTAGGTGATATTCATCTTTATTTCAATACAAAGTCATAGAATTCTGTTTTTCACGGTTGCCTAAGACCACTAAAAATGGGTTATATTATCATGATTAATTAGAATTGTTATCAATATTTAATTTATTGATACATGTTATTAATATTTTATTAATTAATATTTAACTCATCAATTACAAGTGTCATTAATATAATTAGTTTTATTATTGATATTACTGTAGTATTATTAATAATTATGTGGGTTATATTAAGATTTGTGATACATAGCATTTATATGACACTGAAAGTTTACAAAGTGCTTTATATGTCTTCTCTGATTTGATAATATGTGATATTATTATTATGCTTTAATAAGTAGGATGGCCAAGTCTCATCTTTCAAACCAGAACAAGTGTTTCTCTAGTTTGAGATTTGTGATCTGACTAGTTGGTCCCCCCCCCCCCCCCAAAAAAAAGCACAAGAAGTTCTGTGTGACCTTCTGGTTTGTCTTCCTGGGCTTCAATTCTCCTACCTGAAAAATGGGAATAAGACCTTACCTTCTTCGTGAGATTATGATGATGGAAAGATAAAACATTTACTATGTACCAGACACTATGCTAAGTGCTTGGAATACAAGAATTAAACAAGATGGAAGGAGGTAAGAGGAGGTTACATTCTTAATTTGGTTTTAGTGACTTGCCCAGGGTCATACAGCTAGGAAATGTTAAGTGTCTGAGGCCAGATTTGAACTCAGGACATCCTGACTTCAGGGTTGGTGCTCTATCCACTGCACTATCTAGCTGCCCCAGAGGTTATATTCTCATGGAGAAAGTGAACAGAGAAATGGGAGCTGGAAAAAGGAGGGAAGGGTTGCTACAAAGAGGAAGAGAAAATCTGTCCTCAAACTTTTTAAATAGGGGCCAGTTCACTGTCCCTCAGACTGTTGGAGGGCCAGACTCTAGTAAAAACAAAAACTTTGCTTTGTGGGCCTTTAAATAAAGAAACTTCATAGCCCTGGGTGAGGGGGATAAACGTCCTCAGCTGCCTCATCTGGCCTGTGGGCCGTAGTTTGAGGACCCCTGGGAGTGTATGCAAGGTGAGCATAATGGGAGCCTCTCATGGAATGAGGGTCCAA
This sequence comes from Antechinus flavipes, assembly GCF_016432865.1. Classification (NCBI taxonomy): domain Eukaryota; kingdom Metazoa; phylum Chordata; class Mammalia; order Dasyuromorphia; family Dasyuridae; genus Antechinus; species Antechinus flavipes. The sequence continues at coordinate 594,157,466 of NC_067400.1, forward strand.
GGTAAAGACTTGCTAATGAGATGAACCGAGCCTGGATTGGAGGAATCTCGAGAGTGCCAGCTCCTATGAAGGGAGAATGTCCTACTCGGTCCCCACATCCCCTTAACAGTCTCTCAACAATGTCTGTCTTCACTGTTGTAAGGAAGTTCCTTCCAGTAGTTTCTGACTTTCAGTTTACCAGCTAAGAGTCAAGAGGTTCTGATAGGCCCATGAGAACATTTTCAGTCCCAAATATAGTCACTGAATTTTTTTCCTCTCCTATTAACCCTTGTATACCTGAAAAACTTGGTCCTAGATCAGATCAAGAGGCCAGATTTTCCAATTTCTCCAACCACATCCACATCCCACTGAAGGGTGTGTAATATACAACTATTTAAAGCCCAGTAGTCTCAGGTCCCAGAAGTCTCTCTGGCATCCTTAGTGGCCATCTAGCCCAACTTGCACCTTAAAAAAACTCTCTAGAACAGATGGATCAAGCATGAGGCTACAGGTACAAGAGGGCAGAACCGGAACCACAGTCAGAAAGAACACGGTCAGACTAGTCTCTGGCACCTATTGGCCAGTTGACCACAGGCAAGCCAAGGAACATGTTAGTAGCCCCTTACTAAGATTATAAATTCCCTATCCTGATGTAATCTCAGCCCTGGGAAACTCCTCCCCTCATTCGCCATCTCTTTCTCTAACTAAAAATAACTTTATGACCTTTTAAAAATTCTTGGGAAAATGTTGAGATCAACCATCATCTCTGGGTAACTCAAAGCGGTATGAATAGTGATGGGGAATGGGCTGCAAAGTATCCCAGAGGAGGATGCCTGCATTTGAATTTTGGAGTTTCACAATAATCTTGTGCAACTTTGCTCTTTGTACTTGCCCCTGCTTTAAAACAAACAAACTAACCAACTAACCAGGAAATGCAGAGAGAGAAAAGGACTCTTTTTTTACTCAAGTCTACAGAGCTGGGTCTTATTGACTTAATATTATTTCTCCAAATGACTTTAGTTTCCTGTGGTGTTCTCTTCTTTTGTATAAAATATGGTCGTTCTCTGGGAGCAGGTTTCTCAGGGAGGTTTCTGGAGGCAGCCCTAGTTTCAGTTCAGATCAATAATCACCTTAAATGCAGTCAGGAGTTAAGGTACAGTTCTTTATTGTCCCTTCCAAAATAGCCTGGTTAGTTTTCTTAAAGGTCTCTCTCCTTCCTTGGCTTCAAGAGCTCTTCCAGCTTCTGCCTCTAGCTCAACTCTGACTCCTGGCTTCTCAATCTCCCAACTGACTCATTTCTGGCTTTCAATCTCTTCAGCTCTCTTCAACTGACTCTTCACTGACTTGTGGCTCTCAATATCTCCAGCTGACCCTCGCTGAGGCTGAAAGCTTCTTATATATGATCTCTTAAAAGTGTGAACCCAAGGTTGACTCCTCCTCTGAGAGAGTGGGATTGTGGGAGGTATAAACTTGGATATCTCCTGACTTGTGAACTCCAATGTGTGAGCTAATGTGTAAACTCTCTTAAAGGTGTGAGCTCTAATGTGTGATCTCTAATGTGTAAACTCTCCCAAAGGTGTGAACTCCAAAGGTGTGAACCAATTAATTACATAAGCATTATTTCTATCAACTCTAGTGACTTAACGCTATGTAAGGATTCTAACAGTTTCCCTTCCAGTCTAAATATATATCCTCTATAGGAGAAGTGGGCAACTTAATAAGGCCTGTGGAATCATTTACTAAGGCAACTGCAGGTGATGATGAGCTGATTGAGTTCTGTGAGTTGGTAATTTTGTATGGCCTGTGAATGTTTTATAAATATCCAAATGGCCCTTGGAAGAAAGAGGTCCCCCACTCCTACTCTACAGGAACAATGGCCTCCTGGCTGTTCTTCAAACAAGGCACATTTATCCCTTCCACAACTCAGGAGTAGGGAGAGGACATCCCCATAATCTGGAAAATCCATGGAAAATTTTTTGACTTTCCCTTTGTACCAAAGAAGAAGTCTCTGGGCTTTGTAGATTGCCTTCTCTTTTTTCTTGATATTATACAATATTATACACATGCTTTATGTATTTTGGGATTTCTATGCTTTTTTGTGTTATCTGCTGGCCTCCAGAAAATTGCCATTTATTTTCTTATGCTGACTTTGAGATGTTTTGAAACCTGTGATGAGGAAAGTCACAATGTGGAAGGGATACTGTACCTCATCCCCTGACTCTGGGCATTTCCTCTGATGGTTTCCCATGCCTGAAATTCTCTTTCTCCTTATCTCAGACTCTTGGCTTTCCTGGATTCTTTCAGGGACTGAAAAAGCTTCACAGGAAGCTTTTCTCCTTCTTTAATTCTAGTGTCTTCTCTGTTTGTCTTCATATTCGTAACCTCCATTATTCTGAGAACTCCTTGAGGGCAAGGACTAGTTGTGTTCTATCTCCAGGGCCTGGTACATTATTGTCCTTCAATCATCCAGTTGAGTCTTACTCTTCATGACCATAGCACACCGATGCTGTCCATGGCGTTTTTCTTGGTCAAGAGAGTGAAGTGGTTGGCCATTTCCTTCTCCAGTTCATTTTACAGATGAAGAAACTGAGGCAAAGAGAATTAAGTGACTTGTCCAGAGTCACATAGCTAAGCCAGATTTGAATTTAGGTCTTTCTGACTCCAACCCAAGCACCCTATTCACTATGCCACCTAACTATCCTACTCTGCATACAATAAGAATTTAATAAATGCTCTTTGAATCAACTTAAATTTAATTATGTCTAATGGGAAATATTACCAGAGTTCGATGGAAAGCGCACTGGAAATTGAATTAGAAGACCAAGATTTAAATCTTATCTCTGATTCTACCTAGGTGATCTTGGGCAAATTATCTCACCTGGGCTTTGGTTTCTCCATCTGTAAAATGGGGGGATTGGATCAGATGGCCTGAAAAACTTTTCCTAAGCACCTACTATATGCAAGGACTGTGCCAAGCACCTGAGATACAAAAAGAGAGGGCCACTAGGGGGTGCCATGGAACAGAGAATTGGGCTTGGAATCAGTAAGACTCATTTTCATGAGCTCTAATCTAACCTCAGACACTTCCTAGCTATGTGAATCTGGAGAAGTCATTTTACCCTGTTTGCCTCAGATTCCTCATGAAATGGAGAAGGGAATGGCAAACCAGCCCGGAATCTCTGCCAAGAAAACCCCCAAAGGGGCCACAAAGAGTTGGACATGACTGAAACAACTCAACAACAAACCCTCAAGTATCTTATAATCTAATAGGGAAGACAAAATGCAAATATATCTATATCTCTATATACACACACACACATATATGCATATAATTAGATAGACTATAAGCTACACACAGGATAAATAGAAGATAATAGAGAAAAAGCAGTGGGATTAAAGGAAATTGGTTTTCTGTAGAAAGTAGAATTTTAATTGAGACTTAAGGAAAGGGGAAATCAATAATCAGAGTGGTGGAGAGAAAGTCTTCAAGGTATGGGGGACAGCTGGAGAAGTTGTCCAGAGCCAAAAGATGGAGGGTCTTGTTCATGGAATAGCCAGGAGACCAAGGACACTGGATGAGAAACTATGTAGTGAGGATTGAGGTATAAAAAAGGCTACAAAGCTTATGTAAGAAAGGGCTTGCTTATGAAGGGCATTGAATGTCAAACAGCATTTGGAATTTGATCCTGAGGCCTTAGGGAGTCACTGGAGTTTATAGAGCAGAGGGTGGGGAGGGATAACATGGTCTGACTTTCGATTTAGTATAATCATTTGGGTGGACTTTGGTGCCTGAGTGGAGCATGGCCCAGAATGGGGAGAAACCCAAAGCAGACAGACTGGGATCCCTCCCTCCCCAGCAGCTTTTGCAATAATTCAGACGTAAGGTGGAGAAAAAAGGGAATGGCCCATTCATCCCACAGGATCTCTGTACTCTGTAAGGAGTCCTGGGAGTCAGTCAACCCTGGAGTTCCAGTATCTCTGGTCCCACCTAATAGGATGCAGAAACTGGTGTACATATAAGCTGAGAGGAGTTGCCTGCAAAGAAATGTGGGTCAGGAGATATTAAATGTCTGGGCCTTTAGCAGAGAACAGTCACCTGGAATTAAATAGCTACACCAAGATAAGTGAGGACGCTTTCTTACTGAGTCAGATTAAGACCACTCAACCCAGGGTTTTTCCCAAAGCAGATGCTTAATAAATATTTGCTAAATTGAATGGATTTGAATGCAGTCCATTAAAACGACATAGTTTTTTGTATAAGTAAAAAAAAATTCCATTTATTAGATTGTTATCTCCATTACCCAGCACAGGGGCCGTGCTCACAGGAAACACTTAATGTTCCTTAATTGGAATTTAGAACATCTGCAAAGTCCCATCACTTCTTTAGATCTCAGTTTCCTCATTTGCAAAGAGAGATGACTTTCTTGGTCCAACTAGCTACCTTACTGGGATCAAATGAAATGATGGTCTTTGGAAAAGTTGGGGATCATTTAATGTACAAGATGAGGAGAAACACAAGCTCTGTGAGAGCAAAGGCTATCTTCTATCTTTCTTGGTATCCTCCAAAGCTCAGCACAGTGCCTAGTACAGGTTCGCTGCTTTATCACATCACTATGCCTGCCACATTGTAGTTGTTGACTCTCGATGGGAGGATGTTCCTTTTTAAATAAAAGAGTGTGCCTAAAAAATGACAGGAAATGATAATCAAAAAATTATTAGTGTTGGTGGGGATGTAGGAAAACTGGGACATTGTTGGTGGAATTGTAAATGGATCCAGCTATTCTGAAGAGCAGTTTGGAACTGTGCTCAAAAAGTTATGAAACTTTGCTTACCCAGCAGTGTTTTTACTGGGCTTATATCCCAAAGAGATTTTAAAGAAGGGAAAGGGACCCACATGTGCAAAAATGTTTGTGGCAGCTCTTTTTGTAGTGGCAAGAAACTGGAAACTGAGTGGATGCCCATCAGTTGGAGAATGGCCACTTAAGTTATGGAATATGAATGTTATGGAACATTATTGTTCTATAAGAAACAATCAGCAGGATAGTATTAGAGAGGCCTGGGGAGACCTACATGAACTGACGCTAAATGAAATGAGCAGAACCAAGAGATCATTATACATGGCAACAACAATATTATACTACAATCAGTTCTGATCAGTTTCTAACAATAAGATGATTCAGATCAGTTCCAATGATCTTGTGATGAAGAGAGCCTTCTACACCCAAAGAGAGGACTGTGAGAACTGAGTGTGGACCACAACGTAGTCTTTTTACCCCTTCTGTTGTTGTTTGTTTGCATTTTGTTTTCTTTCTCAGTTGTTTTTTCCTTAATCTGATTTTTCTTGTGCAGCAAGATAACTGTATAAATAAGTGTGTGTGTGTGTGTGTGTGTGTGTGTGTGTGTGTGTGTGTAAATATTGGATTTAACATGTATTTTAACATATTTCACATATATTAGATTACCTGCCATCTAGGGAAGGGGGTGGGGGGAAAGGAGGGGAAAATTTGGAACACAAGGTTTTGCAAAGGTCAATGTTGAAAAATTATCCATGCATATGTTTTGTAAATAAAAAGCTTTAATTTAAAAAAAAAGGGGGGGGAGTGAGCCTAGTGTAATCCATCCAGGGCAAGCCTTGGGGTAAGGAAGATTGGTTTCAGATTTGTGACCTATAAACACATACTGGTTGTATATCCCTGAGTATGTAATTTCTCAGTGTTTCAGATTACTTTCTAGGACTACTGTTATTTTAAGTCCTCCATTTTCAAAGAGGACCAATGACATCATGGGTGAAGTCTTGACTTGTATGTGAATTAGATTTAAATGAGCAGAGTTACTGGCTTTCTTCTCTCTTCCAGAATCACCAAAGTTCAGGACAAAAATCAGGATGATTGGTAATGGCCCCATATGCAGTGAATGACCTTGCCATCTTCAATGTCCGATCAAACTCTAAACACCTGCTTCAGCCCCTTCATGGCCATTGGAACAATTTGTCCTCATTCACCCATTCCAATGGGACAATCTTCATAATTTGGGGGTACACCCCCAACTCACTGACAGGTTTCAGACTATTGATTACCCTCCATCTGGTTTAACTTGACAAGACCATATTAATGGAAGGTTGTTACAGGTTCTTGGAACCATAGGTGAGAGTTGGGTAGATCAGATGGTCACCAAAGATGGATGAACAGTCCTGCAAAGGGCTCAGTAGCCCTCTTAACAGAGCTGCTAGTCCTCCCTGAACATCCTATATAACCCTAAGAATATTATTAGAGATGAGGAGTAGCTGATCCTGTATCTTCTGCATTTGTACAGTGCTTTTCAAAACCCTAAGTGATATGTAAATATTAACAATTATTATTAACCTATACAAATTGCTTTTCAACACATTTAGGTCTATACAAATGCTGCTATTATTATTACTTAGCTATATAATATAACTATTATTGTTATTTATTTTTAATTAAAATAATGATTTATTATTATTATAACCTAAAGTTGGTAAATGATGAAATCATGGTTTTTGGCTCCCCAAATATTACAGGTGAAGGAAACTAAAATCAGAGTGACTTAAGTGAACTAAGATCTCAGAACCAGTAGCTCTTAGAACCAAAATGGGACCTCTCTCCAGCCTAGCATTCGTTCCATTGCTGATTATTAAACAGTGTCACTAGACTACAAGGCCTATAGGGCTACTAGAACTATCTCTCAAATATCTACAATAGCAAAGGAGAGCACAGACAGAAATAATCTCATAACTCCCTCAGCCACTTTGGTATTTGCCTACATGATATAATGATGATGATGGTATATTTTTAAATTAGACCTGTGATTTCATTGGCATAAGAAACTCCCCATGCAGAAATTCCCTCTTCTAATGCCAATTGGTCCCTTCTTGGAAATTTATTAGTTTACAGTTGTTTGAGAAAGTAACTTGCCGAAGGCCCCATATGTCATAAGTCAGAATTTGAGTCCAACTCTTTCTGACTTCAAGGCCAGTCCCCTATTAATGATTTAATAAATAATAGTTAATTAGTCATTTCAATTTTTGTACTGTTTCATTCTTAACTTCTCTAAATCTTCTCTAATTCTCTATTATGAAAATTATAATGGACACTTAAATGGAGATTTTATTTTGCAAATCAGTTTCTATGTCTTATTTCCTTTGAGCCTCACAATATCCCTGAGAAAGCAGAGCAGATATTTCACATAAAGTCCTTTTTTTTTTTTTCTGAGGCAATTGGGTTAAGTAACTTGCCTAGGGTCTCTTGACTTCAGGGCTGGTGCACTGTTCATTGTGCCACCTGCTCCATAAACTCCAGTTTTTGAGATAATGAAACCTAGACCGTGAATACTTAGGTGATTTGTCCATGATCACAACTAGCATTAGGGATAAGATTCAAGGCCAGGTTTATTTAACTCCCAGAAGTCAGATTTTCTTTCTTCTGTGCTCATTTCAGAAAATATTAAGTCAAACTTTCTTTGATATAGAACCAACTGAGAGGTAGTGTTGTGGCCCATAAGTATATTGGGAGTAAGGGCAGTCAATATGAGGGATTCCAAATGTCTGCAATCAACAAAAATTGTGTCAGGATAGTCCTGATAAACTCTTTTTCTTCTTTTTCTTCTTCTTCTTTTTTTTTTTTTTTGGTCCTGATAAATTCAAATGAAAAATCAGCACATGTGTTAAGCTCCTACTATATTCCAGGCACATTGCTAGGCACTGAGGATACAAAAACAGAACTAAGATAGTCTCTACCCTCAAGAACATACATTCTATTGGAGGAGGGAGTTCAAATTGTTTTTTTCTCCTTTGTCATCCTAAGTATTTTATTTTGTGCATTTTTCCCACATAAGTAATGTTATGAAAAATTACAGAGCCAGAGCCGGGGTGGGAGGTGGGGTTGGGGGAGGGAAACCATAAAAAAAAATAAAGGGAAAAACAGTATCTTCAATCTGCATTTGGATTCTAACAGGTTTCTCTGGATGTGGACAGCATTTTTCCATCATGAGTCCTTGGGAATTGTCTTAGATCATTCACTGTATTGTTGAGAATAGCTGTTACTGTATACAATGTTCTATCGGTTCTGGTCATGTCACTTTATATCAGTTCATGAAAGTCTTCCCAGGTTTTTCTGAAAGCATCCTGCCTCTCATCAGGAGGACGTGAACAAGAGCTGCACAGGATGGGGAAATGTGAATGGAGGAGAGGCACAAATACAGCGAAATACTGGAGGATATATCTGCCCCTGTCATCTGGGAAATGACTGAACAAGTTGTCACATATGGTTGTGATGGAATATTATTGTGTTACAAGAAATGGGCAGGATACGTTCAGAGAAACCTGGGAAGACTTTCCATAAACTGATACAAAGTGACGTGAGCAGAACCAGTAGAACACTGTATACAGTAACAGCAATATTGTATCCAATGTTCAAACACTTCCTCCTGAGTTTGCCACAGGGAGTTCACCCAATCTGCGGGCAGGAAGAACATGGCTACACATTAGTTATCCTCATCTTTCAAATTGGTTTAAGAGCCACAAGGTGGCTGTGAGGTGCAAATAAGAGAATATACGAAGTGCTATATAAATACTAGTTATTATTACTCCCTTCCTCTTGCTATGTGACCAGCCTACATTCTTTTTGGGGTCACACAGTCTTTATTCATTATTTTATGTAGACAGTCAAACCCAAGACGATTTGGAAAGGGAAGATGGCTCACAACTGAGGGTACAGAGGGATCAAGGGAGGACCTTTCAGAGACCCTGTGGCCCCTGAGCTGAATCTTGAAGAGACCATAAATAAATATTTTGAAGGTGACTTGATGAGATAATGTATTCTAGTTCAATTCATTCCAAACCCAGTGGCTTAGACATAATGAAATTATTAGCAGGAAATGGACACGATGAAATTCTGACTTTGAGGTTGGGTAATGATCGAATTTGGTGAAACAGAGAGTGGGTGTGGGGGAAATTAGTGAGATCAGACTGTGGAGGGCCTCAATGCCAGACTGAGATATTTCTGCTGCGTCCTGGAGGCAGGGGCTACTGAAGGTTTTCAGAAGGGGAGAATGGCATGATCAGGCCTGGTCCTGAGGTCAGATTTCACAGAAGGGAGGGTCTGAAGCGGGGAGGCTAAGCTGAGTCATGATGGGAGCCTGCGTTCAATGCTCTCCAGCTCCTGACTCATTATCGTCACTGGCTGGGTGCTCAGACAACCCCTGAAAGGATGACCAGGTCTCTGGAAATGGACTAGAAGTCTCTCTGTGTCTCTCTGTCTCTGTCTCTGTCTCTGCCCATGACTTACATGCAGACAGACACCCATCCTCCATCTGCTCTCCTCCAGCAAACCATGTAACCCATGCTTGCCTCCCCATGCTCCCGGGTTCTGCTCCATGCCCATCCTTGTTCCCTACCCACCCTGCCTGCGTGTATGTGTTCTGTGACTCTCTGTTTTTGGTTACCAAGGGACTGCCTTCTGTGCTATTTGTAGCTGTTACATCTGAGTATACTTAACCACAACATCCGTGATCTACTAACCACTGGCAGATGTAAGACATGTGCTCTGATGCTCAAAGACAAGTTTCTCCAATTAATCCCTGGTTAGTAAGTGAGCTCCCCATAGCTTTCTGGATTTGAACTCCCTGGCCAGAGACCTTGGAATTACTCTTCCTCTTCCACTCAAGCCTCTATTCTGCTATCTGGGAAACAGGAAGAGGCAGGGTGAGGCCCTCACAGTCTCATTCTAGAATTCCAGGTTCTGTTTCCATCTCTGCAGAAATTCGGTAGTGGGTCAGCAAATGAATCCTGGGATCACACTGACCTCCTTAACTCACATTAAGAGGATCTTAGGTCAAGGGCAGAAGAACCAATTAGCATTAGAGATACTAATGAGTTCAATCCCTCATTTTAACAGTGAGGAAACTGAGACCTGAGAAGATATGACTTTCTCAAAGTAATCCGTAGTGCAGCCAGAATCTAAACCCAGATCTTCTGCCTCCCAAGTCGTGTGTGTGTGTGTGTGTGTGTGTGTGTGTGTGTGTGTGTGTGTATCTATATCTATATCTGGATCTATCATCTATCTATCTATCTATTTTCCATATCTACCTACCTGCTTACCTATTTACTTATCCATCTATCCATCCATCTATCTACTTACCTACCTACCTGCCTATTTATCTATCCATCTCCTCTTTCCTTTCCTTTTTCCTTCCCTCCCTCCATCCTTCCCTCTCTCTCTTTGTCTGTGTGTCTCTCTGTCTCTGTCTCTCGCTCTTTTTTCATTCTCAGGCTAGAAGAGTCAGCTCCCAGTTCATGCAGGAATTCTATCTAAATCTATCCTCTGACTGAATTCCTCCATTGACAGGCAGATCACTACCTCACTAGGGCAGTTCCTTCTAAAGAATCAGATCTCTTTTCAGTGAGGCTGAGCTTCAGACAATCCCCTGGTCCCCAGATGCCTCACCTTATCCCCTGTAAGCCTGCTTTCCCTCTCTACCACTACTCTACTCTCTCTTGTTTAGTAGAAGGACTTTTAATGGGTTTAGAGAGTGAATTTCTGCCAGTGACCACCATCTTCCTAATTCTAGAGCAGGGAAGGCAGCATGTTAGATTTCAGATGAAATTCTGGCCCTGACCTAGATTTAATTTCCAATTTAGGGTTTCAATCCATAAATCTGAACTCTAGTCCCTGCTTCTTCCATATTGCCTCCTTTTTGGTAACATCATTAGCCTGATAAGCCTGTAGGCTGTGAGTTGGAGCCTGGGGAAGAGGTCACTCTCCCTCTAACACTCTCTTTTGGACACTGGCAGAGAATCCAAGTTCCCCTCTGTCCCAGGATCACAGGAATTAGAATTGGGAGGGACCTGAGATACCATCTAGCCCCTCCCCTTCTGATCTCCCTATTTTTCAGAGAATACTGAGGTCACCCCCAGGAACCACAGCTCACACATTTGACTTGAAACACTTTTTATTTGGCTACTTGCTCCAAAGAGAAGAATCTGAGGAGGAAAACTGGTGGCACTTGAGCAGGAAGGTGTGGGGTTAAGAGCAGCAGGAAGGAGAGAGCCAGAGGGGGTGTGGGGATCCTGAGAATGGCAGCTCCTGGCAGGAGCTTTGGAAGACTCATTAGTGTAGGCAAGCCTTGGCCCATGGGGGCTACTGAGAGTGAGGGCAGGGCAGGGAGGACACCCAGGCCCCAGGAAGAGGATGGCCCAAGAGTAAAAGGCCCAAGGGGAGTGGAAAGGGGTAGGAGCTGAAGTTATCTGGCTGTTGAGGAGAGGACCTTTTTTCTCTTGATTCCCATCTCCCAAATGGGAAGATTCCCATCCCCCCAAATCAAATTCTGGGGTCTGATTAGGTCTTCAGTACTTGGGTTCACCTTGGAGCAGACCTCAGATGCCACCTAGCCCTCTTGGGGACAATTCAGAATTGGTGGGACCTTGCCTGCTCCAGATTCACTGAACTCCCCATTCAGGGGAGACAGGTCTCCCTTGAACCTCTGTTCTCTCTAGGCCTAGAGCACCCTCTGCCTGGGGGATGAGATGTCAAGGAGGGATTAAACCAAGAAAATGGCTTCATCATCAGTGATGGGGTCCATTCAGCAAACTAGCTACCTACCCTCTCTCTCTCCCTGAAGCTCCTGATGGCTCCAGATACTGTAGCCGATAAACTCGGCCCCCATGTCTTTTCAGGTATTATAAAGGAGAGACTAGTGGTGACTAAAAATTGGAGACAGTGAGAAACACTAGAGAAGCGAGGGAGAAAAAAGAGTTGGAAGAGGCTGGTGAGTTAGCTAGTCAACTCGCCACTATCCGTGCTAGGCTGGGGAGGAGCCCAGACTCCAACTTATAGCTCAACTCAACTGTGGTCCCAAGTCCCCTTGCACTAAAGCCTTTCCTGGCTCGAGGGGCCCAGATGACTTCTGGCTCCTTACTTACCCCTTTCCTGCTCAGAGGCACTGGGGGAGAGGGCTCTGGGAGTAAGCAGCAGGGACCCGGCCTTTAGTCCCTGAGCAGGCCGCAGGAACCCAGCTATTAGTCCCAGCCACCACCACTCTGTGTGACCTTGGCCCAGCTTCTTTTCCTCTCTCAGCCTCAGTTTCCTCCTCTTATAAAGGGAGATTTCAGCATCTGCCTTGCCTTCCTCATGGGAATTAAATATTCTGGAAAGTGTTCTCCAGTATAGAGAACTCTATGCAATAATCATAATAATTCACAGCTCTATATTGCCCCGAAGGGTTACAAAGTGCTTTCCTCAGAACCATCCTGGACTCATCCTCATTTTACAGAGGAACAAGCTGAGGCTCAGAGAGGGTAAAGTGACGTGGTTCTGGGTCACACAGGAAGTGGCAGAGCTGGGGATTCAAATCCACATCTCCCGACTTCAGGGCCAGTGATTTCTTTCTATGGTTTCACGTTGCTCCAACTGCAGCCAGGAATCATCATGTGGCGCAGAGGGGCCTGGATAATATACCTGTCAGGCTCACAGTCCCTGGATAATTGAGAGTTGACGGTAACAGCAGTGCAAAGAAGGAAGACCTAGGATGATGGAGCTGTAAAAGAAGGGTAATGGAATGGAAAATGTTAGGGTGGAAAGGGTCTTAGAGAACAGAATATAAGAGCTGGGAAGGTTGTTAGAACATAGGATATTAGAACTTGGAGGGATATTAGAACATAGGATGTCCCGGCTGGGAGGAATGTTAGAACATAGGATATCAGGGCAGGAGGGATGTTAAAACACAGAATATAAGAGCTGGGAGGGATGTTAGAACACAAGATAGAACGCAGGATATCAGGGCTGGGAGGGATGTTAGAACACAGGATGTCAGGGCTGGGAGGGATGTTAGAACACAGGATGTTAGAACTGGGAGGAGTATTAGAACACAGAATATAAAACCTGGGAGGGATATGAGAACACAGAATATAAGACCTGGGAGGGATCTTAGAATACAAGATGTCATGGCTAGGAGGGTCTTTAGAACACAAGATGTCTGGCCTGGGTGGGATCTTAGAATACAGGATGTATTCTGAGCTGAGAGAAATCTTAGCACAGAAAATAGCAGGATGGGGCTTTAAAACATACAATAACTGAGTTGGGAGGAGTTTTAGAAGAGAGGCTGTCAGAGCCAGAAAGGAAACAGAAGATCAGAGTTGGGAGGGGCCCTAAAACAAAGTGTCAGAATTGGGAAGGGGCTGAGCATAGAGAATGTCTAAGCTGGATTGGGACTCAGAGCACAATGTCAGAGTGGATAGAAACTTTAGGATATAAAATGTTCAAACAGAGGGAATATCATGTGTCCAGTTACCTCCCCTTGAGGGCCCAGACTGAGACAGTCTCAGGACACTGACTTACCAGTAGGTCAGGGTGCAGCAGATGAGGGCTGTATATTGGCTCAAGTCAGTTCAGGACCAATGGTGATGCTACTGTTGGTGACCCGGGGCCCATACCAGCCAGCCCAATAGTGTGTGTCCACTCCTCCATGCTGAAACCAGATATAGCGGACACCAGGTGGGTAGTTGGAGAAAGTATGGGAGACCTGGAAGAAGGGAAAAGGGCTGAGGGAGAGTGTCTATCCAATCCTTAAAAAAATCAACACAGAGGAGCAAGGAACCAGGAAACAGAGGCATACACTTGGGTTCCTGTGAGTCTCTTGTGAGTAGGAGCTGCCCACCAAAGACCAGGTAACAGAGTTTCCTCCCTCCCTCCTTCTCTCCCTTCCTCCTTGCTTCCTTTCCTGCCTTCCTGCCTCCCTTCCTTCCTCCTTCCCTTCTTCCTCCCTTCCCTCTTCCCTCCTTCTCTCCCTCTTTTCCTCCCTTTCTTTCTGGCTTCTTCCTCCCTCCCTTCCTCTTTCCCTACTCCCTTTCCCTCCTCCTTTGCTCCCTTCCTTCCTCCCTCCCTCCCTTCCTTCCTTCCTTCCTTCCTTCCTTCCTTCCTTCCTTCCTGTCCTCCTGCCTCCCTTCCTTCCTCCTTCCCTTCTTCCTCCTTCCTTCTTTCCTCCTTCTCTCCCTCCTTCCCTCCCTTTCTTTTTGATTTCTTCTTCCCTTCTTCTCTCACTCCCTTTTTTCTTCCCTCCTTTTCTTCTTTCCTTCCTGCCTTCCTGCATTCCTATCTTAAGATTCACAGGCTAGATTTCTTTCTTAAAAACGCATCTTAACATGACTCTCTTCAACAATGAAATGATCTAGGCCAGTTCCAATGATCTTATGATGAAGAAAGTCATCTACATCCAGAAAGAGTTTTGTGGGAATTGAGTGTGGACCATAACATGGCATTTTCATTCTTTTTGTTGTTGTTTGCTTACATTTTATTTTTCTCATTTTTTCCTGTTTGATTTGATTTGATTTTGTGCAGCAAGATAATTATATAAATATGTATACATATATTGGATTTAACATATATTTTACCATGTTTAGCATATATGGGACTACTTGTCATGTAGGGGAGGGGGCAGGAGAAGGGGGGAAATTGGACCACAAGGTTTTGCAAGGCCTAATGTTGAAGAATTGTCCACACACATGTAATAAAAAGCTTTAATATTAAAAAAACATGTCTTAAACCCAAATGCCTCTCATTGATTAGTCAACAGTAAGTCCCAGGTCAATTGCTGTTTTGACCAGAAACCTTCAGGGTCTTCCCCTCCCAAATTGAATCTTTTTTTGACTAGGTAAAAATGCTATTCTTGAATGCCTCATTTTTTTTACCTAGCCTTAATCACTGGATGGGCATTGTCTCAAACTGATATCTGCTAAAACTTTTAGTTTTAAAAAGGCCAAAGTTTCCCCACTGCATCCAGGGCCATCTCTAGTCATCTTGATCTACATTTGGCCACTGGCTCCAGATGACTCTGGAGGGGAAGATGAGGCAGGAGGTTTTGAACAGTTCTCTCTGCCCATTTAAATCCAATTCACTATTAATTGAAATGTACAACCATAGGGTGGGCCTTGAAAATTTTTTTTATTATGTAAGATTTTATTATTAAAATATTTTTGTTATGACAAAAAAATAAATAAATCCAATTCACTTGCATGTCATAGTATCACCTTTCTGATTTCATGGTCTTCTTTGAGAACAAAGGATAAACAACAATAATAACAACAATAACTTTGCATGATTTATTGAGATAGAGTTGGAAAGGTCCTTAGAGCTCATCTTGCCCAGTGACTCCCAGAGGTCTGTGGGCTATGAGACCCTGAGTCTCAAGATTATTTTGTGAGAAAGGAATATTTTGCCAATTAATGATTATCAGATGTACAACTAGCATACCAAAAGGACTGGGAACCATTGCTTTAGTCCAGCAATCTCAAAAAAGACCTATCAAGAATTATATGGAACTTATACTTGGAACAGTAGGCAAACTAGCGATGTAATGGATGGTGCTGGTACTGGAATCAGGAAGGTGGCTCAGATACTTATTAACTATGTCAGCTTGGGCAAAGCATCGAACTTCTATCTGCCTCAGTTTCCCCACTTATAAAAATGATCATAATAAGAGCACTTACCTCCCAGGATTTCTGGGACAATAAAATGAGAAGATATTTATAAAGGTCTTTCCAGATCTTTAAGTGCCATACAGATGTTATTATTACTATTTTTACATGATAGTATTCCGACTTTTCTGTACTGTTGTCAGTTGTTCAATATGCCTTGGTACTTCATACCATAGAATAATGTGTGAAAAAAAGTTTAAAAACCAATGGTCTTGTTCAACCCTCTAACTTTACAGATGAGGAAACTGAGGTCCAGCAAGAAAGGGATGTGAACTTATCCCTGATTTCATAGGAAGTAAGGGCCTCAACTTTCCCTCAAAATCACATGGTTCACTCTCCCTAAAAAAACCAGCTCCTAATATGGTGTTATCACCTTATCCCCTTAGTAGGCATAAAGTAAAGAGGATAGAGAATATATCTCTTTTCTATCCTTTTGATAACTCCCCAGGCAGCAACCAGCCCGGGAGGTTTTCTTGGTGGAAGAGTAGTCTCTTTGTCAAACATTCTACCAATCCTCTTGCCTCTGGTCTCATGTTAGCATCTCTGGTCAGGCAATGGAAGAAGGAATCTGGGCTGGGTGGTCCCATGATGGTCTCAGACACCGGAAACCCCCTCCAACTTAGAGGGCCTTTTGTACCCCGACTTTCTCCCCTCTCCTCACCTCTCTCCACTTGGCATCGCTCCACTGCTGGATGGCAACAGGATCTGGCTGGAAGGTGCCCAGAGGCACATGCCCTGAAGACAGGAGCTGCACACAGACCTGATACTTGCAGCCACAGTCTTGTCTGGCAGCAAACCTGGGAGGTTTGGGAAGAAATTGTGGAAATTAGGAACTGACTACAAGAGGGAATACCTTGAAGGCTCTGGGGACAGCACGCAGCTGGAAGGGGTGGAGAAATGGAATAATGAATTCAGGCTGATAGTGCCCTCAACAGAAGCAAGAAGGATGGTTTAGAGGAAAAATTGATGAACTCTGTCTTAGACATGATAAGAGGCTAATGACAGGTAGAGGAAGAGATGTAGAACTGCTTATGTACTTCTTTGGGGTAATTTGGTCATTAGGAGATTTTTTTTAGCTGAGGCATTTGGAATTAAATGACTTGCCCAAGGTCACACAGCTAGGAAGTGTTAAGGGTATGAGGCCAGATTTGAGCTCAAGTCCTCCTGACTTCAGGCCTGGTGGTCTATCCAGTACATTAGGAGTTTTAAAAACAATTTTCTGTAGTCTGTTTTTATACCTTCCCCCCATGGTTCCTAGGTCTTCCCCCTGAGACCAAGCAGAATAAATGTCATCCCTCTTCCAGTTTTAGGCTGCAATCTCCACTGTGGGCAGGAGGGGCTGCGACTTATACATTTGCATAACTACCTTCTGTCCACTACCCAATGAATTACTGAATGAGAAGAGTAGAATCCAAAGGAAGTTTCTGGGGGATATTCTGTCTCTCTTCCTGCCCATATCCACATCGATTCCCTTCTATTCTTCTGTCTACTCCTAGTAAGATCAGGGCAGGACACCACTCATCTCGGAACAATTTCAAAGGGGCAGGAACCTTCCTACCATCACCACTCACCAATCCTTGACCACGATGTCTGGTCTGGTCCGGTCCATTAGCTCTTCCCAATATCCTTCAGCTTTCAGGTCCACTAATTGAGACTTGAGGCAGGTGCTTGGGGAAAGGGTATAAGGGGAGGAAAAAATAGGAGGGACCCCAGAGAAGATATTCATCTTGTGGTGACACTGATGGGAGGTACATATCAAGTCTTCCGTACACCCTCTTCCTGTCCCTGGTCCCCCAGCCCTTGGGTAGCAGGATCACCATGAGGGATTCTGGGTTCAAATCAATCATTCCATTGCCCCCACCTGTGGACTTCTCTTGGTTTGGTCACCTGTGACAGGCAGGACAGGAAGATGGGGAGACGCTTCTCCTGGGAAGCTCTCCGGTTCCCTTTTCATCATCCACCAAATCCACCCCTTTCCCTGGGCCAATACCCTCCCCCCCCCAATTCCAAATCTTACTAATAAGACGTGACAAAATATTTCTTGACATGGGAGTTAGGAAACACCCTCCTGTGATCACCAGGCAAGTCTTCCACTTTCCACTCA